>NC_056733.1:969133992-969378992 GCF_019279795.1 Protopterus annectens | reverse complement strand
GCATCTTCCTGTTTCATTTTTGAAATGAAAGCCTGCAGTCTAATATAGTTCCCTAAATATCACAAGTGCATTGCAAGAGATTCAATAAAACTTGAAACAATCAGTAATTATCTGCTGTTGATCCAGTTGGATAAAGTATTTGATTGTATTAGTGACCGATGTAGCTGGTAGATGGTAGCTATTCTTTATGCCTGCCACTTCTAGTGGTTGTTATGCACTCATATGACAAGATGGCATGATGTTTATTTTGGAAAGGGCTAAAAAACATTGCAACTGTATTTATTTATTTTGTCTAAAATTTGTTGACTGGGAAAGTCCGACTAGGACAGAGCCTATTTTCTTAGGTTTATAGGTTCATAGGCTGGTACTAGGCTATCGGCCCTAGGGCCTATACAAGCCTAGCCATAACAATTCCCTGGCTATTTCTTCCCACAATATTTACTTCCCTGGACCCCTGTCTAGCAGGGCAACTGACGTGATCCCCGGCATGAATTTCCTATCTCCCATCCAATCGTCAAGGTTCCTTTTGAAGAGGGCCAAGGAGGCGCTCTGCTTGACATGTATGGGCAGTCTATTCCAGAGTATGGGGAGTCTCTGGGTCAGGAACCTATCCCTCCAGCATGCTTTGTTCATTGTGATGACAAGGTTTAGATCCCTGGAGTGTGTAGCTCTGAGGGATTGGGATTTCTTTAAGTGGAGCATGTCCAACAACTCAGGGTTTGACATGGCCTTGTATGTTAAGCAGAGATCACCTCTGAGTAGACGATATGCCACAGAGTTTAGCTGGAGTTTTTTTAGATGGTCAGTATAGGGCATCTGCTTTAGGCCTGTGATTCCTTTAGTGAGGTATTTCTATGGCCTTTCCAGCTGTTGCAGATGTCTTGTGAGGTACATACCAAACGGGGTGTTGTACTCTATGATGGGTCTAATGAGGGATGAGTACAGTGGAACAATGACCTCCTTTTTTCTGGATGAAAATCTTAGTGATGAGGTGTGCCACATAGAAGCATTTCCTGACTGTTGTGGCAATGTGATTATCGAAGGTGAGACCACTGTTTACCTGTGTCCCTAAGTCTGTCATCACACTTTCGGTGTTTAGTGTACTGCCACCTATGTGGTAATTCATGGATACATGTTTTTTCCTAAAGGGGATAACTATACATTTCTTGGCATTAAGCTTGAGCCCATGGCTCTGGCACCAAGCATCTGTTTCTGTAAGGCCCTTTTGCAGAATATCCACATCATTTGGGGATTTAGTAATGGCTCCCAGTTTACAGTCATCTGCAAACTTTGTTAGCCAGAGTCCCTTAGTGTTGGCCTGTACTTCAGAGAAGTAGATGCCAAACAAGAGCAGTCCCAGGACTAAACTCTGAGGTACTCCACTTGTCACTTGTCTGGAGCTGGATTTGGAGTTGGCTACTTTTACAGTCTGGGTTCTGTCAGTAACCCAGTTGGCAACCCATCGAGTGATGTAGGTGTTTATGTCCAGCTTAGTAAGTTTATCTATGATTCTAGAATGAGGGATGGTGTCAAAGGCCTTGGCGAGGTCCAGATAGGCTGTGTGGACCACCTTAGCCTTGTCCACAGCTCTGGAGACTGATTTGAAGAAGTCAATCAGGTTCAGGAGACAAGATCGGCCCTTCACGAACCCAAACTGGGTGGGGTCCAGTGTTTGAAGGTTGCCAATGTCTTTGTTTATAAGTTCCATGATAATGCTTTCCAGGCCCTTGCAGATCAGGCTCATCAGACTGATGGGACGGTAATTCCCGGGATCCAAGGTGGATCCCCCCTTGTGGAGTGGGATAACTGTAGCTGTGCAACACTCAGTGGGCACAAAGCCTTAGGGGAGGCTATGATGATGCCAGTTCATTTTGTAGTTCATGTAGTACACAGCCCGGGATGTTATCTGGTCCCATGGATGCTTTATTCTTAGCTTTGGAGAGTGTGGTTTCTACCTGTGTGACTGTGATTACTGGAATTTGGCAATCTTTTGGTATTGATATGGGCCCTTTAGGGGGTGAGAGGGGGGTGAAGTTGGCACTAAATCGATCTGCCAGGATATTGGCAATATCCTTGGGATTGGTATATTTAATGTCATTCTGTTGTAGCTCAGAGCAGAGCTGAGCATTGCATTTAGATTCTTGACATAATTATAGAATGCCTTGTGGTTGTCTTCGGAATCTTTGGCAATTTTATTTTAGTAACTAGCTTCAGAGGAGACCTAGGGAGAAATGCTCCAGACGCATGTCTTTGGAACTCCATACTTAGTATGCTTTGCTTACTAGGACATGAGTGATGTAGTAATATATTTTGGTAACTTCATTCTTGAAACACATTGCTTTCCCTAGTTATCTTGTTTTATGATGCCATTTTGTTAGATTTTATGTTTATGCCTTTACTGTGATGGTGGTACAAACTTTGCTATTTACACTAGAGTTTTGCTTTAGATGTAATACCACATCTCATCTCATCTTAGAGAAGAGTGCTCTGTTTGATAGCTATTATGTTAAAATGCATATTATCTGAATTATGTTTTTGTACTAAAAATTTCTAGTACATAGTTCATAATCTGGTTGTTAAATATGCTACAATAACTCTATCTGGTTCATAGGTTCTATCTGACGCATCGTGTTTGTTGTTTTCAGGTGAATGAAATTTACCACGATGATTCCCTTGGTGCTCACATTAACGTGGTCCTGGTGAGAATAATTATGCTTGGTTATGGAAAGGTAAGCATTTTTAATTTTATAACTTTTAAATTGTCAATAACTTTAATGTGAATGATTTCATCATGTGTAAAGAAGTAACACTCATTCTGTCTGTTAAGATGTGTGCTCTATAACATGTCCATAAACATCTTCAACAAACATAGCAAACTATACATGGTCATGTGCTCCATAACATGCCTGTAGACATCTTCAACAAACATAGCAAACTATACATGGTCATGTGCTCTATAACATGCCCATAGACATCTTTAACAAACATAGCAAACTGTACATGGTCATGTTCTCTATAACATGCCCGTAGACATCTTCAACAAACATAGCAAACCATACATGGTCATGTGCTCTATAACATGCCCGTAGACATCGTCAACAAACATAGCAAACTATACATGGTCATGTGCTCTATAACATGCCCGTAGACATCTTCAGCAAACATAGCAAACTATACATGGTGTTGTGCTCTATAACATGCTCATAGACATCTTCAACAAACATAGCAAACTATACATAGTCATGTGCTCTATAACATGCCCACAAACATCTTCAACAAACATAGCAAACTATACATGGTCATGTGCTCTATAGCATGCCCATAGACATCTTCAAGAAACATAGCAAACTATACATGGTCTTGTGCTCAATAACTTGTGGAAACATGTTCAAGTGACGTAGGCAAGCTATACAAGATCATGTGCACCATTACATGCTTGTGACATATTCAAGTATGGTAAACAAGCTATACATGATCATGTGCTCTATTACATGCTTGTGACATATTCAAGTATGGTAGACAAGCTATACATGATCATGTGCTCAATAACATCCTCATAAGCATGTTCGAGCAACATAGGCACACTATGTATGATCATGTGTTCAATAACATGTGTAAATATGTTTAAGCAACATAGGCAAGCTATACAAGATCATGTACTCCATTACATGTTTGTGACATTTTCAAGCATGCTAGACAAGCTATGCATGTTCACGTGCTCTATAACATGTGTGTAAACATGTTCAAGTGATAGGCAAGCCATACAAGATCATGTGCTCTATTACATGCTTGTGTCTTTTTCAGGCATGCTAGACAAGCTATGCATGTTCACGTGCTCTATAACATGCTTATAGACATGTTCAAGCAACACAGACAAGCCATAAATGATCTTACTTTTAGTTTCCGGTCTCATTTTGTAGATACATATTTATATGTAAGATATAAAGCAAACTAAATCATTAAAGGCAGAAGCCTCCAAGCTAGCTTAGTGTATCTTAAAGTTATGTAGTTTCGCTACAAGATCAAAATTCACCAGTGACTAATATATACTTAAAATATATTATTTAAAGGTTTTGTTTATTTCATCCACCATGGAATCTTTTTTAAAAAGAAGGTTGCTATGAGAAAAGTAATTGTGCAGGATAAGTTTGAGCATGGCCTTCCTCTGTTGCTTTTGTTAAATTCTGTGCAGATAATCTCTAATACAGTGTGCCATATTATCATACATTCTCCCCACTTTGACTATCACTGCCTTGTGCTATGGCTAGCTAACTGTCCCTGTATCCCAAAACAGCAACTCTTGGGTTGCTTATTAATTAATCTATAAAACAATATGCCATATTATCACGCATTCTCCTCACCGGGACCATTGCTGACATGTGCTATGGATAGCTAACTGTCTTTCTATCCCAAAACAGTGACTCTTGGGTGGCTTATTAATTAATCTCTAATATAATATGCCATTGTATCAATCACACATTGTCCCCACTTTGCCCATCACTGACATGTGCTATGGATAGCTAACTGTCCCTCTATCCCAAAACAGCAACTCTTGGGTTGCTTATTAATTCATCTCTAATACAATATCCCATTTTATCAAACATTCTCTCCACTGTGACCATCACTGCCATGTGCTATGGATAGCTAACTATCTCTCTATCCCACAAACAGCAATTCCTTGGTGGCTTATTAATTAATCTCTAACACAATATGCCATTTTATCACTCATTCTCCCCACTGTGACAATCACTGCCTTGTGCTACGGACAGCTAACTGTCTCTGCATCCCAAAACAGCAACTCTTGGGTGTCTTATTAATTAATGTCTAATAAAATATGCCATTTTATCACACATTCTCCCCACTGTGACCATTACTGCCTTGTGCTTAAGACAGCTAAATGGCTCCCTATTCCACAAACAGCAACTCTTGTGTTGCTTATTAATTGAACATGTAAAACTAAACATTTTTCCATTTTTGGGTAAAGACTTTCCTTAAGATGTGCTGACTACAGTGTTAGAACCTCTTAGCCTTTAATGCTTCATCTGTACAAAGTTTCAAAACAAACTTTTGTGTAATGACTGAGTCTGTAGCTTTTCCATCCATGCTCACTTACTTTGGTAGCTCCTCTGATTCTCCAGAAGATATTTTAACTAACAAAGAATTGCACTCCTATTTAAACAGCCCCATTCATTAAGCATTTGTATGTTACTGGCTCTATCAAATCAACCTCTCAATTGCATATACCATTGTGCAGTTTTTTTATGCATTGAACTGTTTTAAGTTCTTATTCATTCTATATTTTAGTGTATATTTCAAATAAAATGGTGTATAAATATTATCCACTTCATTTCTTCACCTTGATTGCTGTTTGACAATAATGTACTATACATAGTTATGGTGTATTTCTGAATAGTCTGTATTTTCACAGCATACACAATTTCTTTAACTACTGTGTGATATAAATCACTGTTGAAGTTTATTCCTCTTTTCAATTAAGTATCATGTTTTTATTTATTGTTGTTTAAATATATATTCTTGAGATGAGCCTGATTGAAGTTTAAGTGGCTTTAATGCTTTACCAAGTTAACAAAGTTAAATAAGGAAATAAAATAAGTATATATATATATATATATATATATATATATATATATGTGTGTGTGTGTGTGTGTGTGTGTGTGTATATATATATATATATATATATATATATATATATAGAGAGAGATATATATATATATATATATATATATATATATATATATATATATATATATATGGTTCCCCTTCACAAAGTCGAACATTCAGAAACTCGAAATGCATATGGCCGACACCATATGCTCAAATTTCTAAAGCTCGACTTCATGAAAGGGAACTACAAAAAAAAGAACATAACACAAAAAAGTGTTTCTGCAGGGGGGCAAGCCTCCCTGTGCCCCCCACACCCCCGCTACTTATTTATTCCAACTCTGAGATCGCACTACAGTGCAGAAAGGGAAATCTCCCATTATGCGCTGTATGCCATTCCCCATTCACACAGTCGAGCTTCCACAATTTCAAGCATATGGTCTCAAGCATATGCATTTCAAGATTGTGGCCGTTCAACTTTGTAAAGGGGAACCATATATATATATATATATATATATATATATATATATATATATATATATATATATACACACACATACATGCATATACACATACATAGCTATGCAGGCCAGCTTGTAGCTTCATAAATTGACTGTCTTCTGGTTTATCAATAGAAGAATAAAAGTAAGAAAATGGTAATTTACTCAGAGTGGAGTGCCTCCTTAAGAGGTATTCCCTAAGGATCGTTATGGAACTAGCACATGTGAGAGATGAGACGAGCTCTGATGTTATTAGAACACTACTAACTAAGAACATAGACTCTCTGTTCTAGTAAATGCACTAAAAACACAGTTTTAATCAAAAGAATAACATTTTTTTTAATTTGAAGACGTGTCAAATCTTGCTCATTATGGTAGAACGTCTCATTATATTTCCTTGCTAAATACAAGTCTAGATATAATTGAGTGAGTCACATTTATTAAACCATAATATAAAATATACATTTACAAGTGAAAACACTGATATAAATCCTATAAAATACGATCTGCATTTTGGTAATTGCTTGCAGAAGATAAGATCATATTCTTCATTTTACAAATAAGGCAGAAATTGGACTATCTCACAGCTTTTTGAATCACGTAACTGGTGTTTTACCTAAGAGGGTAGAAAGCAGCCAAGATAGTTGTTTGAAGTATATCAGTCATCAGATCTATACAAGAGAAATGGAAGAGCTTGAGTTTGATGTTCAGTTCATTAAAGGACCATTATGTAAAAGAATAGTTATGCATATTTTACTTCATTTAAGGAAACAGAAGGAAGCAGTCTAATTGCAGTATTTCTAATTTCTTTATTAAATGGAAAGAAAGTTTAACTTTGAATGTGAAAATCTTCATTGAAATGTACTTATTTCTTTTAATATTTTAAATTCAGTGTCTGGTGAGAAGTAAAAACATATGTTTCAACTACTGGAACGTTTTACTGTCATTACAAGGCTTAAGTCATTTCTACATTTATTGCAAATGACTCAGTCATAATATCTGTTTACATTATAGGTTCATAGGTAAGTACTAGGCTAGTTGTCCTTGTGGGACTTTTAAGCCAAGAAAAACAGTTGGTAAAATCCAAAAACCAACTAGAACCAAAATGTAGTATAATATCCAATCATAAACTACCTGTATCTCATAAAATTAAAGACCGTTTTATTTAATAAAAACCTAACACTAGAGAAACATTTAAAGTTTAAAACTTTATGGTAAGCACTTTCGTTCCTTCTAACTTTTTACAAGAAACTTCATCAGACAAGTTGCAGCCTCGTTCCATTCATAATTTTATAACATAATAGAACGTAACTTGATCATTAATGGAAGGTCACACCCCTTTAAAGGAACCAGTCAGTTTTATTAAATGCCTACCAACCTTCCACACTCAAATACTATGTTCAAAACATATTCCTGAGCTCCTTATATAATCCATACAACCCCAGAATGTTTATTTACTCAAAGTTAGTTAGTGAGGTTAAGGGGACTTGTTCTAGATGCTGAAGACATTTACACTTATTTGCAAGATCACTGTGAGAAAGTATCTGAAACAAAGTGAATAACTCAGATGGCATGTGGACTGGCAGATGGAGGGACGGGCAGAACCATGTGGAAAGGACAGTCAAGTCACGCATTTCGACTGTCACATGATGCATTTAATTCAAAACTCTGACTGAAATATGAGAAGAGTGTGAGGAAAGGGGTCATGATAAAACACTTTTAAACCAATTTATAAAAAAGTTGTAGTTCAGCACATTTCTGGTTCAAATGAAGATAGGTTGGCTGAACAACAAGAGAGTACGCGTGAGTTCTTAGAAAGTAAAGGACATGAAAAGACAAAAAAAAGTGCAATGATACTGTACGCTTGTTGGATATTCATGAGGGGAAGGACTACAGTGAGGAAGGGCAGAGGAATATATTCAAACTAAAACAGATATGGTATATTAAAAGAACTAGGTCATGATAGTATAGTATTGGAAAGATGCAGAGGAAACAAGAACAAGTGTGAATTGCTAAAATAAGCTTAAAGAGAGAAAAGTAAAGACTGAAAATTCTAACGAAAATGAAAAAACATGGAATGGATAATATCGGATCGTGTTGATCAAATCTGAGTAGTGTCAGATCTAATTTGAAAAGATATATGGTAACAAAATGAACGTTGTAAGATTTTTTTAACTAATAGATATAAGAGTGAATAAAGTCAATCAAACAAACAAACACATGGAAGAAACAATAATTGGGAGGAGGAATGTTCTGCACTAATTATTAAAGTGAAGGAAAAGATGCAAGTAATTGTTATTGTGATCACAGAAACTGCAGATTCCATGGAGACATTGATTAGATATCAGGGGTATGTTTTTAAGAGGAGAAACAGAGTGATTAGTATAATATAACATTTGGATAAAAAATATATATGAAGTGTTGGGAAGAAAGAATGAAAGGTTTAAACCAGATAAATGTATGAAAATCATTTAAAGTGTCATTTAATAATAAAGTGCATTTAATAAATGTAGCATTGATCCCTACAATTCAGAAAGGATTACTACAAATGAGAATTCTTAACACCAGAAGTTTACCCATCTTGGTAACTATTTCTGATTCATAGACCTTCCAGTCACTGAAGTTCATAGGTTCATCGGTGAATACTAGGCTAATGGCCACTAGAACCCTTAGAAGTTTAGCCATGAAACTCAGATGTCACCCACAAATTTGATTTATATAGGGAGGTGGTTTACTGACTGCCACTTGTCCATCAGAGATATAAGTGCTGGACCAGGGTAAATTTCTGATTAATCATCCATTGGTTTAAGTTGTGCTTAAATACTGTAGGGTTAGAGAGGAACTCTGCTTCACATGAAGAAACATATCTGTGTTTCCAACGCATTCTATTTTTGTTTCAAGCAAAACTTAAGTCTTTTGATCTAATAGTTTTAATGCTCTTTGTTTGCGGATGTGCAAAAGGTTCATCAAAACATGCTCAACGATGTCTTGTGTGCCAGGCAAGGATCACTGCTCTGTACGATTTCGAATAAAGAGACAGGGCTTTGAGGTGATTAGTGTAGCACACAGTGTTAAATCTCCGTAATCTTTTTATAAAGAACCTTTGTGGACGTTCCACTTGTCATTCTTCTTATGTGCATTAAGAAGACGTTGCGGATTGGGTGTTCGTTTAAGTAGTTTATTGTATGCATATACATCAGGATGGAGGGCAGGAACATTAAACTTAAACGAACTATGTAAATAACTGACTGACTACATACATACATGCTGTCACTCTGGCTGCTCACTCAAAATGGCAGTCTTGCCTGCACATGCTCAGTACTTAGATGCATGTGCTGACTCACTGGAAAGCTTTTTAAAGGTACATCACACACTCTGATCTACATCCTCCCTCTTTATATCTCATATATACAGTGACATTTCAATAAGCATGCAGTTTATTCAGGCACTAATAAAGAAAAACAACAGTCATGTCCACGTTGCTGTGTATCTGGAACTAGGTTTTGAGATGTGACCTGATCTCATAACATAATAGATAGGACAGGGTTTAGCAACAGGGAAAGTCATGTTGTGCTTGAGGCGTCTCAGGGATTTTTTCAGGAACGAAGATGGCTGATGGAATGTCCTCTGGAACAGGAACATTGGACAAGTCACTCTGAGAGCTACAGTCTTTGCCACAGGCAAGATGCTGTAACACTGGTTCAGATACTGGTAACAAATGGTTCCGAATTCATCTGAATTCCATTACTTGTGATTCTACAATCTACGATCTCAGGTCTTGACTCAAATGTTTCACAAATCCGATGGGCTCAACACCTTTGATGTCTGCATCCTCACTATCTCTCCTTTTTTTAATGAACTGAGTGGTTTGCTGGTATTATCATAGTAAGACATGTGGGACAAGTGCTTTTTCAACAGTTGAGCTTTTACTGCTTTGTTGTTCTTAGCACATGCTACCAGTAAATTACTGCTGATTGGTAATGTGGTTCTGGTTTCTCTCAGCATAAGTCTCTGGGCAGGTGAACCAAGATGTTTATCACAAGAATGTTTCTGAGATTTAACAAGTTGAGAAAAACATCAGTAGTGTCACATCTAGATTTTTCTAACAGCTGTTTTGCACTTTGAACTGCATGTTCAGCCAAGCTGTTGGACTAAGGGTATTCAGGACTACTGATAATACGAACAAAGTCAAACTGTGCACCATTGTCAGAAATAACTCTGTGCAGACTACCACGGATGGAAAAATGTCTCTTCAACTTAGTAATGACAGTACTGGAAGTTAGGTTGGGGAGTAGGTCAATCTCGAACCAATCTGAATAAGAGTGTACTAACACCAAGTAATGTTCACCATTTCACCCAAAGATATCTTTGACTACTGTCGACCAAGGCAGTTCAGGAATCTGGCTTAAGTGAAGTGGTTCTTTTTGTTCATGTGGCTTTGTGCTATTACATACTGAACAAGATGAAAGTACTTTCTCAATATCTCTTGACACAGAAGGCCAAATTACTAGACCTCTTGCCCTTCTTTTGGTAGAATAAGTTCTTGGGTGGCCACAATGCAAAATCTGAATGTACTCTTGTTGCAAGGATTTTGGAACAATCACTTTGGGACCTTTCATGATGATACTATTGTCTGACAAAATCTCATCTCTGTATGGCAAATAAGGTTGCACTTCTACTGGTAAACAAGATTGCTTTGAAGGCTATCCACGACTGATAAAGAGGTTTAGCTTCTGAAGATTTGGATCTGAAGCTGTGTGAGTTTTGAGCTCATCAAGATGTGTGGAAGAAAAATTACTGACTTCCATGACCTCAAAATCAAGTTGCTCATTGTTATGTTGTTCTGTGTTTTTTCAGGGCAATCTGGATAAAGTAACAACAAGATGAAGAAGTTTGCCTTTAGTGTAAACAAGATTTAAATTGTACTTTTGCAATTTCAGCATCGTGCGTTGCAATCTAGCTGGAGCTGTGTGCATAGGCTTTCTCAAAATAGTAGCTTGAGGTTGGTGATCAGTTTCAACCTGGATATGTTGATCGTAAATATAATCATGAAACTTCAAACATGCAAACACAACTGTCAAAAGCTCTTTCTCAATCTGGGCACATTGCGTCTTGGTTTGGGTAAGAGTTCTTGATGCATAGGCTACTGGTCTACCCTCTTGAAGAATGACTGCACGTAGACCAAAGTTAGAAGCATCACAGGAAAGAGTAACTAGTTTGTGAACATCATAGTAGCTGAGAGTTGGTGGGCTAGCAATTTTCTGTTTCAGGGCATCAAATACTCTTTGGTGCTGTTCTGACTATGACCAAATAACATCTTTGTGTGTCAGGTCACTGAGCGGTGCTGAAAGGTGGCTTAAATCTGGAATAAACTTGCCTAGATAGTTGACCATGCCAAGAAAACATTGTAGGGTTTGAACATTGTCTAGAGCTGGCATCTCGAGAATTGTTGTTTGATTGGAAGGATCTTGTCATAAGCCTGAACTGGTGAACAAGTCACCAACATAAGTAACTTCTCATAACCTGAATTTGCACTTCTGAGTATTCAGTTTAAGATTCATTTCATATGCCCTTTCCAGAACTTTCTTGAGGTTTCTGTCATGTTCGTCTTCACCATTTGCTCCTACTAGAACTTCATCTACTATAATAGCACAGGGATAGTCAGAAACAATTTGCCCCATTGCATGCTGAGAGACTTTTCTGGAAGAAGTTATTCTGAATGGTATTCTCAGAAATCTGTATCTTCCAAATGGCGTACCGAATGTGGTCAACAATGAAGATTTTCGATCAAGCAAAATTTGCCAAAATGAACTCTTTGCATCTAAGACAGAAAAAAACAGTGGGGTTTGGCATGAGGGCTGCAACCTCTTCAACTGTGCACATTGGATGATGAGGCCTTGTTAATGCTTTGTTCAGATCTCTTGTCTCAATGCATATTCTGATATCATCTGAGCTTTTCTTATGAGCTACCACCATGGAGGATACCCCTTCAGTAGGTTCTTCTTCTGGGCAGATTACTCCTAGCTGCACCATTCTGTCTAGCTTGGCTTTGAGTCTGTTCTGCATAGCTAATGGAACTTTCTGTGCTGGTCTGATAACTGGCTGACCTCAGGGCCCAACGTTATGGAGTACACAACTAGTACTTTTCCTAGTATGTCTCCAAAAATATCAGCATACTCAGAAAAAAATAGTCTGGGTGAAATTTGAGCTGTTGTTATTCAAGCTTGCATGGTGAACCACTTTATTAATTGAAATCAGTCCCATTTTCAAACTGTCTCTGAGGCCTAATAATGACTGCATGTGTGTCTTGACTACATAAAATTCCAAGTCATAGCTGTTCCCAGCAGAGTACCATGAAAGCTCTACTGAGCCTTCGGTTTGAGTCTTTTCAGCACCGTAAATAACAAGATTCTCACACTTTGTTAAATGAAGTTGTTCTGTAGATTTTAGTCTACCAAATATTTCTGCTGTCATTACAATGCACTTTGAGCCAGTATCTGCCTTGATGTCTACAGGACCCCCATTAATCCAAACAGTACAAAAGGTCCCATTCTTTGCCCAAAAATCCACTGTATTAACTGTTTCACCAAGCACAGACACATCATCAACATAAAAAGTAAGGTCACAGCTTTGTAACTGATCGACATGCCTCTTGGAATTCCCTCTTTTAATAAAAGAATGTGCCTTGTTTGATTTACAAAATCTTTTGAAATTATTCTACCTGTGGCAATAATGACACTGCTGACCAAATCTAAGCACTTTTCTCTTTGGGTTTGGTGATTACCACCACAATTACTGCAGTTAACAATGAAGCTGGGTGGGGGCACATGGTTTGACTTTGCTGACTCACTCTTGTGCTTAACTGACTATGTCTGCTTCACAGAGCATGCTCTAAAATTTTCTGGAAAAACTCTGGGTTTCCCAGGGACTGTTACAGGACCTGCAGTACCTGCCATGTGCCTGGGCCTGTTTCTTTTAACCACGTGCTCCATACTATCAACATGAGCTTTGTCACTGTGCCTTCCACAGCTGTTTTCACTTTTAAGTATACTTGTGTGCTTTTCTGTAAGCTCGTATATCTGACAAATCTCAATGGCCTTATTTAATGTTAAAGCATAGGTTCATAGGTAGGTACTAGGCTATCCGCCCGAAGGCATTTATAAGCCTAGCCAGAATGTGTTGGCTTTTGCTGCCCCCTTAGATTAGTTCCCTGTGCCTGTGTCCAGCAGAGCCACTGAAGTGATCCCCGGGGTAAACTTTCTGTTTCCCATCCACTCGTCAAGGTTTCTCTTGAAGAGTGCTAGCGAGGAGCTCTGCCTAATGTAGATTGGAATCTTGTTGCAAAGCATGGGAAGTCTCTGGGACAGGAATCTATCCCCCAGCACGTCCTATTTATTGTTGTGGTGAGGTTTAGATCCCTAGAGCATGTGGCTCGAGGGGATAAGGTTTTCTTTAGGTGGAGAATGTCCATCAATTCTGGGTTGGACATGGCCTTATATGTCAGGCAGAGATCACCTCTGAGCAGGCGGTATGCAACTGAGTACAGCTGGAGTTTCTTCAGTGTAGCTGCATAGGGCATCTGTTTGAGGCCAGTGATCCTCTTGCTGAGGTACTTCTGTGGTCTTTCCAGCTGTTGCAGGTGTCTTGTAAGGTACATCCCAAATGGGGCATTGTACTCTATGATGGGTCTGATGAGTGATGAGTAGAGGGGCACAATGACCTTTTTTGATCTGGATGCAAACCCTTTTGCGATTAGTTGGGCCACATAGAAGGATTTTCTAACCACTGTGGCAATGTGATTATCAAAGGAGAGATTACTATCTACTTGGGTGCCCGGATCCCTTATTACATTTTCCGTATTTAGGGGACTACCACCTAGTAGTTTGTGGGTACTTTGTTATTTCCAAAGGAAATAACTATGCACTTTTTGGCATTTAGCTTGAGGCCATGATTTTCACACCAGGTATCCGTTTCAGTGAGACCCTTTTGGAGGATGTCTGTGTCAGCCGGTGAGTCAATTATAGCCCCTAGTTTGTAGTCGTTTGTGAACTTGGTCAGCCATAGTCCTCCTGTGCTTGTCTGTACCTCTGAGAAGTATATGCTGAACAGGAGGGATCCTAGGACTGAGCCCTGGGGAATGCCACTTGTAACCGGTTTAGAGTCAGACCTAGCTCCCACAACTCTCACCATGTGGGTTCTGTCCATGAGCCAATTGGCAACCCATCTTGTGACATAGGGGTTTATGTTCAGGCTGGTGAGCTTGTCTATAATACCAGAATAGGGAATGGTGTTGAAGGCCTTTGCAAGGTCTAGGTAGGCTATGTGTACCACCTTTCCCTTGTCTATAGCCTTGGTAACTGTCTCAAAGATGTCCACCAGGTTTAGGAGGCATGATCTGCCCTTAACAAAGCCAAACTGGGTAGGGTCCAGTGTTTGGAGGTTCCCAGTTTCTCTGTTAATGAGTTCCATGATGATGATGATGCGCTCCATAGCCTTGCAGACCAAGCTAGTCAGGCTTATAGGGCGATAGTTCCCGGGGTCTGTTGTGGCTCCACCTTTGTGGAATAGAATAACTGTTGCTGTGCACCACTCTATGGGTATGTAGCCTGTGGAGAGGCTGAGTTTGAACAGAGTGTTTAGGTGAGGGGTTAATTCGTCTTTGAGCTCATGTAGGATGCAGCCTGGGACATTGTCCTATCCCATTGATGCTGTGTTTTTGGGCTTTGGAGAGGGCTATTTTAACCTGAATGTCTTTGATTTCAGGGGCTCTACATTCTTCTGGTATGGTTATGGGCCCTTTTGGGGATGAGAGGGGGGTGAAGTTTGCACTGAACCTGTCTGCCAGGATGTTGGCAATATTGGTTGGTTCAGTGTATTTTGTGCCATTCTGCAGTAACTCCGAGCAGATCTGAGCATTGCCACTTAGATTCTTGACATAGCTAAAGTATGCCTTGTGGTTATCTTTGGAGTCCTTGGCAAGTTTTCTTTCAAAGCTCGCCTTGGACAATTTTATGAGGGATCGTAGTTTCTTGCTGATACTGATCAGGGATGTCTTCCCTTCTTGGGATTTTACTCTTTTCTGTACTAGTTTCCTCCTTTTATTGTATAGCTTGTTTATGGCAGGGGTCCACCAGACTGGTTTCCTTTTCTTGGGGGAGTGAGTCTTGGTTTTGCTTGGGATAGCGCGATCCATGTATTCTTATAGGTGCCCGTAGAGTGCATTAGTAAAGGATTTTGCTGCTTGGACAGCGTTATCCTTTAGCTTGGGGGCTTTGAAACTTTCCACCTCCATCTTAAGTAACGTGAAGTTTGCTTTTGAAAAGTTTTTCACAATGGTTTCCTTGTTCGGGGTTGGGGGCGGAATGTGGATATCCAAAGTGATTTGTTTATGACCTCCGGTGTGGAACACCAGTCACCCATGTTGGTGATGACCTGGTCCAGTATGTTGTCACCTCTGGTGGGAGTGTTAACCAGTTGTTCCAGGGCATTTGAGTTTATAAATTCTAGGAAATGTTGGGCAAGGGAGTTAGTACTTGAGTAGTTGTCCCAGTTAATGTTTGGGTAGTTGAAATCACCCAATATTAGGGTGTTTGGTAGGACCTTTATGTTACCCAGTGTTTCCAGAAATGCGGAATGGGGGTCCTGGGACATGGTGGATGATCTGTAGCAAGCTACAATTTGAATTGCAGTTTTGACCGTTGTTAGTTGCACGTGGATAATCTCTGAAGCATCGTTCTGTGCCACTAACCTGGAGGTGTGGGTATCCTTGATGAATATTGATACTCCCCCGCTTTTTATATTTTGGTCTGGGTTCTGTGGCCGAAATATATGCCCAAAATCACTGTCTTGAAGCAAAATCTTTCTCACTGTGTCATTATTAATACCACACACAAGCCTGCCTTTTATCAACTCATATCTCACTTCCTCAAATGTGCATGTTTTAACCTTGTTTCTCAAGTCAGTTATATATGCTGGAAAACTTTCACCAGACTTTTGATCCCTTTTGTAAAATAAGTGCCTTTCCATTGTAGAATTAATTTGGGGGTTACACATTTCTCTAAATTTACATTTTAATCACTCTGGCTCCTCCCTTGTTTCAGCTGGTACCACTATATGGTGGTTTCCCCCTCCCCTGCAAACACAGCAGGTCCGTACACAAATGAAGGCTCTCTTTCAGTGGTCTCTGAACCAGCTGAATTAAGCAGAATACATGCCTTTGTCCTTGCATCTTTGTCAGAAGAAGCAGCCTGTATGAAAATATTGTATTCCTGATTAAACACTCTCCAGTTTTCTGCAATATTGTTGTCGAGCACAAGCGGTGCGGCTCTGTGAAATCCTTCTACCATGCCCACAGATTATAGTAGAAAACAATACAAAATGGCCCTTGTAATTATGTACGAACATTGACACACACCAGGCACTTGTAATAATATTCAGATGCACAATAAACTCTTTGAAATACCATACTCTGTGAAATATGCTTTGAAATAACTGTATTTTGCAAAATATTCTTTGAAACAACTTTACTTTACAAAATAACTGCACTGTAATACTGTGCACACTTACAAACACTTTGCCCACTTCGGATATTTTGAATAGCTTTAGTTAATACAAACAGTAGCACATAGTGAAAAACTAAGGTCGCTTTTCATTTCTTGTACATTTTATGTGATTGAGATATAATTTCAGATGTTTTTGTAATTATTTCAAAGATTTTTATCAATATGTCTCAGTTTTGGACATTTTATTTAATAAGAAATTTGTTTTGAGCATTCTAAGTGCTTCTTTTTATATGTATAGCAAAAGAAGTCATTTAAGCAAGTTTTATTACATGGAATTTGTTTCTGACCTATTTTGTGAATCGTTTCAGCAGTAGGGATGATCCACTCCTATATATTCCTCCAACTCTAACCTGTTGCCTCATGACTGTGACTGTGGATCCCATTCTGGCACCATGTTGCTCGTCTTATGTGCATTAAGAAGATGATGAGGCTTGGGTGTTCTTTTAAGTAGTTTGTTATAGACAAACACATCAGGATGGATGGCAGGAATATTAAACTTGAACTATGTAAATAACTGACTGACTACATACTTGCATGCTGTCACTCTGGCTGCTCACCCAAAATGGCACTCTTGCTTGCACATGCTCAGTACTTATACGCATGTTCTGATTCGCTGGAAAGCTTCTTAAAGATATATCACCACTCTGATCTACACCACTTGCTGCATGCTTCTGGTCAGATACATACCAAAGGGGGCATTACACTTATTGTTGGGCCTGATGAGGGCCAACTGCAGTTATATGATGACCTCTCTAAACCTAGATGCCATGCCCTTACGTATAAGTTAAGCAACATAGAAGGATTTTCTTACTACCTTGGACAGGTGTTGATCGAAGGCTAGACTATTGTCTACATGAGTTCTCAGATCCCTGACTAATGAATCAACTTTTAGGGGTGTTTTATTTGTGATGTAGTTAACCATGGCAGCCGATCTCCCAAAAGGTACTATAATGCATTTCTTGGCATTGATTTTTAAGCTATGACTTTGACACTAAGTGTTTGTCTGTGTTAGCGCTTCTTAAATGGTGTTCTCATCTTGGGAGGAGATTGAATGACTGCTCCACTTTGTAATCATCTGCGAACCTGGTCAGCCAGAGCCCTTTGGTATTAACTTTGACCTCTGAGAAGTAGATACTAAAGAGAAGCAGGCCCAGCAGAGAGCCACGTGGGACTCCAGCAGTGACCAGCCCCTTTGTTGAGGTGGCCTCACCAGTCCTAACCTCTTATAACTATCTGTCAGCCAGCTAGCTACCCAGCATGTTATAAAGGGGTTTGTGCCTAGTTCTGTAACTTCATAGGATTATATTAGGTTACTGGGCTAATGGCTCTAGACACTTTCTAAGACATAGCCATTCGTGTCCCATTTTTCCCAGTTATCAGTGCTGATGGGCTAGAATGGCTTTGTTATATGCCTGTGCCTTAGGGAAGCTACAAACTGCCCTGTTTGTAAGGGCTACAGGCGAGAAATCAGGATTGAATTTGTGATTTCGTATCCACTGGTCCAAACTGTGTTTGAATAAGATTAGGGAAGAGTTCTGTGTAGCATGAACGGGGAGTCTGTTCCAGAAAAGGTGTAATATCTGAGACACATACCTGTTCCTCCAACATGTTTTGTTTATGTCACAGATGAAATTTAGGTCATTAGGGCAGGTAAATATGGTAATTCTAGTGTTTGTTTTGCGAATGTGTTGCAGACCAATCAGAGCTGGATCAGAGAACACCTTGTAGGTTAGGCATCGATCACCCTTCAGTAGTCTGTAGGAGACAGAATACAGGGACACAGCTTTGAGGCAGCCCACAAAGGACATACTGTTTACACCCTGTAATATTTTACTGAGGAACCACTGTGGGTGCTCCAGCTGTTGCAAATACCTGGTCTAGTGTAGCCAAAGGGTGCATCATACTCAGTTATTGGCCTAATGATAAGTGAGTATAGTGGGACTATGATCTCCTTAGATCTGGATACAGGTACATACCAAAGGATACATTGTATTCGATTACTGGTCTGATGAGGGCTCAGTACAGTAGTACTATAACATCCTTAGATTTGGATGCATGTACATAGGAAAGGATACATTGTATTTGATTGTTGGTCTGATGAGGGCTGAGTACAGTAGTACTATAACATCCTTAGATCTGGGTGTAAATACATACCAAATGCTACAGTGTATGTGATTATTGTTCTGATGAGTGCTGAGTACAGTGGTACTATAACATCTTTAGATCTTGGTGCAGGTACATATGAAAGGATTCATTGTATTTGATCATTGGTCTAATGAGGGCTGAGTACAGTGGTACTATGATATCCTTAGATCTGGGTGCAGGTACGTAACAAAGGATACGTTGTATTCGATTATTGGTCTGATGAGGGCTCAGTACAGTAGTACTATAACATCCTTAGATCTGGGTGGAGGTACATACCAAAGAATACATTGTACTCAATTATTGGTCTAATGATGGGTGAGTACAGTGGGACTATGATCTCCTTAGATCTGGGTGCAGGTACATAACAAAGGATACATTGTATTCGATTATTGGTCTAATGAGGGCTGAGTACAGGGGTACTATGATCTCCTTCGATCTGGGTGCCATGTCCTTACTTACAAGTTGTGCCACGCAGAAGGATTTTCTCACTAGTTTGGACACATGGTGATCCAAGTTCAGGTTACTGTCAACCTGAGTTCCCAAGTGCCTTACCAATGGATCCACTCTTTGGGGAATAATATCAGTGCTGTAATTTACAGGGGTGGTCATCTTCCCAAAAGTGTAAGTATGTGTGTTTTTAGACCGTGTTTTAGGCCATGGTACATGCACCAGTTATCCGTCTGTGTCAGACCACTCTAAAGGATATCTACAGCCTTGGGGGATTCAGTGATTGCACCACTCTTGCTGTCATCAACAAATCTCATCAGCCAAATGGCATCTACATTTGTCTTGACTTCAGAGAAAGGTATACCAAGCAGGAGAGGTCCCAGTACTGAGCCATGGGGACACCACTAGTAATAATCCCCTTGGTGGAGATAGATTCCCCCACCTTATCTTCATGTGTCCTATCTATGCGCCATTTGGTTGTCCATCAGGTGATGCAGGGATTTATGCCTAAATTTGTGAGTTTGTCTATAATACTCGCATGAGACATTGTGTCAAATGCCTTTCCCAGGTCAAGTTAGGCAGTATGTACCATTCTGTTGGCATCGATGGCTCTAGTGACCTTCTTTAATAAATCCAGCATGTTTAGCAGCCGTGTCCTGCCCTTGAATAAACTGAACTTGGATGCCTCCGGTCCAGTGTTTGAAGATTTCTTATGTCTTTGTTTATCAGGTATGCAATAATTCTTTCTGTGGCCTTCCATGTAAGACTAATCAAACTTATGGTCTGTAGTTCTCTGGGTCTGTTGATGGTTCAACTTTGTGTAGAGGGATGACTGTTTCAGTCCCCCATTCCCTATGGATGAAGCCTGTCTGGAGGCTGTGGTTGAACAGAGATTCTAGTGGTCCTGACAAGTCATCTTTCAAGCAATTTAGGAGGCATCCAGGGATACTATCAGGACCCACTGATGCAGTGTCTGGAGGCTATGGTTGAACAGAGATTCTAGTGGTCCTGACAAGTCATCTTTCAAGCTATTTAGGAGGCATCCAGGGATACTATCAGGACCCACTGATGCAGTGTCTGGAGGCTATGGTTGAACAGAGATTCTAGTAGTCTTGACAAGTCATCTTTCAAGCTATTTAGGAGGCATCCAGGGATACTATCAGGACCCAGTGATGCAGTGTTTTTATCAGTGGAGAGTGCAATGAGGACCTGTTCTTTAGTGATAGTTGGGGGAGAACTAGTAGAAGCTATTTCCTGGGGGGAAATGGGGGTGATAGGGTGATAAAATAGCAGCTAAAATATATTGGCCAGCAAATTTGCTGTATCCCCTGATTTAATTTCTCCAAGTATTTTGGGTTTGTAATACAATGACAGGAATGGTCTCCATTCCTAAGTCAAAGTATGATTAAAGTTTGTGAAATTAGTATTGTTTAATTCTTTGATGTTAGCTAAAAGGGCTCTTCACAGCACCCAAAATGTGTCCAGAATTGATTCCTTCTGCAATTCATCGAGTTACATGTATCGGTAGCATATCTAAATATGACTGTACATTTTTTTAATAACACCTGTTACTCCTACTACTATTGGGACTGCCTGGTATCCTTTGTTGCCATTGCCCTTATTTCCGCCTGCAAATCAAGTTGTTTTATGACTTTGTGTGTCTCTCTGTGCATAAGACACTGTGATCACTGGGAATTTCCATCATCAATAATACTTTTGTCTTCTTTTCGTGGGCTACTATATCTGGTTGTCTTGCATTTATTTTCAGAACTGTTGGTAGTAAGTGGTCCCATGTGATGTAAACTTCACTGGTCTCTATAATGGTCTGTAGTTTGTTTCCAATGCTTCTCAGCTGCGTCAGTATTGTAATGTTTGCATAAGCCTTGTTACATTAGTATGCATTTCAGTGTACTATATTCTGTTGTAGAGACTGTCATATGTTACAGGGATGGTTCAGCCAGTCCAAGCTGGATATTTTACATTAATCTTGGTTGAGCACTGTATGTATCTATGCCTCGACGCTTGTTGTATTTGTTTGAACATATTTTTAGTGTTAAATTACTGCATAGAGTTTTTAATTTAACTCAGTAACTGTAGTGTTATTAGGTTGTTTTACCTATTTCCCTTCCACTCCTTTCTTATATTGCACCAATTATAAATACGGTCCTACCTCCTCTAGAATCCCCCCCCCATCAGCTTTTCCTAATCTTTTTTTTTTTATTTCCATTTACAGTTGTCAGCTAATACAAACACTGTGAGGTGTCCCTATAGCAGTTCTCTACCAGCAAGCTGCATCTGCAAAAGTCTGTGGCCGGTTTACTTAAAGTACAGGAACATTACAGTGTATGTTAATGCTTTAACCCTTCTATGATTGTAAATGTCATTAGAATGTATTCAGGGAGTGCACACTACTGGTAACTCCCACACCCACCAGAGATCTCTCTAAAACCAATACTTTCTAGTTTGGACTCATTGTTTCACTCGGTCTTCTCCTTCCCAATATACTGGTCCATATTTCTCCCACTCCATACTCAATCCTGGCATAAGGTTTTTGTGTCTCTAAGAATTACTAGTCTACAAAATTGTCATCTACTATGACCGCCCCACCAACTCCATCACCAGCTCTCCACTGCCCATAATTCACCACTACAACTCCCAAATTTCACTCAACCTCTAAAACAACACAGAAATAGACTACCTCCCCTTAAATAGTGTGGGAAGAAATATCCAGGGAATTGTTATGGTTAGGCTTGTATAGGCCCTAGGTCCGATAGCTTAGTACCAACCTATGAACCTATGAAATACCACCAAACCAGACACAAAAATGAACCACTGTTTAGAAACCACAACCAACTAAGCAAACCTTTAAAAACTTTATTTCATATATTATCAGACTTAAAACTCAGTGGTGACATCCACCCCGACCCTGGCCCCAAGACTACCAATAAACCAACTACCACTTACAGCTCAATCAACTCCACCATACCCCCCCCCCCCACACCCCAAGCAACACTCCCTGCTGTTCCTTAATATAAATTTAAGAAGTATACTAAACAAAATCCATGACCTCCATGTACTAATTGACTTACATTCCCCTGACATAACCATTTTGCCTGAAACTTGGCTTAAGCCACATGTCAAAAACAATGAAATACTTCCTCCAGGGTTCAACGTATATAGACTCGATCGTCAAAATAAACGTGGAGGAGGTGTAGCAATAATTTTTAAACAAAATCTAGCCCTAGAAGTTATCAACACCACAGCTCCTACATTTAACAATGCAGAATTACTCCTCATCAAACTGAATATCAACAAGAACAAAACACTTATGATAGTGGCTGTCTATATCCCTCCAGGAGATAACACTAGCACAACTGAAGACATACTTCACTGGCTATCCACAACCTTCCACCAAGAAACAATCATTATGGGTGAGCTCAACACTGACTGGTCCACCTATAATTCCAATAGTCCATCCAGTTTCATAAACCTATATGGTTTCTCCCAGCTCATACAAAACCCCACAAGAATAGACAAAACCTCCAACAGACAATCCATCCTGGATTGGACTCTCACAAATAAAAATAACACACCCCTTCTAGTAGGATGCCTCCCCAGTACCATAAATGACCACCTACCCACATACCTAATCAGAAACAATCTTAGTCCACCTAGACAAATAGTCTATAGGCTAATCCACAGCAAGAAAAAATGTAATACCCACACTTTCAACTCCCTCCTCCAACAAATTAGCTGGTCCCCCCTCAAAACACTACCACTAGATGACACCATTCAACACTTTAACACCACCTTCCTCAACATCATAAACAGCCTGGTCCCCTGCAGAATAACTAGAATAAAACATCACCACACACCCTGGCTTACAAACAACACCAAAGACCTACTAAAAGAAAGGGACAAAGCATAGGAACACTGGCTAACTAACAAAAGCAATGACAACCTTCAACTTTTCAAACAACTTAGAAGTAAAGCCAAATCCCAGATTAAAGCCGACAAAAATGCCTTCTACATCACTGCACAGCAAAGAAACAAAAACAACACCCACAAATTCTGGGCCACTATAAACAAACTCCTGATATATGGTAGTACGTCCACCCCCAATCATAGGTTCATAGGTTGATACTAGGCTATCTGTCCTAGGGCATTTACAAGCCTAGCCAGAGTGTGTTTAGCTTTCGCCACCCTTCTTAGATTAGTTGACTGTGCCTCTGTATAGTAGGTCACAGAAGATAGCCCATTTAAGGTTAGTTTACCGAGCCTCTGTCCAGCAGTCACACAGAAGAGATCCCAGGGGTAAATTTACGATCTCCCATCCAAACGTCAAGATTATTCTTGAAGAGGGTCATTGAGGGGCTCTGTCTGACATGGATTGGGATTTTGTTCCAGAGTGAGGGGAGCCTCTGGGATATGAATCTGTCCCTCCAGCATGTTCTATTTATTTCTGTGCTGAGGTTTAAGTCACTGGAGCATGTAGTTCTGATGGATTTGGATTTCTTGAGGTGGAGCATCTCCATTAATTCTGGGTTGGACATGGCTTTATACGTCAGGCACAGATCACCTCTGAGTAGGCGGTAAGGAACTGAGTAGAGCTGGAGTTTCTTTAGCCTAACTGCATAGGGCATCTGTTTGAGTCCCTTGATCCTCTTGGTGAGGTACTTTTGGGGTCTTTCTAGTTATAGCAGGTGTCGGGTAAGGTACATCCCAAATGGGGCATTGTATTCAATTATGGGCCTGATGAGTGATGAGTAGAGGGGCACAATGACCTCTCTTGATCTAGATGTGAACCCCTTCGTGATAAGGTGGGCTATATAGAATGTCTTTCTAACCACTTTGGCACTATGATTGTCAAAGGAGAGATTGCAATCTACTTGGGTCACCAAATCCCTAATTACTTCTTCCGTACTTAATGGATTACCACCTATATGGAAATTTCTGGGTACTTTGTTTTTCCCAAAGGGGATGACTATGCACTTTTTGGCATTTAGCTTTAGGCCATGGCTCTGGCACCAGTTATCCGTCTCTGTGAGACCCTTTTGGAGGATGCTTGTGTCAGCCGGCGAGTCGATTATGGCCCCCAGTTTGCAGTCATCTGCAAACTTTGTCAGCCATAGTCCTCCTGTGTTAGCCTGTACCTCAGAGAAATATATACCGAACAAGAGCGGTCCCAATACTGAACCTTGTGGGACGCCACTTGTAACTGGTTTAGAGTCTGACATGGCACCTGCAATTCTGACCATGTGGGTTCTATCCCTGAGTCAGTTTGCAACCCATCTTGTGACATAGGGGTTGATATTTAAGCTGGTGAGCTTATTTATGATGCCCGAGTGGGGTATTGTGTCAAAGGCTTTTGCAAGGTCAAGGTAGGCTGTGTGGACTACCTTCCCTTCGTCTATGGCTTTGGTGACTGTTTCAAAGAAATTTACCAGGTTCAAGAGGCAAGATCTGCCCTTAACAAAGCCGAATTGGGTAGGATCCAGTGTTTGGAGGTTCCCAATGTCTTTGTTTATGAGTTCCATGATGATACGCTCCATAGCTTTGCAGACCAGGCTAGTTAGGCTTATAGGGCGATAGTTTCCGGGGTCCATTGTGGCACCACCATTATGGAGTGCGACCACTGTTGCTGTACGCCATTCTTTGGGTACATATCCTGTTGTAAGGCTGAGACTGAACAGTGAGTGAATCCTACCACACCCCCATCAAATGATGACAGTGCTACACAATTCAGTTCCTTTTTCATAAACACAATTCACTCACTTATTGACTATGACCAGAACATCACTACTGCAATCCCCGTAGCCAACAATGAGGGTGTAAACTCCTTCTCCTTTAACCCCGTCCCACCCCACACCATAAAACACTACTCAGTAAGCTCAAGCCCACCAGCATTGCTGCTGACAACCTGCCATCAGAATTCCTCAAAGCTGCCTCCTAAGTCATAGGCTACCCCATTTCTATCCTCATTAACCACTCTGTCTCTGAGAACTATGTCCCACTAATCTGGAAAGTCTCCCATGTCACCCCACTGCATAAAGGTGGCAACTCTACTGAGCTTACTAATTACAGGCCCATTGCCATTCTGTCACCTTTCTCTAAAATACTAGAAAAATATATTCACTCCCAGCTTCTATACTACCTTCTCTCCAATAACCTCCTATCAAACACACAACATGGTTTTTGCCCCCACCGCAGCACCCCAACTGCCCTCCTCAGTTTTACTAACACAATAAATGAACACAGAAATCAGAATAAATATGTCTCATCCATCTTTCTAGATCTTTCAAAGACATTTGACACAGTTTCACACCAAAAACTGCTGTCAGAACTGGCCACATTACGTCTCAGTCATTCTTCCCTGGCTTGGTTCCACAGCTGTCTAACTAAACACCAGCAGGCTGTTAGATGGTAACAGGAGCTATCATCTTTGCTCCCTGTTAACATAGGAGTTCCACAAGGGTCCATATTAGGCCCCCCACTTTTTACTGTCTTCACAAATCAACTCCATAAATCCACATCTCATGCCTCTGTCATCCCATATGCAGATGGCTCTGCCCTGATATGCTCCACCCCTCTCTAACACAACTATAGGCTATAACACAACAATCCTTCCTAGAAGTAGAATCTTGGCTAACTAACACTAACTGCATACTGAACCCAAACAAGACCAAACTAATGCTGTTTCTCCCCACCAAAACACCCAATCCCTCAGCCACTTTTCAAATCCACTCCTCCAACAACAAAATCATAAACACCAGCTCACATACCGAATTACTAGGTGTCACAATTGATAGCAAATTAAAATTTGAACTATACCTCTCTCAAACCATTAAAAAAATACACATCGAGCTAGGCTCTCTTTACCGAATTAATCCTCTTCTAACTAGCCATTCTAGACTAAGCATCGCCAGGACTCATCTCTTATCTACTGTTCTCTATGCTTCTCCTATCTTTACAAACCTTAACAAAACTGACCGTACCAAACTTGAATCAGCCTAAAATAAAATAGCCAAGTTCCCCACTAGCTCCCCATATAGGTCCCACCATTGCTCTGCCCTTCAGCAAATAAACTGGCTAGAATTCCCACAACAACTAACCTATACCCAACTTGTCTTTACTCACCAACTAATATACAAGCCAAATAGAACCCCAGCACCACAACAATTACTCCAACCATATGCCAACACTCGGCAATGCTGATCCGCACACAAAACACTCCGCAAGTATCCAAAAGCAGCAACAAAGCTGAGGATGCCCTCTATTCCCACCACATTTCTAAACTTTGGAACTCAATCCCCCAACACATCCTAAATGCTACCAACCTACACCAACTGAAAACTCTGCTCAAAGATCACTAACAACTGACTCTGCTCCTGTACCAAGCCAGAGTAATATCATATGAGCCCACATCAAATTTCATCCCCTAGAAGTTATAGTCTCCACATACTACTACTCTGAAAAAACACCTGCCCTCCAACAGCTAATCCAGCCCTACACCACCACTAGAGGCCTGAGATCTAGCAACCAAAATCTCATTCAAGTAATAAGACATAAAAATGAAGCGGTAAATCTCTCTTTGCCTGCACAACAGCACAAACCTGGAACTCACTCCCAAACAATATAACGAGCACTACTTCCAGCACCCATTTCAAACACCTTTTGAAATCCTACTATTCTAATATCTGGCTGTGCTCTTGCTACACACCAGGGTAGCAATACCTATGCTCAATTGCAAGAATTCTGCTACACTATAACATTTCCCTTACTTAGCTCTACTGATATCCTTGCATATTCATCCAAACATATCACCAATCTAACAGCAGAAAACAAACCAACACTGGTACTGTTCTGTACTATATTCCTTACCTGATAAATGCTCTAATCTGTATCTAAGAATAATACAACACCTAACAGAGGTCCTCTTACTCTCATCCTGCCTGTACGTATATTTTAGTTATGCCACTATGGGCATTTATGTACTTCTCAATTATACTACAGCATAAATGTATTGTGACTGTAAATTTATTAATGTTTTTGTGAATGTGAAGGGATAAAAAAAAAAAAATTATTGTTTTTGTGAATGTGAAGTGAAGAAAAAAAAAAATTGTAGAGGAGGGGGTTAATCTCTCCTCGCCTATACTGATTCTACATTCTACAATAGTTATCACATGCCATGTAATGTTCCTCTGTCCTACTTTAAATTTCATTGATTGCTTTGTATTGTATTAATCTATTATTGTAACATGGAGCTTTTCTCCCCGGGCCTCCGATGAAAATGGACCTGTGTCCAGTCGGACCCTCCCGGTTAACTAAAATAAAATAAAAATAGACCTCACTCCCACTTGTTAACAACACCCATCTGCTACCTACAATAAGAGTATAATTACGTATTAAAGTATACTCAAATGATCAACTAAAGATGGGCCCCTGCCCTAAAAAAAAAATATATATATATATATATATATATATATATTCACTTTATAATCCCGAAACTCTGGAATACTGAATTTCAGAATCTCGAGATCAAAAAGCCGAAAGTTTACAATACCGAATCCCCAGAAGTGCGAATTTTGAAATCCCGAATATTAAATACTAACATGCATATACACACAACCCCCCCACACACACAAACACATGAACCTACACTGCAGACAAGCAGGGGGAGGCAAGCCCCCCTGCACCCCCACACCCCCATTACTTAAATATTCTAATCCAAGTTCGCACTACACAGACACACACGAAAACAACACCATACAGGCTACATTCCCCTTTCACACACACATCATAGTAACACAACACAGTGACACACTCTAAATCCCCTAAACAAAACCCTTAAACATAAATACATACCTGAATCTCCACCTACCCATTCATACAGCGCAACACCAGAAGTGTTAATTCAAAATCTCCAAACTTCGGGATTTTGAATTTTGCGCTTTTGGTGTTTCGCTATTGCTAGCCTTCGGCTTTATGGTCTCCAGATTCTGAAATTTGGAATTTCAGAATTTCGGGATTATAAAGTGTTCCTATATATATATATATATATATATATATATATATATATATATATATATATATATATACATATCTACAAACACAGCTTTAATATATTGTAATAACTTTCGCTGTTTCATTAAGTGCCTATTGTATATTGTACTTTCTTTATTGTCTCTAAATATTTTTGTTAAATTCTATGTAAAACCGATCCTGTACCTGTCAATGTTATTCTTGTTTTATTGGAATTTTTCTCCCCGGGCCTCTGCTGAAAATGTTTTCACACCCAGAGCGACTATCCCGGTTAACAAGTGTAAAATAAAATGAAATAACTAAATAAATTAGCGTATCACACCCAGCAACAAGATGTAATACTGTTTCCATTTCTGCTTTACAGAACCTGCATTTGTCTGTTTCTCCCACGTATTCAATGAACTTTGTAAACCAGTGTGTATAAAGTCCACTGTCCTGGGATGACAATATTAACCTTTCATATTTTGGCTTAAATTTCTCTCTTTAACCATTCCGGTCTCAGGTTCTGATCAGCATGAGGTTTTCCTGGAGTTTTCTATACTTACTATATTCATGGTTTTTCTTCATTTCTTGTTTTCTCAGCTGATCATTCTCCTTATAGTCTTTATTTTGTTTTTGGCACATTGCCTGATTTTTATCTGCTTGTAGTTTGATTTCCATTCCTGCTTGACACTGATATGCTTCTGCTAAATTAAGGAGGTAAACCATCTTAGACTTGTTTTCTTCATGTTTTAAAACTTTCACTGTGTTTGGATCATGTGAGGTCTGCTGATATGTATGCAGTCCCACTATTGCAATTCTATACACGTAATCAATTTCAAGGAGGACCATACCTCCTTCAAAATGAGGAATGTATAATCTTGGAATATACTGGTTTTTATATATCATTTGATAAGCATGTTGTTTTCCTGTTCAACTTTTGCAACACCTTTTGGGGCTAGTCAGTCACCGCAAAACTTTTAAGTTAGAACAGGAATAACAAATTGGTTTGTATCTTGGACTTTGTTCCTAGATGTCGGGGCTGCTTTCAGTATTAAATTTTATTTTCTAAAATATTCCTTACTGAGTTTTATTTGCACTTGTTTATGCTTTATTTTCAATCCTTCATCATTTCCCAAGTATTTATACACTCCCTCCTACTCAAGTTCTTTTATATCACATTCTTTTCCCAAACTGATATTTTCTTCGTGCTGCAGTTTTCCTGCTTTAAATCTTGATTTTGCACAATTATCAAGACCAAATGACATTTTATATCATCTGAGAAAGTATTAACCACTTGCAGTTGTGTTTTCAGCTACTCAAATAATAAACTATACAGTTTTAAATCATCCACAAAAAGATGAGAAATCTTCACACTTTGTGGTTTTCTGGGAGCCAAATTGTAGCCATGATGTATTTTGTTAAGTAGACAGATCGATCTGTCTACTGCACATGTAGGGTGTATCTCGTAGATCTGTAATCACATGTAGGGTGTATCTTGTAAATCTATAAGCCCATGTAGGGTGTATCTTGTAGATCTGTAAGCACATGTAGGGTGTATCTCGTAGATCTGTAAGCACATGTAGGGTGTATCTTATAGATTTAGCACATGCAGGGTGTATCTCGTAGATCTAGCAGATGTAGGGTGTATCTCGTAGATCTGTAAGCACATGTAGGGTGTATCTTGTAGATCTGTAAGCACATGTAGGGTGTATCTCGTAGATCTGTAAGCACATGTAGGGTGTATCTTGTAGATCTGTAAACACATGTAGGGTGTATCTTGTAGATCTGTAAGCACATGTAGGGTGTATCTCGTAGATCTGTAAGCACATGTAGGGTGTATCTTATAGATTTAGCACATGCAGGGTGTATCTCGTAGATCTAGCAGATGTAGGGTGTATCTCGTAGATCTGTAAGCACATGTAGGGTGTATCTTGTAGATTTAGCACATGCAGGGTGTATCTTGTAGATCTAGCAGATGTAGGGTGTATCTTGTAGATCTGTAAGCACATGTAGGGTGTATCTTGTAGATCTAGCACATGTAGGGTGTATCTTGTAGATCTGTACGCACATGTAGGGTGTATCTCGTAGATCTGTAAGCACATGTAGGATGTATCTCGTAGATCTGTAAGCACATGTAGGATGTATCTCGTAGATCTGTAATCATATGTCATGTAGGGTGTATCTTGTAGATCTGTAAGCACATGTAGGGTGTATCTCGTATATCTGTAAGCACATGTAGGATGTATCTCGTAGATCTGTAAGCACATGTAGGGTGTATCTCGTAGATCTGTAAGCACATGTAGGGTGTATCTCGTAGATCTGTAAGCACATGTAGGGTGTATCTCGTAGATCTGTAAGCACATGTAGGGTGTATCTTGTAGATCTAGCACATGTAGGATGTATCTCGTAGATCTGTAAGCACATGTAGGATGTATCTCGTAGATCTGTAAGCACATGTAGGATGTATCTCGTAGATCTGTAATCATATGTCATGTAGGGTGTATCTTGTAGATCTGTAAGCACATGTAGGGTGTATCTCGTATATCTGTAAGCACATGTAGGGTGTATCTTGTAGATCTAGCACATGTAGGATGTATCTCGTAGATCTGTAAGCACATGTAGGATGTATCTCGTAGATCTGTAAGCACATGTAGGATGTATCTCGTAGATCTGTAATCATATGTCATGTAGGGTGTATCTTGTAGATCTGTAAGCACATGTAGGGTGTATCTCGTATATCTGTAAGCACATGTAGGATGTATCTCGTAGATCTGTAAGCACATGTAGGGTGTATCTCGTAGATCTGTAAGCACATGTAGGGTGTATCTCGTAGATCTGTAAGCACATGTAGGGTGTATCTCGTAGATCTGTAAGCACATGTACGGTGTATCTTGTAGATCTAGCACATGTAGGATGTATCTTGTAGCTCTGTAAGCACATGTAGGGTGTATCTTGTAGATCTAGCACATGTAGGGTGTATCTTGTAGATCTGTACGCACATGTAGGGTGTATCTCGTAGATCTGTAAGCACATGTAGGATGTATCTCGTAGATCTGTAAGCACATGTAGGATGTATCTCGTAGATCTGTAATCATATGTCATGTAGGGTGTATCTTGTAGATCTGTAAGCACATGTAGGGTGTATCTCGTATATCTGTAAGCACATGTAGGATGTATCTCGTAGATCTGTAAGCACATGTAGGGTGTATCTCGTAGATCTGTAAGCACATGTAGGGTGTATCTCGTAGATCTGTAAGCACATGTAGGGTGTATCTCGTAGATCTGTAAGCACATGTAGGGTGTATCTCGTAGATCTGTAAGCACATGTAGGGTGTATCTTATAGATCTAGCACATGTAGGATGTATCTTGTAGCTCTGTAAGCACATGCAGGGTGTATCTTGTAGATCTAGCACATGTAGGGTGTAACTTGTAGATCTGTAATCACATGAAGGGTGTATCTTGTAGATCTGTAAGCACATGTAGGATGTATCTTGCAGATCTGTAAGCACATGTAGGGTGTATCTCGTAGATCTGTAAGCACATGTAGGGTGTATCTCGTAGATCTGTAATCACATGTAGGATGTATCTTGTAGATCTGTAAACACATGTAGGGTGTATCTTGTAGATCTGTAAGCACATGTAGGATGTATCTTGCAGATCTGTAAACACATGTAGGGTGTATCTCGTAGATCTCTAATCACATGTAGGGTGTATCTTGTAGATCTATAAGCCCATGTAGGGTGTATCTTGTAGATCTGTAAGCACATGTAGGGTGTATCTCGTAGATCTGTAAGCACATGTAGGGTTAACAACAAACGATGCTTTGTTCCATATGACTTTCTTTTGTTACCCTTTTGTTCTATGATATGATTGAGTTTTCTGTTAAATGACTATAACACTATAGGCATCATTTCCAATGTATAGTTTAGATATTGTTGGAAGGCAGGTTATTGATTTATTGTTTTTAGGGTAGCTTGCAGGTTCACTCTTAAGAAGCAGTATTGCTTTTCCTGTTAATTAGGTTGGTATCTGAGATGCACATGCGAATAGTTCTTAGTCAGGGCTAAATCTTCGTGTAAAGATGTTAATACTCATCCAGAAGTTAGGTACTGCATCTGGGCCTGGGGTTTTCCCATTAGGAGTTTTTCTTACTTTTATTTCAGTTTCTCTGGCCAGTACTTCATCCCATTTCATACCCTGTGCAGCTGAAGTTCTTACTGTTTATTTTACTTCTTCTATCCATTTAGCATCTTTAAGACGTGGTGGTACAGGGGTAACGTTGTTGCCTCACAGCAAGATGTTCTCCTGTTCGATTCTCGGCTGGAGTGCCTTCTGTGTGGAGTCTGCATGTCCTTCCCGTGGTCGAGTGGCCTACAAAAGACATGCGTGAATGGGCATGCCTTCACTGAAGTTTGGGCATTGGGCTGGCAACTCGGCACCATAGAAAAATAAATCTACTGCCAATCATTAGGGGACCAGAGTTCCGCTGTGGTGACCCCTAACTGGAAAAACCGAAAAGACAAACATCCATTCAGCATCTTTGTTATGCTGCACAGGGTCTTCAAAGATATTTCTCCAAAACCTTTTTGGGTCATCAATGGCTTACTTATTTTGTATTTTTTCCTTTATATTTATCTGCATATTTTTTTTTAAGTTTTCATGCCTTTGCTGATATCTTATTTGATTGTGTGCATTTGTATGAGTATGCGTATGATAGACCTGGTCTCTTCTGATACTGTGCATTGCTTTTATCACCTGGTTAACTGTAGGAACTTCCATTTACTATTCGTTCAGCCCACTGCTGGGTGTTTCCATTAATGATGTGTACATAACTGAAGAATGCCTTATGGTCATCCTTAGTCCGGGAGTTTAATTTTGCCTCACTATTGGCTTTTGGGGATTTGATTAGTTCCCTGAGTTGCCTTTTTAGATTAATGAGTAGTTTTTTGTCTTTTCGATACAGCCTTTCTTGTTTTGGGGCAGGATGTTCCTTCTTTTATTGTACAACCTATTTACACTGAGGGTCCACCAATGGGTCTTGTTTATGGAGTTTGTCCTCAGTTTATTTCGGTTTGGTACTGCTGTTTCTATGCAGTTAGTTACATGCTTCTGTAAACACTTCTGCACAGGCCACCATGTTCTCTGAGTTTGGGGGGGGGGGGGCTTAGACTATAGCTCTGCTATCAATTAATAGGAGGTAGTTAGCCTTAGAAAAATTCTTAAAGGTTCTGTGGTTTCCTGGGAGCCTTTATATTTATTTTAAGGATGAGTGCTTTGTGATCTGATCTGATTGGATCTGATCTGACCACTGAGGAAATTACACAAGGGGAGTGCACATTTATAGGTTTGCCACCTTTTCAAACGTCTAAAGTGGGACTTTTTTGTAGATACATGAGATGTTGCATGGAAAAACAAACCCATAACTAGTGAAATGGTGGGAGTTTCACTTTTTTGCCAAAATAAAAGCTTATTCTTGTAAATTTCAAGTTGCTTATACTCTTTCATATAACATTTAGGTGTTTCAGATACAAAATAACTGTTTTATTTAACTATTAAAGAAAATGTATGATATTGATATGTTTTTGTCCTAAAATCTCAGGACATTTGCCATTTTTCATTTTTTTCGTAGGACACAACTGCCCAAATAAAGACTGTCCCTAGAAAAGAGGGACAGGAGGAAACACTATATTGTTATGAGTATCAGATCCAGGATAGAATGTGGACAATGCTTGAGTGGGGTATTGTATAAGATGCTTTAGCCAGTTCTAGGTACACAGTACGGACAACTTTCCCCTCATGCATTGCCTTAGTGACCTTTTAAAAAACTCCACAAGGTTCAGCGAGCTTGATCTTCCTTTGAGAAAGCTACAGTGGGGATGGATCCATTGTCTGGAGGCTTCTGATGCACTTGTTGATAATTTCCAAGATAATTCTTTCTATGGTTTTCCAAATAAGACTAGTCAGATTAATGGGTCTGTAGTTTCCAGGATCTGTAGAATGTCCTCCCTTATGAAGGTGGATGACTGCAGCAGTCCTTCATTCTCATGGTACAAAGCCTGTTTTAAGACTATAGTTATGTAATGACTCCAGGTATCATTATAAGTTGTATTTTAGTCTGTTCAGAAGAAAACACAGGATGGGCCCATTGAGACTGTGTTCTTGACTTTACCAAGTGCAGCCAGAACATGCTCCCTAGTCATTTTTGGGGGTTATGTTCTAAAGTATTTCTTGGGGGATGGTTGGGGTGAGGGGAGTAAAGTTGGAAATGAAGTTTTCCACTAACAGGTTTACAGTATCACCAGGCTCAGTGAATGTGGCACCATTAACCACCAGTTCAACACATTGCTGTGGTTGCCCTTGAGGTTTCTGATTTAGCTAAATTTGGCTTTGTTTGACCTAATTAGCCCCCTTAGTTGTCAATTTAATTTGCTGAAGGATTTTTCATCTTTATGGGAATTTCCTTCCTGATTTTTGCCATATATTTTTTTTTTCCTTTTGTTGCGTATCCTGTTTAATTTGTGATGCAATCGGGGCAGTCTGTTTCTGGGACTAGTTCTAGGGTCCCTTCTGGTAGGTATAGTAGCCTCTATGCAGCCATTGACAAGGTTGTGCAGATTTTCTAAGAACAATTTAGCATAGGTTGCTGTGTTCCTGTGGTTTGTAGGGGCACTGAATTTTGACAAACCATTACTTAATGAAAGGTAATTTGTCTTGGAAGTGGTCTTAACCGTTGCTAGTTTTAATGGAATTAGGGAGTTTGTTTTGATTTCAAAGAAAAATAAAAAAAAACGCCAGCACTCCTTATGAGAGAATTGGTATAACCTAATAATACAGCAGAACAAAATCCATTTTAGTGTAAAATTACACTAAAATCAAATTAACAAACTGGTTTCAGCCCTGTGGCCTTCCTCAGTGTGTCAAGACATAATACAATTAACAACCATTCAACACAAATATATATATATATATATATATATATATATATATATATATATATATATATATATATATATATATACTTATATGCTTAAATAGTTTATACAACAGACAATGGCAGTGAAGGAGGGGAGGGAAGAGCATTGGAAATCAGATTACCATAAGGTCAGAGGTCAGGGACACAGCTTTATAAAACCGCAACAGGAAAAGGGTGAGAGAACAATCAGCCCAGCTAGAAAGGGATCCAATCAAATAAAGTTAATATTGGAGCTCTTTCACGAATCCTACATCCCCCAACTATGGAAAGTGTCATATATAATACCCGTACACAAAGGAGGTAACTCCTGTCAACTAACTATCGTCCCATTGCTATCCTATCCCCCCTTTCCAAGCTTCTGGAGAAATGTATTCACACCCAGGTGATGCACTTCTTAACCTCACATAATCTCCTCTCACTCACACAGCATGGATTCCGCCCAAACCACAGTAAAACTAGTGCTCTTCTTGCCTTTAAAAACCAGGTTAACCAACTTAGAAACAACAACAACTTTGTGTCAGCCATTTTCTTAGATCTATCTAAGGCATTTGACATGGTCTCACATAACCTACTTATAGACACTCTAACTGCCATCTCCTTCGCACCCTCTGCTACTTCCTGGTTCAAAAACTATCTCTCTGATAGAAAGCAGTCAGTAAAATGGCTAGGCATACTATCACCACGACTTCCAACTACTGTAGGCGTTCCACAAGGGTCAATACTAGGTCCTTTACTATTTACCATTTTCACCAACAATCTACATGCCTCCACCCTACATGCATCACTTATACAGTATGCAGATGACTCAACTCTAATCTGCTCAGCCCCAACCATAACCACACTTCAGAAACTTACCCAAGAATCCTTCTGCTCCGTAGAAAAATGGATTACTGATATCCACCTTATTCTAAACCCCAAAAAGACCAAACTACTTCTATTCACCCCCAACAAATTCAAAACCGCAACTCTTCCCTTCACCATCACCTCCAACAATGGCACAGTAATCTCTCCCTCCCCACATACCAAACTACTCGGTGTTGAAATAGATCAGGATCTTAACTTCAATGTCCACATCTCCCAAACCATTAAAAAAGTTCATAAAAAATTAGGAACTTTATGCAAACACAAACAGTTCCTATCAGACCAGGCTTGAATCATCCTAGCCCAAACCCACCACTTGTCTACCCTACTGTATGCATCACCAATCCTAATTCACATCAGGAAAACAGACCTTGACAAACTAGAATCATGCTACAATAAGATAGCAAAATTTGCCAATAACTCCCCTTTTAGAAGTCATCACTGTCTTGCCTTAAAGCACCTACAATGGTTAGAGCTCCCTCAACTAATTAGGTACCACCAGCTAGTACTCACCTTCAGCATACTAAAGCATCCCCACAAAACGCCAGCCCTAAACCAAATACTAAACCAGTACTCAGCAAACCGTCCTCTACGCTCTTCTAACAAGACCCTGCTCTACATATCCAAAGCCAACAACACTGCAGGGAAAGCCCTCTTCTCTCATACCATTGCCAAGGAATGGAATAAGCTTCCCCAAAATATATCCTCAGCCACATCTATCTCACTGTTTAAAAAATCCCTCAAGCCACACCTCCTGAAGGCGTGGCTCTGTCCTTGCAGTACATAAATGCTTTCCTAAAGCCACACCTCCTGAAGGCGTGGCTCTGTCCTTGCATTACATAAATGCTTTCCTAAAGCCACACCTCCTGAAGTCATGGCTCTGTCCTTGCATTACATAAATGCTTTCCTAATCTCCTTCATTTCCTGTTTCTCCTCTCTATCACTACTCACTATGCCTAACACTTAGTACTTCACAAAATCCTAAACCAGGACTACTCTCAGCTACGTTTTCCTACTATTTTGCCGTCTGTGATGTCACTTTGATTGCACCAGGTAATGAGTATATCTACTCTTCTCTTTTTCCTCCCAAATAACCAACATCCAAGGTCCGCTCTTGACAAATGTAAGCCCACCTGGAAAGAACTTTGTAGGAATTATCTTCTTGATTGTTAATCACTCTGTATGAAACTAATTTTCTTTTCCATCACAAAAACCAATATCCAGGGTTCTCTGTCTGTAATGTAAACCTGTCTGGAAAGATTCATTGTATGTAAATTTTTATTATTTGAATTTTTTCTGACTGTTTATGTAATACTGTATAAAACTGTTGTTGTGGAGCTTTTCTCCCCGGGCATCCGCTGTAAATGGACCTAGTTCCAGTCGGACTTTCCCGGTAAACAAATGTAAAATAAAATAAAATAAATAAAATAAAAATAATTATTAGCTTCATATCTCAGTAGGGGATGATACAGACACAAAGAACTGGGGAAGTGAAAGGCACAGGACTGAACTTCTCTGAGCTACAAGTGAATTTCACAGGCAGGTTAGAATTTCAGGGACATTACCTTAATATCTCAGTGGGGAATGGGACGGACACAAAGAAGTGGGATCAGAAAGGCACTGAAATCCAACTTAAACCAGGTAAATGATAAGGAGGCTATAAAATGCTAGGCACAAAACTGAAATATCAACAGCTATAAAAAAAGCATTGAAGCACAAATCCTGGAGCAGAAAATGCAATACTCCCAATAATGTAATTCTTCTACATTTTAAAGCACCAGATTATGCAGAAATTCAGTAACATTGCTTATGGATAAATGCAGTAATAAATGACTAAATGAAGCTCAGATCTAGCAGTAGTTCATAGTTCTGCCACAACTGTGAACGACACTGCAAAACTAAGACCCAACAGGGTTTAGCATACACACAAGTAATTCTACATGTGGAGATAGAAATGTAGTATAATGTAGAAACACAATCTTCCCACAATGACAAATTAAGCTATAAGACAAAGGTTTCTGAACAAACATAAAAATGCAAAGATAAAACTTCTTTTGCTAAAGCATGGAAAAAATCACAACAGTACAAAGAAGTATCACCACATAGGTCACTATAAGTACAACTTAAATATTAAAGCTGAATTGAAATAAAAGTTTTTTGTGTGTGTGTTTGTGCAAGCATCAGTATAGAAAGTCTCACTGGCTAAGCTGCATGGTAATGAGGAAATATGGGGGGGCAGCTAATGCTAATTAGTCAAGTGTTCTCCCCAGAAATATGTATGGCTTCTGATTTATGATGTTAAATGATTCATACAATTGTGTGGCGATGTAAATTACTGTGTATGGAGGAAAAATTAATACTATCAAAAACCTGTTCACTCCAACAGAAGCAGTGCAGCTGCAGTGGAGTTCAGTGAAGATACATGTGTGTGTGTGTGTGTGTGTGTGTGTGTGTGTGTGTGTGTGTGTGTGTGTGTGTGTGTGTGTGTGTGTGCGCGCACGCGCGCAAGTCTGTAGGGGCATGAATGAAGCAAAAAGAGAGACTGTGTGTGTGTGTGTGTGTGTGTGTGTGTGTGTGTGTGTGTGTGTGTGTGTGTGTGTGTGTGTGTGTGTGTGTGTGTGTGTGTGGAAGTGTGTGGAAGTGTGTGTGTGTGCAAGTCTGTAGGGGCATGAATGAAGCAAGAAGAGAGACTGTGTGTGTGTGTGTGTGTGTGTGTGTGTGTGTGTGTGTGTGTGTGTGTGTGTGTGTGTGTGCGTGTGTGTGCATGTGTGTGTGTATGTGTATGTGTGTGTGCTAGTCAGGCTTATAAGGCGATAGTTCCCAGGGTCTTTTGTGGCTCCACCTTTGTGGAGCGGAATAACCATTGCTGTTCGCCACTCTATGGGTACGTAACCTGTGGAGAGGCTGAGTTTGAACAGTGTGTTTAGGTGAGGGGTTAATTCACCTTTGAGCTCATTTAGGATGCAGCCTGGGACAACGTCCAGTCCCATTGATGCTGTGTTTTTAGCTTTGGAGAGGGCTGTTTCATCTTGAGTGATTGTGATTTCAGGGGCTCTACATTCTTCTGGTATGGTTATGGGCCCTTTTGGGTGTGAGAGGGGGGTGAAGTTTGTGCTGAACCTGTCTGCCAGGATGTTGGCAATATCGGTCGGTTCAGTGTATTTTGTGCCATTCTGCACTAACTCAGAGAAGATCTGAGAATTGCTACTTAGATTCTTGACATAGCTAAAGAATGTCTTGTGGTTATCTTTGGAGTCCTTGGCAATGTGTTGTTCAAATCTCGCCTTGGATGATTTTATGAGGGATTGTAGTTTCTTGCTGATACTGATCAGGGATGTCTTCCCTTCTTGGGATTTTACTCTTTTCTGTACTAGTTTCCTCCTTCTATTGTTCATAGGTTCATAGGTTCATACTAGGCTATCTGCCCTGGGGCAATTATAAGCCTAGCCCGATTTTGTTTGGCTTACGCCACCCCTTGATTTGAGTATACTGTGCCCTTTTTACGGTTTAGTTTACTGTGCCTCTGTCTAATAGTGACACGGAAGTAATCCCCAGAACAAACCTACAATCCCTCATCCACTCATCAAGATTCTTCTTGAAGAGATTCAATGAGGTGCTCTGCCTAACATGAATTGGAATTCTATTGCAGAGCGAAGGGAGCCTATGGGTTATGAATCTGTCCCTCCAGCAAGTCCTATTTATTTCTGTGCTGAGGTTCAAGTCCCTCAAGCATGTGGCTCTAAGGGATTTAGATTTACTGAGGTGGAGCATGTCCATTAATTCTGGATTGGACATAGCTTTATATGTCAGGCATAGATCGCCTCGAAGTAGGCGGTATGCAACTGAGTAGAGCTGGAGTTTTTTTAACCGAGCAGCATATGGCATCTGTTTGAGCCCCTTGATTCTCTTGGTGAGGTACTTTTGGGGTCTTTCTAATTGCTGCAGGTGTCGGGTAAGGTACATCCCAAAAGGGGCATTGTATTCTATGATGGGCCTGATGAGGGATGAATAAAGGGGCACGATTACCTCTCTTGATCTAGATGTGAATCGTTTCATGATGAGGTGGGCCATGTAGAAGGTCTTTCTAACCACTTTGGCAATGTGGTTGTCAAAGGAGAGATTGCTATCAACTTGGGTCCCCAGATCCCTAATTACTTTCTCTGTACTTAATGGTTTACCGCCTATGTGGTAGTTTGTGGGCACATTGTTTTTGCCAAAGGGTATGACTATACACTTTTTGGCATTTAGCTTTAGACCATGGCTCTGGCACCAGTTATCTGTTTCTGTGAGGCCTTTTTGAAGGATGTTTGTGTCAGCTGGAGAGTCGATTATGGCGCCCAGTTTGCAGTCATCTGCGAACTTGGTGAGCCATAGTCCTCCCACATTGGCCTGTACCTCGGAAAAGTATATACCGAACAAGAGCGGTCCCAGGACAGAACCTTGTGGGACACCACTTGTGACTAGTTTCGAGTCTGACATGGCTCCAGCAACTCTCACTCTGTGGGTTCTGTCTTTGAGCCAGTTTGCGACCCATCTTGTGACATAGGGGTTTATATTTAAGCTGGATAGCTTATCTATGATGCCCGCGTGGGGTATTGTGTCAAATGCCTTTGCTAGGTCTAGATAGGCTGTGTGGACTATCTTCCCTTCATCTATGGCTTTGGTGACTGTTTCAAAGAAGTCAACCAGGTTCAAAAGGCAGGATCTGCCCTTGACGAAGCCGAATTGGGCAGGATCTAGTGTCTGTAGGTCCCCAATGTCTTTGTTTATGAGCTCCATGATGATCCTCTCCATAGCCTTGCAGACTAAGCTAGTCAGGCTTATGGGGCGATAGTTTCCAGGATCCGTGGAGGCTCCACCTTTGTGGAGTGGGACCACTGTTGCTGTACGCCATTCTGTGGGCACATATCCTGTAGTGAGGCTGAGATTGTACAACTGTTTTATTTGAGGGATTAGTTCTTCTTGGAGTTCATGTAGGACGCAACCCAGGACGCCATCTGGTCCCATGGAAGCAGTGTTTTTTGCTTTGGAGAGGGCAGCCTTCACCTGAGCATCAGAGATGTTTGGGAGGCAGCCCCTGCCGGGATAGACACTTCCTCTTGTGGGGGAGGGGTGGAGAAGTTTGCACTGAACCTGTCTGCCAGGATATTGGCGATGTCTGTGGGTTCAGTGTATTTTTTGTCATTTAGAATCAACTCAGAACAAGTCTGGGAGTTGCATCCCAGGTTCTTAACATAACTGAAAAAAGCCTTATGATTGTCTTTAGTGTCCTGTGCAATTTTTCTCTCAAAGCTGGCCTTGGAGGATTTTATGAGGGATCGTAATTTTTTGCTAGTACTGATCAGAGATGCCTTCCCTATTAGGGATTTTGCTCTATCATGTAGTATCTTCCTCCTTCTGTTGTACAGTCTATTTATGGCTGGGGTCCACCAGACTGGACACCTGCCTTTGGATGATTGGGTCTTGGTTTTGTTTGGGATAGCTTGATCCATGCATTCCTGGAGCTGTCCATAGAATGTGTTTATAAAGGATTCTGCAGTTTGGGCCGTAGTTTCCACTGGCCCTGGGGCCTTGAAAGATTTCACTTCAGTTTTGAGAAGTGAGAAGTTCGCTTTTGAGAAGTTTTTCACTGTGGTTTTCTGGGCTGGGGGTGGGGTCGGGATGTGGATATCCAGTGAAATTAATTTATGGTCTGATCTTACCAATGAAGGATATACTTCTGGTATGGAGCATAGAGTCCCCATGTTGGTAATGATCAGGTCTAGTATGTTATCCCCTCTTGTGGGAGTGGTGACTAGTTGTTCCATAGCATTTGAGTTTATAATTTCCAGGAACCTTTGGGCTAAGGTGCTGAGGCTTGAGTAGTGCTCCCAGTCTATGTTTGGGTAGTTGAAGTCACCCAATATAATGGTGTTCGGAGAGATCTTCATGTTCTCCAATGTTGTCAGGAAAGCCGAGTGGGATTCCTGACTTTGAGAGGGTGGTCTGTAGGATGCTATAAACTGAAAAGCAGTTTTGCATACTGTTAGTTGCACATGCTCCACCTGCCTTTAACCTTCAACCAATATCCACCTCCTATATTAGAACCCTATTGAAAAAACTTAAACCATCCACTCTATCGGCCGATCGACTCCCTGCTGAATATTTACAAATAGCATCAGATGTAGTAGCCTATCCCATTTCGATCTTAATTAACAGGACTATAACCGAAGGCAAAATCCCCTCTCTTTGGAAAATATCCTACGTCATCCCTCTTCATAAGGGTGGTTCCTCCACAGAAACTTCTAACTACCGACCGATAGCAATATTGTCACCTATAGCAAAAATAATGGAAAGATGTGCTCACAAACAACTCCTACATTATCTCACTTTAAATAATCTTTTATCCAAAACTCAACATGGCTTTCCCCATCATAGTACTACTACTGCCCTCCTTTCCTTTGTTGATACAATCAACAGCAACCGTAACAACAAACTATTTACTTCTGCTCTATTTCTTGATCTGTCAAAAGCCTTTGACATGGTCAATCATCAACTCTTACTACAAACTCTTGAAAACCTTCACCTTGATAGACCTGCCCTAAACTGGTTCAAGGCTTACCTCTCTGGTAGACAACAGGCAGTTCAGTGGCAAAGTAAACTATCTCACCTACTACCTAATACAATAGGAGTTCCCCAAGGTTCCATACTTGGCCCCCTTCTATTCTCGGTATTTATAAATGATCTCCATTCAGCCATCCCCAAAGCCACCTGCATTCAATATGCAGATGACTCTACGTTGATTTGCTCTGATCTCTCTCTTAATAACCTCCAGAAAGCCACCCAACACTGCTTTACTGCAGTGGAATTATGGTTCACTGAACGGAAACTTATCCTAAACCTGAAAAAACTAACCTACTACTAATTCTCCCCACCCTAGCCTCTTCTTTAGGGCAACATCCTACACTCTTTAATGATACGGCCTTCCACGTTCGGTCCACAAATGGGACCATCATTGAGCCTGTTTCTAACACCAAACTACTAGGAGTCACAATTGACCACAAGCTCAAATTTGATATTCACATTAGCCAAACTATAAAAACTGTTAACAAGAAACTTGGTTCCATGTATAGAATTAAGAACTTTCTCACGCCCCATACTAAACTAACCATAGCACGTACTCACCTTCTCTCCACCCTACTTTACGCTTCTCCGGTTCTTTCCTTCCTCAAAAAAACTGAGCTCAATAAACTATCTGTAGCTTATAACCATATTGCCAAATTTGTAACTGGGAAACCTTATCGAACTCATCATTGCGTTAACCTAAGAAAACTAGGCTGGTTATAACTCCCCAACCTTCTCAAGTTTAACCAACTTACTGAAGCTTATAAAATTATCAAAGAGCCAGAAAAAACCCCCTCACTTCACAATCTTTTAACCCCCTACTCTAATCTAAATAGTCTTCGATCCTCTAATAGTGTCCTGGTTCACACAACGAAATCCAATAATTCAGGAGGTGATGCTCTTTTTGCCAATTCCATCGGAAAACTATGGAACGCCCTTCCAAACAACCTAAGACTTGCTACCTCTCCCCACCAATTCAAAACTAACCTTAAACAATACTTTAACACTCATTGGCTATGTCCTTGTACCAAACCAGACTAAATCCTTTATCCCCTGCCTTTTTTTCTTAATGTTTGCTCACTAAATGTTCTCTCTTTTCTCTCACCTCTAGATCCTATATTTTCTATCACCCCCTGTATGCTTACCTTTATTAATTCTACTTTTCTACTTCCTGTTTTCTTTCATTATTGTTAAATTGTTCTGTTTGTATTTTGTTTTCTCCCTGCTTACGTACCTTTTACAAAATTGTATTTTCATTATGGAAATGAATTAACGTATTAACCATTGTGGAGCTTTTCTCCCCGGACCTCTGCTGAAAACGGATTTATATCCAGTTGGACTAGCCCGGTAAACAAATGTAAAATAAATAAATAAAATAAATAAAATAAATGGATGGTCTCCGATACTTCATGCAATGCCACTAACCTGGAAGTGTGGATATCCTTGATAAATATGTAAACTCCCTCTCCTTTTGTGGTTCGATCTGGGTTTTGGTGCCAAAAAGCATGATATGAGGTATAACCTGGTAGTGCTGGGGTGCTCTCTGGAGCCTTGAACCAGGTTTCTGTCACTGCACAGATATCGATGTTCTCCATACTGAGGAGAGCTTCGAGTGCGTGCATCTTGAGGTTAAGACTTCTGGCGTTTAGCAGCATTACCCTTAGTTTCTTGTACCTTGTGCTGTCTGTGGAGGTGGGTTTGACTTTTGAGCCTTGCCTAAAAAAGGCACTATGGGGGTGGCCAGAGCCTTTGCCAGTATCCGAAAGCCCAGTGGTGACAGGTGCAAGCCATCCCTAGCGAAGCAACGTGGCTTGTCGAGCATGTCATCCCAGGCTGATAGACACTGGATCCCCTTTGAATGACACCAAAATTTTAGCCATTTGTTAAAATCGATCATTTTGTCTTTGTACTGTGGCATCATTCTAGGTGAGGGTAAGATGCTGCTCAAGGTCAGGGTCATACCGGCCTGGGCTACATGATCAGAGAGCTCCTCTATGTCTCTTTTCATGTAGTCCAGGGAGGTACGTCTCAGGTCATTCACACCAGCATGTACAATGACTGAGTCATATTTGTATTTGCTTTGGAGTGACCTGAGTGCTTGTGTTATGTGGCGGATCCTAGCGCCCGACAGGCAGCTCACTGTGACCTTCTCCATGTTCAGCCTTGTGAGTGGGACGTCAGTGTGTCTGACAATAGAGTCACCTATTACAAGAGTATCGGGTGCGTTATTCAGCCTTAAGGGCTGTGGCTGCTTGGCACACTGACTTTGTGGGCTATGTGTTGTGCGTGTTTTGTTTTGGGGTGGCGTTTGCTTGGATGTCTGCTTTGGAGGTCTCTGTTGCTTAGGTAGATTTTTATTTAGAGCCTCTGAGTATGTTTTAGGGTATTTATGTGTTTGGTTCGCTGATGTGGTGGGACTATGATACTGGAATTGTGTTGTGTGAGGTTACCTTCTCCTCCTGACTGGTTATACCAGTTTTGAGATGAGAGAGCTCAGCCTCCAGTTTGGCTATATGGTTGCATCTCTCACATATATTTGAGCCTATTTGGAGGAGGAGAGGGTTGTCCGTGTACATGAGACAGTTGTAACATTGCCTCAAAATTCCCAGATTCACCAGCTGGGCTGGAGAGGAAACCATTGACTGACCTTTGGACATGCTAGAGTAATATAGGGAACTGAATTAAGACGGTCCAATAGGGGACAAGGTAATCGTAGAGAGTATAAGAGTAAGTAGTGCTTATGGTTTAATAGTGCTAACTTGTAGGATTACTTATTTGGACCAGTGAAGGGCCTTAGAATGAGAATATGGTGTTTAATTTGAGAGACAGAGCAGTTCTAAGGGAAAAAGTGAAGAGCAGACTTTGTGGAGCCAGGAATAGTTTAAACCCAATTAGGCAGCGCTGCTCGTTATTGCGCTATGCACAAAAACACGCAAAACCGTGCAAAAGAGGGTTTTAAGAGAGGAAGATGAAGGAGTTTGGAATTGACCCAAAATGGCCAATAAAACTACAGTTTCAAGACAGTGACCATTCCCACAGGGGCAGGCAGGCCGCTCAATGTTTATCACTGCCACTGATGAACACAGAGACTTCCCTTTAGCCCAAGCAAAAAATGGCCTCCAAGAAACTTACAAACAGTTCAGAACAGCAAGCCTGTAACTGAACTTTTTTAAATCTCAGAAAAGTGGGAAAAAAGTAAGATTTTTTTGTTTTTTTGTTTTTTTTAAAGATAGCAGAGGTTCACAAGTCTCAACAAGTTATAACAGTGCAGTAAATGACCCTACACTTGAGTGCTAGGCCAGAGACAGATAAAATGCAAGTTTTAAGAAAAAAACGATTTTAAAAATAAGTGCAAACAGGAAATTCAGTAAACAGCTCTAGGTTGTGTTCTAAATACAGTTACCAATGCAGAAATCAAGTTTAACAAGCCAGAAAATGCTCAAAGTAGGCGGCTATGCAGAAAAAACTTAGCAAAATAATCTGAAGAAAATACTTAAAATCTCAAAAGTGGCTCCTTTCTTCTCTCAGCGTTTTCTCCTCTTGGTGGGTGCTTCACCCACAGCTAACAAGTCTGAAAGGACGCCAAAAACCACGAGGCAATCAGGTTTTAAGAGAGGAAGATGAAGGAGTTTGGAATTGACCCAAAATGGCCAATAAAACTACAGTTTCAATGCAGTAACCACTCCCACAGGGGCAGGCAGGCTGCTCAATGTTTGTATAGCTTGTTTATGGCAAGAGTCCACAAGACTGGTTTCCTTTTCTTGGAGGAGTGAGTTTTGGTTTTGCTTGGGATAGCACGATCCATGCATTCTTGCAGGTGCCCGTAGAATGCATTTGTAAAGGATTTTGCAGCTTGGACAGCATTATCCTTTAGCATGGGGGCTTTGAAACTTTCCACCTTGGTCTTAAATAACGTGAAGTTTGCTTTTGAAAAGTTTTTCAGGGTGGTTTCCTTGTCCGGGGGTGGGGGCGGAATGTGGATATCCAAAGTGATTTGTTTATGGTCAGATCTAACCAGTGAGGGGTTGACCTCCGGTGTGGAGCACCAGTCGCCCATGTTGGTGATGACCAGGTCCAATATGTTGTCACCTCTGGTGGGAGTGTTGACCAGTTGATCCAGGGCGTTTGAGTTTATAAATTCTAGGAAATGTTGGGCAAGGGAGTTAGTACTTGAATAGTTCTCCCAGTTAATGTTTGGGTAATTGAAATCACCCAATATTAGGGTGTTTGGTAGGACCTTTATATTTCCCAGTGTTTCCAGAAATGTGGAATAGGGGTCCTGGGACATGGTGGGTGATCTGTAGCAAGCTACAATTTGAATTGCAGTTTTGCCCGTTGTTAGTTGCACGTGGATGATCTCTGAAGCATCGTGCTGTGCCACTAACCTGAAGATGTGGGTATCCAAGATTAATATGGATACGCCCCTGCCTTTTGTATTTCAGTCCAAATTCTGTGGCTGAAATGTATGGTATGAGTTGTAGCCTGGTAGTGCTGGGGTGCTCTCTGGAGCATTAAACCAGGTTTCTGTTACTGCACATGTATCGATTTTCTCCATACTGAACATACATCCACCTGAGTTACTGACAACTCACACACAAATAGTTTAGCTCATCTACTGGACTGCACACTCAGGAGCTAAATTCTCATGCTTCACTGCAGTGTCCGTACTAAAAAATAACTTCAAGCACCTGCTGTGGGAATACAACCTACAACCTTCTGATGTTTCAGAGTTTGAGTCAATGTGCTACCTTTTGTAATCATACGGTGTAACAGGTGAGAAAGGACAAGGGTAATCATAAGGTGTAACAGGTGGGAAAGGACAAGGGTAATCATATGGTGTAACAGGTGGGGAACGACAAGGGTAATCATACGGTGTAACAGGTGGGGAAGGACAAGGGTAATCATATGGTGTAACAGGTGGGGAACGACAAGGGTAATCATAAGGTGTAACAGGTGGGGAAGTACAAGGTTAATCATATGGTGTAGCAGGTGGGGAAGGACAAGGGTAATCATAAGGTGTAACAGGGGGGGAAGGACAAGTGTAATCATATGGTGTAACAGGTGGGGAACGACAAGGGTAATCATAAGGTGTAACAGGTGGGGAACGACAAGGGTGATCATAAGGTGTAACAGGTGGGGAACGACAAGGGTAATCATACGGTGTAACAGGTGGGGAATGACAAGGGTAATCATACGGTGCAACAGGTGGGGAATGACAAGGGTAATAATATGGTGTAACAGGTGGGGAAGGACAAGGGTAATCATACGGTGTAACAGGTGGGGAAGGACAAGGGTAATCATACGGCGTAACATGTGGGGAAGGATAAGGGTAATCATACGGTGTAACAGGTGGAGAATTACAAGGGTAATCATACGGTGTAACAGGTGGGGAACGACAAGGGTAATCATAAGGTGTAACAGGTGGGGAACGACAAGGGTGATCATAAGGTGTAACAGGTGGGGAAGGACAAGGGTAATCATACGGTGTAACAGGTGGGGAAGGACAAGGGTAATCATACGGTGTAACAGGTGGGGAAGGACAAGGGTAATCATATGGTGTAACAGGTGGGGAAGGACAAGGGTAATCATACGGCGTAACATGTGGGGAAGGACAAGGGTAATCATACGGTGTAACAGGTGGGGAACAACAAGGGTAACCATATGGTGTAACAGGTGGGGAACGACAAGGGTAATCATACGGTGTAACATGTGGGGAAGGACAAGGGTAATCATACGGTGTAACAGGTGGGGAAGGACAAAGGTAATCATACGGTGTAACAGGTGCGGAAGGACAAGGGTAATCATACGGTGTAACAGGTGGGGAAGAACAAGGGTAATCATACGGTGTAACAGGTGGGGAAGGACAAAGGTAATCATACGGTGTAACAGGTGCGGAAGGACAAGGGTAATCATACGGTGTAACAGGTGCGGAAGGACAAGGGTAATCATACGGTGTAACAGGTGGGGAAGGACAAGGGTAATCATACGGTGTAACAGGTGGGGAAGGACAAAGGTAATCATACGGTGTAACAGGTGCGGAAGGACAAGGGTAATCATACGGTGTAACAGGTGGGGAAGGACAAGGGTAATCGTATGGTGTAACAGGTGGGGAAGGACAAGGGTAATCATACGGTGTAACAGGTGGGGAAGGACAAAGGTAATCATACGGTGTAACAGGTGCGGAAGGACAAGGGTAATCATACGGTGTAACAGGTGGGGAAGGACAAGGGTAATCGTATGGTGTAACAGGTGGGGAAGGACAAGGGTAATCATACGGTGTAACAGGTGGGGAAGGACAAGGGTAATCATACGGTGTAACAGGTGGGGAATGACAAGGGTAATAATATGGTGTAACAGGTGGGGAAGGACAAGGGTAATCATACGGTGTAACAGGTGGGGAAGGACAAGGGTAATCATACGGCGTAACATGTGGGGAAGGATAAGGGTAATCATACGGTGTAACAGGTGGAGAATTACAAGGGTAATCATACGGTGTAACAGGTGGGGAACGACAAGGGTAATCATAAGGTGTAACAGGTGGGGAACGACAAGGGTGATCATAAGGTGTAACAGGTGGGGAAGGACAAGGGTAATCATAAGGTGTAACAAGTGGGGAAGGACAACGGTAATCATATGGTGTAACATGTGGGGAAGGACAAGGGTAATCATATGGTGTAACAGGTGGGGAAGGACAAAGGTAATCATACGGTGTAACAGGTGCGGAAGGACAAGGGTAATCATACGGTGTAACAGGTGGGGAAGGACAAGGGTAATCATACGGTGTAACAGGTGGGGAAGGACAAGGGTAATCGTATGGTGTAACAGGTGGGGAAGGACAAGGGTAATCATACGGTGTAACAGGTGGGGAAGGACAAGGGTAATCATACGGTGTAACAGGTGGGGAAGGACAAGGGTAATCATAAGGTGTAACAGGTGGGGAAGGACAAGGGTAATCATACGGTGTAACAGGTGGGGAAGGACAAGGCTAATCATAAGGTGTAACAGGTGGGGAAGGACAAGGGTAATCATACGGCGTAACATGTGGGGAAGGACAAGGGTAATCATACGGCGTAACATGTGGGGAAGGACAAGGGTAATCATATGGTGTAACAGGTGGGGAACGACAAGGGTAATCATATGGTGTAACAGGTTGGGAAGGACAAGGGTAATCATATGGTGTAACAGGTGGGGAACGACAAGGGTAATCATACAGTGTAACAGGTGGGGAACGACAAGGGTAATCATATGGTGTAACAGGTGGGGAACGACAAGGGTAATCATATGGTGTAACAGGTTGGGAAGGACAAGGGTAATCATATGGTGTAACAGGTGGAGAAGGACAAGGGTAATCATACAGTGTAACAGGTGGGGAACGACAAGGGTAATCATATGGTGTAACAAGTGGGGAACGACAAGGGTAGTCATATGATGTAACAGGTGGGGAACGACAAGGGTAATCATAAGGTGTAACAGGTGGGGAAGGACAAGGGTAATCATACGGTGTAACAGGTGGGGAACGACAAGGGTAATCATAAGGTGTAACAGGTGGGGAACGACAAGGGTAATCATAAGGTGTAACAGATGGGGAACGACAAGGGTAATCATAAGGTGTAACAGGTGGGGAAGGACAAGGGTAATCATACGGTGTAACAGGTGGGGAAGGACAAGGGTAATCATACGGTGTAACAGGTGGGGAAGGACAAGGGTAATCATACAGTGTAACAGGTGGGGCACGACAAGGGTAATCATACGGTGTAATAGGTGGGGAAGGACAAGGGTAATCATAAGGTGTAACAGGTGGGGAACGACAAGGGTAATCATATGGTGTAACAGGTGCGGAACGACAAGGGTAATCATATGGTGTAACAGGTGGGGAAGGACAAGGGTAATCATACGGTGTAACAGGTGGGGAAGGACAAGGGTATTCATATGGTGTAACAGGTGGGGAAGGACAAGGGTAATCATATGGTGTAACAGATGGGGAAGGACAAGGGTAATCATACGGTGTAACAGGTGGGGAAGGACAAGGGTAATCAAACGGTGTAACAGGTGGGGAAGGACAAGGGTAATCTTAAGGTGTAACAGGTGGGGAACAACAAGGGTAATCATACGGTGTAACAGGTGGGGAACGACAAGGGTAATCATATGGTGTAACAGGTGGGGAACGACAAGGGTAATCATACGGTGTAACAGGTGGGGAAGGACAAGGGTAATCATATGGTGTAACAGGTGGGGAAGGACAAGGGTAATCATACGGTGTAACAGGTGGGGAACGACAAGGGTAATCATATGGTGTAACAGGTGGGGAACGACAAGGGTAATCATACGGTGTAACAGGTGGGGAAGGACAAGGGTAATCATATGGTGTAACAAGTGGGGAAGGACAACAGTAATCATACGGTGTAACAGGTGGGGAAGGACAAGGGTAATCATACGGTGTAACAGGTGGGGAACGACAAGGGTAATCATATGGTGTAACAGGTGGGGAACGACAAGGGTAATCATACGGTGTAACAGGTGGGGAAGGACAAGGGTAATCATATGGTGTAACAGGTGGGGAAGGACAAGGGTAATCATATGGTGTAACAGATGGGGAAGGACAAGGGTAATCATACGGCGTAACATGTGTGGAAGGACAAGGGTAATCATACGGTGTAACAGGTGGGGAAGGACAAGGGTAATCATACGGTGTAACAGGTGGGGAAAGACAAGGGTAATCATATGGTGGGGAAGGACAAGGGTAATCATAAGGTGTAACAAGTGGGGAAGGACAACAGTAATCATACGGTGTAACAGGTGGGGAAGGACAAGGGTAATCATACGGTGTAACAGGTGGGGAACGACAAGGGTAATCATATGGTGTAACAGGTGGGGAACGACAAGGGTAATCATAAGGTGTAACAGGTGGGGAACGACAAGGGTAATCATACGGTGTAACAGGTGGGGAAGGACAAGGGTAATCATACAGTGTAACATGTGGGGAAGGACAAGGGTAATCATACGGTGTAACATGTGGGGAAGGACAAGGGTAATCATATGGTGTAACAGGTGGGGAAGGACAAGGGTAATCATATGGTGTAACAGGTGGGGAACGACAAGGGTAATCCTACGGTGTAACAGGTGGGGAACGACAATGGTAATCATACGGTGTAACAGGTGGGGAAGGACAAGGGTAATCATACGGTGTAACAGGTGGGGAAGGACAAGGGTAATCATACGGTGTAACAGGTGGGGAAGGACAAGGGTAATCATACGGTGTAACAGGTGGGGAAGGACAAGGGTAATCATACGGTGTAACAGGTGGGGAAGGACAAGGGTAATCATACGGTGTAACAGGTGGGGAAGGACAAGGGTAATCATACGCTGTAACAGGTGGGGAACGACAAGGGTAATCATATGGTGTAACAGGTGGGGAACGACAAGGGTAATCATACAGTGTAACAGGTGGGGAAGGACAAGGGTAATCATACGGTGTAACAGGTGGGGAAGGACAAGGGTAATCATACGCTGTAACAGGTGGGAAAGGACAAGGGTAATCATACGGTGTAACAGGTGGGGAAGGACAAGGGTAATCATACGGTGTAACAGGTGGGGAAGGACAAGGGTAATCATACGGTGTAACAGGTGGGGAAGGACAAGGGTAATCATACGCTGTAACAGGTGGGAAAGGACGAGGGTAATCATACGGTGTAACAGGTGGGGAAGGACAAGGGTAATCATACGGTGTAACAGGTGGGGAACGACAAGGGTAATCATGCGGTGTAACAGGTGGGGAACGACAAGGGTAATCATAAGGTGTAACAGGTGGGGAAGGACAAGGGTAATCATACGATGTAACAGGTGCCGAAGGACAAGGGTAATCATAAGGTGTAACAGGTGGGGAAGGACAAGGGTAATCATAAGGTGTAACAGATGGGGAAGGACAAGGGTAATCATACAGTGTAACAGGTGGGGAAGGACAAGGGTAATCATACGGTGTGACATGTGGGGAAGGACAAGGGTAATCATACGGTGTAACAGGTGGGGAAGGACAAGGGTAATCATACGGTGTAACAGGTGGGGAAGGACAAAGGTAATCATATGGTGTAACAGGTGCGGAAGGACAAGGGTAATCATACAGTGTAACAGGTGGGGAAGGACAAGGGTAATCATATGGTGTAACAGGTGAGGAAGGACAAGGGTAATCATACGGTGGGGACGGACAAGGGTAATCATAAGGTGTAACAGGTGGGGAAGGACAAGGGTAATCATACGGTGTAACAGGTGGGGAAGGACAAGGGTAATCATACGGTGTAACAGGTGGGGAAGGACAAGGGTAATCATATGGTGTAACAGGTGGGGAAGGACAAGGGTAATCATATAGTGTAACAGGTGGGGAAGGACAAGGGTAATCATATGGTGTAACAGGTGGGGAAGGACAAGGGTAATCATAGGATGTAACAGGTGGGGAAGGACAAGGGTAATCATATGGTGTAACAGGTGGGGAAGGACAAGGCTAATCATAAGGTGTAACAGGTGGGGAAGGACAAGGGTAATCATATGGTGTAACAGGTGGGGAAGGACAAGGGTAATCATACGGTGTAACAGGTGGGGAAGGACAAGGGTAAGCGTATGGTGTAACAGGTGGGGAAGGACAAGGGTAATCATACGGTGTAACAGGTGGGGAAGGACAAGGGTAATCATACAGTGGGGAAGGACAAGAGTAATCATATGGTGTAACAGGTGGGGAAGGACAAGGGTAATCATACGGTGTAACAGGTGGGGAAGGACAAGGGTAATCATACGGTGTAACAGGTGGGGAAGGACAAGGGTAATCATATGGTGTAACAGGTGGGGAAGGACAAGGGTAATCATACGGTGTGACATGTGGGGAAGGGGAAGGGTAATCATATGGTGTAACAGGTGGAGAACGACAAGGGTAATCATACGGTGTAACAGGTGGGGAAGGACAAGGGTAATCATACGGTGTGACATGTGGGGAAGGGGAAGGGTAATCATATGGTGTAACAGGTGGAGAACGACAAGGGTAATCATACGGTGTAACAGGTGGGGAAGGACAAGGGTAATCATAAGGTGTAACAGGTGGGGAAGGTCAAGGGTAATCATAAGGTGTAACAGGTGGGGAAGGACAAGGGTAATCGTATGGTGTAACAGGTGGGGAAGGACAAGGGTAATCATACGGTGTAACAGGTGGGGAAGGACAAGGGTAATCATAACGTGTAACAGGTGGGGAAGGACAAGGGTAATCATAAGGTGTAACAGGTGGGGAAGTACAAGGCAGTCTTTTTTGCATGGTAAAGGCCACATTTTAATACAGAAAGAAAAAAGGTTGTTGGGGTAGGTAGACAGGTATGGTTTGGGAATGGATATGATGATAGATAAAGAAAGGCAGCAGTGGTAGGCAAAAAATAACAGATAACATAAAGCATAGACATACAGACATGAGTGGGATACACACAAAAGGTGGGAATGGCAGTGAATGGACATATATTGTCAGATAGTGGACAATAAGCAAGGTGTGTGGAAATAACACAATACGCAGAGGAGCACCTGGTAGGAAATAGGGAGGGAAAGATGTCCAACTGCCAGGCCACCTCCAAAGAGCATACGAAGCCATCTGTGACTGATAGCCCATGGTAATACACATCAAAAATTGCAAGGAAATTCGCCACCAGAAACACAATCAAGCCTCAAGACAGGAACCACACCAGGATAAAAGAGGAAAAAATGTGTTACTGCTTCTGGTACCTCGGCTTTTCGCCTTCATGGAAGACTACATCATAAAAATCACATCCTTATGTACACCAGATACTAATTCATCAAACAACTAATTAATTAAACACTTACTAGAATTAATGCTTTACAAAAATGGAAACCCTCAGTGAAAAATCTTAAAGAGAAACAGACCATAAGTACTAACACTCCATAATATATTAGTGTAAGTTAGTACTTGTTGTTTGTCTTTCGACTTTTTCCCGGTAAGGGGTTGCCATAGCAGAACTCCAGTCTGCTAATGATTTGCAGTAGATTTTTATAGGTTCATAGGTTCATAGGTTCATACTAGGCTATCTGCCCAAGGGCATTTATAAGCCTAGCCCATAGTTATTTGGCTTTCGCCACCCCTTTAGTTTGAATAAAACTATGCCCATTATTTTGCTGTGCCTCTGTCAAGCAGTGACACTGAAGTAATCCCTGGGGTATATCTGCGATCCCCCATCCATTGATCAAGATTCCTCTTGAACAAGGCCAGCGAGGTGCTCTGCCTCACATGTACCGGGATTTTGTTCCACAGTATAGGGAGTCTCTGGGTGATGAATCTGTCCCTCCAGCACGTTCTATTAATAACCGTGTCAAGGTTTAAGTCTCCCGCCCTTGTGGTTCTGAGGGATCTAGATTTTTTGAGGTGAAGCATATTCATCAAATCAGGGTTTGACATGGCCTTATATGTCAGGCACAGGTCGCCTCTGAGCAAGCGGTATGAGACTGAATAGAGCTGGAGTTCTTTCAGTCGGGCAGCATAAGACATATTTTTGAGACCCTTTATCCTTTTGGTGAGGAACTTTTGGGGCCTTTCCAGCTGCTGCAGGTGTTGGGTCAGATACATTCCGAATGGGGCATTGTACTCAATCATAGGTCTTATGAGTGATGAGTACAGGGGGACGATGACCTCCCTTGATCTAGATGTGAATCCCTTCATGATCAGGTGGGCAATGTAGAAGGTTTTCCTAACTACTTTAGCAACATGAGTGTCAAATGAAAGGCTACTGTCAACCTGGGTCCCCAGATCCCTGATGACTTCTTCTGTGCTCAGTGGATTGCCACCTATATGGTAGCTAGGGGTAACCTTGTTTTTCCCGAAGGGTATGACTATGCATTTCTTGGCATTTAACTTTAGGCCATGGCTCTGGCACCAGTTATCCGTTTCTGTGAGGCCCTTCTGAAGGATATCTGTGTCAGATGTGTTTTCGACTATGGCCCAGTTTGCAGTCATCTGCAAACTTTGTCAGCCATAACCCCTGTGTTTGCTTGTACTTCAGAAAAGTAGATGCCGAACAAGAGTGGACCCAGGACTGAGCCCTGTGGGACACCACTTGTGACAGGCTTTGAGTCTGACATGGCTCCAGCAACTCTGACCCTGTGGGTTCTGTCACTTAGCCAGTTTGCAACCCATCTTGTGATGTATGGGTTTACATTCAAGCTGATGAGTTTTTCGATGATACCTGAGTGGGGTATTGTGTCGAAGGCCTTTGCCAGGTCAAGGTAGGCTGTATGGACTGCCTTTCCCTCATCAATGGCCTTGGTGACTGTTTTGAAAAAGTCAACCAAGTTTAAAAGGCATGATCTGCCTTTGACAAAGCCAAACTGGGTTGGATCCAAAGTCTGCAAGTTCCCTATGTCTTTATTTATGAGTTCCATTATGATCCTCTCCATGGCTTTGCAGATAAGGCTTGTCAAGCTAATGGGACGGTAATTTCCAGGGTCGGTGGAGGCACCGCCCTTGTGAAGTGGGACCACAGTCGCCGTGCGCCACTCCTTGGGCGTATCCTGAGGTGAGGCTAAGATTAAACAGCTGTCCTAACTGCGGGTTTAATTCCTCATTGAGTTCGTGGAGCACACAGCCGGGGACACCGTCCGGTCCCATGGATGCTGTGTTTTTTGCTTTGGAGAGAGCAGTTCTCACCTGGGCGTTTGAGATGTTTGGGGGCTACAATCCTCTGGTATAGATATCTCTCCTTTTGGGGGGGGGGAGAAGTTTGCACTGAACCTGTCAGCCAGTATGTTGGCAATGTGTGTAGGTTCAGTAATCTTCACATCATTTTGAACTAATTCTGAGCATATCTGGGAGTTTCCTCCTAGGTTTCTAACATAGCTAAAGAAGGCCTTATGATTGTCTTTTGAGTCCTTGGCGATTTTTCTCTCAAAATTTACCTTGGATGATTTTATGAGAGCTCTTAGTTTTTTACTTATAATGATCAAAGGTGTCTTACCTTTCAAGGATTTTGCTCTATCTTGTAGTAGCTTCCTCCTTTTGTTGTAGAGCTTGTTTATGGCTGGGGTCCACCAGACTGGACGCTTGCCTTTGGTACAAAGAGTCTTAGTTTTGTTTGGGATTGCCTGATCCATGCAGTCCTGTAGGTGCTGGTAGAAGGCATTTGTAAGTGATTCAGCGGTTTGAGTAATGTTTACCACTGGCTCAGGGGCCTTAAAGGAGACCACACTAGTTTTTAGAAGTGTAAAGTCGGCTTTTGGGAAGTTTTTCACTGTGGTCTTTTTTATTTCAGGTGGGGGCGGGATGAGGACCTCCAGCGAGATTAGTTTATGATCTGATCTCACCAGTGAGGGGTATACTTCCGGTGTTGAACATTGTGATCCCATGTTCGTGATGATGAGATCAAGTATGTTTTCTCCTCTTGTGGGGATGGTGACTAGTTGTTCCATGGCATTTGAGTTTATGAACTCCAGGAACCTTTGGGCTAGAGTGTTTGGGCTTGAGTAGTGTTCCCAGTCTATATTAGGGTAGTTGAAGTCACCTAGTATGATGGTGTTTGGAGATACATTTATCCCCTCCATTGTTTTCAGGAAGGCCATGTGAGGTTCCTGAGTTTGAGAGGGTGGCCTGTAACATGCTACAAATTGCAGAGCAGTCTTGCCTATGGTTAATTGCACCTGGATGGTCTCCGATGCATCGTGCATTGCCACCAACCTTGAGGTGTGGGTGTCCTTTATGAATATGGACAGCCCCCCTCCTTTCTTGGTGTTGTCCGGATTTTGGGGCCGGAACACATGATATGAGGTGAAACCTGATAGTGCTGGGGTGCTCTCAGGAGCCTTGAACCAGGTTTCTGTCACAGCACAGACATCGATGTTCTCCATACTGAGAAGGGCCTCAAGTGCGTGCATCTTGAGATTGAGACTTCTGGCATTGAGCAGCATTACCCTTAGTTTTTTTACTTTTTTGTGTTCTAGGGTGGTAGGTTTAGAATTTGAGCCTTGCCTAAAAAAGGCACTATTTTTACGAAATGCCAAGGTGCCAGCTCGATGCCCAACCTTCAACGAAGGCACCCCATTTACACATGCATGTGTTTCAGATGCCAAGTTAGTACAAACATACAAATCCCCCATAAAATTACGTATAAGAAAAATAACATTTAAAAAGTGATCTTATTATCCAAATTCATGCCATTGGGAAATAATGTATGAAAATGAATGATCATTCTGCACTCTGATCTATTGAGTTTTTCTTTCTTTTGATGAATTTCCTTGGAATTTTTGATGTGTATTGCTTTGAGTCCCTGCTTGTCATGAATATGGGGACCAACGAATCACCAGGCACTCCAGCTCCAGGACATCTTTGGAGATGGGTCCTCTTCCTCCATCCAAGAAATGGCCACGGTGGCCACCAGCAATTCCTCCAGATCAGCAGGGTAACTTCCACCTGACACGGCAAGGTGACTGTCACTGCCCCAGAACCTGCAACATAACTAGACCTGCAGAAAGATAAGAATAAGTGAACACATTAGTACATCCATATGGCAGTTCCACAGCAGAGTGACACAAATGGAATATGTGCCACACCACTGGGAAAGTCATTCTCACCATCTGTGTCATCCTGTTATGTTTATCTCTTGCTTTCGTACAGTGTGCAGCAGGCATGCATGAGCAACATGGCAGGTATCATTGTCAAGGAAGACTCGTGTGGCACAGTTCATCACATGTCCAGTACAGGTGATGTGGTGCATATTCAATTAACAAGACAGTGCTTTGGGGCAATTGGGAATTTGGGTCAGGCTGCTCATGGCAGCTTCCTGCTTGGCACATCATCATCATCAGCCCCTTTTCCCCATTTTTTCTACATGGGGTCAGGGTATCGTGTTAACTGTCGCCATCTCTCTCGATTCAGTGTCACACTCCCGCCTTCTTCAACACTCATGCCTGACTGTCGCAGATCTTCTTTCACACAATCCATCCACCTCTTTGCTGGACATCCTCACTTCCTCTTACCTTCTTCCTGTCTGTCCCAAATATTCCTCACAAGATTGTCTTCCATTGTCCAAACCAGCATAATCTGTTCTCTTTGATCTTTTCTGCAATTGGAGCTACTTTGGCATCTGCTCTTATGTCCTCATTTCTTCATCTGTCCCACAGTGTGCATCCTAGCACCCTTCTCGGGCACTTCAGTTCCATCACCTCTAGCTTCTTCAACTGTTCTGCCTTTACTGCCCAGGTTTCTGTACCATACAGTAGTACTGGTTGCACCACTGTCTTGTACACCCTTTTTAGCTTCTTTGGCATTTTTCTATCATAGACTACACCTGACACTCTATGCCAGTTGGCTGCAGCCCCTCTGATTCTAGCTTTCACCTCTTCATTCAGACTACCCTTCTCCTCAACCACCCCTCCCAGATACTTGAAGCTGTTTACCTATTCCACTACCTTCCCTTCTATCTCTATTCTCAGGTTCTTCTGATTTCCCCAATTTGCTGTCATTACCACTGTCTTATCTGTGCTTAGTTTCATCCCATGTGCCTTCAGATTTGCATTGTATTCTCCTATAATTTGCTGAAGTTCTAGATCAGAGTCTGCCTGTACTGCCACATCATCTGCATACAGCAGCTTTGTTGATCTGTCCCTTCCATCCTGTTTGCTAATGTAGTCCATCACCAGTATGAACAGCAGTGGGTTCAGAGGTGAACCCTGGTGTACACCCACTCCCACTGAGAACCCCTCTGTGAGGTTGAACACTGCTCGTACTTGAATCACTGGGTCCTTGTACATAGCCTGCACTAATTCTACCAATGTTTCAGGCACACTGCAGTACTGCCCAGATCATCTTTCTTGGGATTTTGTTCATAGGTTCATAGGTTCATACTAGGCTATCTGCCCTAGGGCATTTATAAGCCTAGCCAGAGTGTGTTTGGCTTTCGCCACCCATTTTAAATTAATTTTGCTATGCCTTTTTTTGAGGTTAGTATACTGTGCCTCTGTCTAACAGTGACACAGAAGTGATAGCCGGGGTAAACCTACGATCTCCCATCCACTCTTCAAGATTCCTCTTGAAGAGAGTCAATGTGGGACTCTGCCTAACCTGGACTGGGATTTTATTCCAGAGTGAAGGGAGCCTCTGGGTTATGAATCTGTCCCTCCAGCATGTCCTATTTATTTCAGTGCTGAGGTTCAAGTCTCTATAGCGCGTAGCTCGATGGGATTTGGATTTTCTGAGGTGCAGCATGTCCATTAATTCCGGGTTGGACATGGCTTTATACGTCAGGCACAGATCGCCTCTGAGCAGGCGGTATGCCACTGAGTAGAGCTGGAGTTTCTTTAACCGGGCAGCATATGGCATTTGTTTGAGCCCTTTGATCCTCTTGGTGAGGTACTTTTGGGGTCTTTCCAGTTGCTGCAGGTGTCTGGTAAGGTACATCCCAAAAGGGGCATTGTACTCAATTATGGGCCTGATGAGGGATGAGTAAAGAGGCACGATGACCTCTCCTGATCTAGATGTGAATCCCTTCATGATTAGGTGGGCTATATAAAATGTTTTTCTAACCACTTTGGCCACGTGGTTGTCAAATGAGAGATTGCTATCAACTTGGGTCCCCAGGTCCCTAATGACTTCTTCTGTACTTAATGGATTACCACCTATGTGGTAATTTGTGGGCACTTTGTTTTTGCCAAAGGGATGACTATACACTTTTGGCGTTTAGCTTGAGGCCATGGCTCTGGCACCAGTTGTCTGTTTCTATGAGGCCCTTTTGGAGGATGCTTGTGTCGGCTGGAGAGTTGATTATGGCGCCTAGTTTGCAGTCATCTGCGAACTTGGTCAGCCACAGTCCTTCTGTGTTGGCCTGTACCGCCGAGAAATATATACCGAACAAGAGAGGTCCCAGGACTGAGCCTTGTGGGACACCACTTGTAACTGGTTTGGAGTCTGACATGGCTCCAGCAATTCTAACCATGTGGGTTCTGTCCTTGAGTCAGTTTGCAACCAATCTAGTGACATAGGGGTTTATATTTAAGCTGGTGAGCTTATCTATAATGCCCGAGTGGGGTATTGTATCGAAGGCTTTTGCGAGGTCCAGGTAGGCTGTGTGGACCACCTTCCCCTTGTCAATGGCCTTGGTGACTGTTTCAAAGAAATCAACCAGATTTAAGAGGCAGGATCTGCCTTTAACAAAGCCAAACTGGGTAGGATCCAGTGTCTGTAGGTCCCCAATATCTTTATTTATGAGGTCCATGATGATCCTTTCCATAGCTTTGCAGACCAAGCTAGTCAGGCTTATGGGGCGATAGTTTCCAGGATCCGTTGAGGCACCACCTTTGTGGAGAGGGACCACTGTTGCTGTACGCCACTCTTTGGGTACATATCCTGTAGTAAGGCTAAGATTGAACAGTAGTTTTATGTTTGGGTTTAGCTCTTCTTGGAGTTCATGTAGGATGCAGCCCGGGACACCATCTGGTCCCATTGATGCTGTGTTTTTTGCTTTGGAGAGGGCGGCTCTTACCTGAGCATCTGAGATGTCAGGGGGGCAGCACTCTGTTGGGATAGATATTTGCCCTTTTGGTGGGGAGGGGGGGGGGAGTTTGCACTGAACCTGTCAGCTAGAATGTTGGCAATGTCTGTGGGCTCGGTGTATTTTTTGTCATTTTGGACTAATTCTGAGCATATCTGGAAATTCCCACCCAGGTTCCTAACATAACTAAAGAAAGCCTTGTGATTATCCTTAGTGTCCTGTGCAATTTTTCTCTCGAAGCTGGCCTTAGACGATTTTATGAGTGCCTGTTGTTTTTTACTAACACTGATCAGAGATGCCTTCCCTTTTTGGGATTTTGCTATATCATGTAGTAGCTTCCTCCTTTTATTGTATAATTTGTTTATGGCTGGGGTCCACCAGACAGGACGTCTGCCTTTGTTATATGCTTTCTGCAAGTGTAGGAATACCGAGTTAAACTCTCTCATCATCTCTAGTTTCTTCTCAAGAATCTGTCTCAATGCAAACATCGGGTCAATTGTGCTGCATCCTGATCTGAGTCTGAACTGCTCATCTCCCATCTTACATTCTACTACTCTGCGTATCCGTTTACAATCTCCCTCTTCAGTACTTTCATGTAATGCAATAGGGGTTTGATGCCTCTGTGCTGCCCACAGTTGTGGATGTCCCCTTTGTTCTTGTACACTGGCACGAGTATGCTTATTCTCCAGTCATCTGGGATACGCTTCTCTCTCCACACTGCTATTAGTACTCTCAGGTGCCATTTCTCCCCTCTCTCACCCAGCATCTTTATCATATCTGCTGTGACCTCATCTGAGCCTGCTGCTTTCCCTGATTTCATCTTCCTTATTGCTGTTCTTACTTCGTCTAGGGTGGGCTCCTCTTCTTCTCTCATTGTTTGAATTTTCTGTGGCAGAACAACTTCTGGGGGGTTTTCTTCATTCAGAAGCTGCTGGAAATACTCCTTCCATCTGCCTTTGATGTCCTCTGGACTGGTGAGCATGTTGCTGGCATCCCTTATGAAGGGTGTCTGACTATCTTCTTTAACTTTCTGTCTTTGCCTTGCAACCTGATATAGTTTCTTTGCGCCCCTTACTGAGTCACTTTCCAGAAGTTGGTACAGTGCCTCTGATGCCCTATTCTTTGCTACTGCAACTTCTTTCTTAGATTCTTTGTTAGCCAACCAGTAGTCCTTCCTAGCCTGGTCAGTATTTTCTGTCTCCCACTTCTTCCTGCACTCCTTCTATCTTTTGATGACTTCCTGGACTTCTGCATTCCACCAGCAGCTTTCCGTATGTACCATATTTCCATACCTGGCTTGGCCACATATCTTTTCTGTAGTCCTAACGCATGCTGTTTTGTGGAGCTGACATTCTTCTTCAACTCCACCTATTTCCTCCTCTTCTTGGGGTGCTACTGCCCTGAGTAATTCATTGAACTGTTGTATTTTCTCTCCAGTCAACTTCCAGGTCTTCAGCCTGGTCTCTGTTGACCTTAGAGCCTTCTCTGACCACTGCTTGCAGCTGATTGTAGCAACTAGTGGCTTATGCTGTGGGCCAACTGTTTCACTGGGTTTGACATTGCAGTCATGGATTCTACTATCCCAGTTCCTTACTAGGAGGAAGTCTACCTGAGTTGCATGTTGGCTACTCTTGTATGTGATCTTGTGACAGTCTCTCTTTCTGTACCATGTATTGGCTACTGTCAAGCCATTTGCCAGACAGAATTCTAGAATGGCTTCTCCTTCTTTATTCCTGTTGCCATACCAATGTGGACCAAGGCAGTCCTCATATCCTGTTCTGTCTGTCCCAGTATGTGCATTTAGGTCACCCATTATCAATATCAATTTGTATTGTACTTGTTTACCTAGTAGGTCCTGCAACTGCTGTCTGAATGCACTCTTTTCCTCACTATCACAACCCTGCTGTGGGGCATAGGCTTAATGATTACTGCCCTATCATTACACTGGAGTCTGATTGCCATGAGAGTGTCATTAATTCTGATGATATCCCTCACTGCCTTCTGAAACCTCTCTCTCACCACAATTCGTACACCATTTCTAGCCTGTCCCCCACCTGAATAGTAGAGTGTGGATCCCAAGCCAAGTGGCTTTGCTGCACAGCTCTTCTAGCTCATCTCTTGGATACATAGGATGTCCAGCCTCTTCCATATCATCATGTCATCCACTTCCAAGCTGCATCCTGTCAGTGAACCTACATTAAGTGTAGCAAGTCTCAGTTCATGTTTGGCAGGTTGGTTGGTTTTACATCCAGCTTTTGCTCAACAAAGCTATCCCAGGTAACCCAGGCTGAGCAAGTAGACACCAGCCAGCCAGTAGCTTATTGACCCAGGTCTGCTGGGTTTTATGGCAGGCACATACTGGTAAATAGGAGCACATATACCCCACCCACAGTTAGCAAGGGCCCCTGGCGTGGGCCAGAGTAGGCTGGGTCCTCAACCCACTTATCACCGGTAACTACCCATGCCCATTTCTGGTGACATTAGTCAACATGACCAAATCACCAAGAGCCATATTTTACACTGTCGAATGGCTAGCCCTGCCACACCAGTCAGTCTGTGATCCATGTTCTCCTATCTTGAGGATACTGTGCACCACAGTAGATGCCCAAAGCAGTTGGTCTGTACAACTCTTCTCCCTATGGGGCACCATATAGAGTCTGTGCTACTGCCCACAGCTCCATTCATTGGTGAGTTTGAGATGGAAACACACAGGAAAAACCCCACGGAGATAGGTAGAACATGTAAACTCCAAAGAGGCATTGGTCGGAGGTCAGGATTGAACCTTGTACCTTGTGCATGGGAGGTGAAGACCTTAACCATTAAGCGATCTGGTCTCTTAAGCTTCCTGCTTGGCACTTTACATATTATATGTAATGACTTGGGCACTGCACAACACCTGGAAGTTGAAAGAGTGGTCATGGCAGTGCATATGCAATTTATGCCTCCCAGGAATTCAGTGAGGAATACTATGCTGTAAAATTTGCACGTAGTGGTACTTCTTTCCTCTTCACTTATGGGGAACAAGATATGCTCTTCCACATGCTGCAGCATAATATTAAGAAAATGGTGTACAACATGTGAGGACGAAACAAACAGCATGCCTGGTTTGTCCCATGTTAATTTACTGAAAGGTATATGTACCTTAGATGGTTAAAACTACACATACCTTTCTGTCCATTTGTATGGGTATTCCACGCATACCCCTTGATCCCCCCTATGGGCAACATAGTTGGACTAGCTCTGCTATGGTCTTTCTGTCCACCAGGTACTGGCCCACTGTCTGCTAGTCATTTAAGTGCTTTTATATATGGTGCTGTCGGAACCCTTTACTATGGCTTGGATGTTATTATGTCCAACATCTTAGGCACTGGCTGTGATGGAGACCACAAATAAATGTTGTTGGCTGTAGCCCGCTGCTTCTCCTAACATATTCAAAGCCAAGTTGCAGGGACAGGAAAACTCCCCTGTGTTCAGAATTGGCCTGCAGAAGGGAGCAGCGCACTTGCTTTGTGTGTCTTTCATTCTCTGTGTTTCATATCCTCATTTGCATAAATGTATTAATTTACATATAATATGTATGTTGCACATACAGTGTTATTTTTCACATTGCGCAGCTGCAGATCCTGTGTCTCTGATTTAATCATACCTGCACACAGCTGCTACCTGTGTCTAATTATTCTGTGCATTTTGCTGTCTAGGATTCCCAGACTCCATTTCTAAAACTTTTATCCAGTATTTTTAAAGGACCAGCTTTAATGTTTTTAAAACATTTCTAGCTTGTAAGGTTATACTTTTAAATCATTTCTGGTGAATATTCCTTACTACTTGTTCATATATCTTGCTTGCATGTCTCCTCACTGGAGGTGTAATTGCTTCCCGAGTGTCTTCCTGCATGTGACACATTAAAATCTGACTAAAAGATCAGTTTTAGTCAGGGAGAGAGAAACGAACTGTCAGATACAGGGGTATAAAAATATTATCGCATAACAGAGTGCTTTTGCCTTCTGGAAGGGAATAGCAGTTAGATAAAAGAAAACATAATTTTCAAAGAGTGTATGTTGAAATGCCCCAGACAGTTTACGAGTAACTCCACCCCTAATCAAGTGTTCCTGAAGTGAGTTTCTTGCTTTTTTACTGACTCCTAATTTAGGGTAACATTTCTGAGCAATGTCAGTCAGTTTAGCACACAGGTTATTGATGCTAGGAACTAGGTCTGAGCTTTATCTAGCAATCTGAGCTTTAATTTTCTATTTCCACATGAAAAGAATGTCATTCTAAGTGAATTACTTACCATCTTACTTATGCACAAAAGCAGCTTTCCCTTTTGTGCTCACCCTGTTAGCAAATTAATATATGAATTAAACTCTCAACAATGAGCTCTTAAAACGGACAATAAAGTTTAATTGACGCATTTTGTACATTATTGTTATTGCTTTTGCAGAAAAACTGAAGTATCAGAAGTTAATTCTCAATTAAACTAAAACATTTGCTGTGTGACCCATTGCAGATTCTTCAGATTACAGATGCTTAAATCAATTTATTTGCAGATGCAAATGTGCATTGACTCTCACTGGAAAGTAAATGTTTCATCATATATGACTGTTGGAAAATATCTTGGAAAATATTATAGTATGCAGAGATTTTGCAAGCTTTGATATCAGTGAAATAAAATTTATCTGGCAGATGTGTAGTATGTAATCTTGTTAATCTGTAGCCTGAGCCGATGTTATGATTTTTTATTTAAACCACAGCTAACGACAGATATGGATTTATACTCTCAGTGCACCACCTAGTGGTGATTGTTGAAAGTATGCGGAGAAGCATGTAGCACTATCAGCTAAAAAGTGCACATGCCTTGCATTCATGTAACATTTTAATCTTTCTTTGAAAAAGTACAAGCTGATATTACTAGATACTGCTTACCTTAACAGTAAAAGTTCTGAAAAAAATGTTGAAACTGTTTAAATTGTAATCTAGTCTGAGTGTCATAAAGAAATTGTTGCTCATCTTTTATTTTTTTCCTGACTGTGTATAGTCATCCAACCTAATAGAAATCGGGAAGCCTTCAGAAAGTTTGGAAAATGTGTGTCGTTGGGCTTATTTACAGCAGAAGCCCGACACAGATCATGCAGAATACCACGATCATGCCATTTTTCTAACAAGACAAGAATTTGGTCCCTCTGGCATGCAAGGTATTGTCTATTTTGCAAGTCTCTAGCTTAATACAATAGCATGTAATACAAAATGATTGCATCCAGACAAGACCATCATTTTATTATGGACTTTATGGTGTTTGAGTGACATACTGCTAATATGTGAAATTTTTCTGTTTAATGGCATTTACTTAAACCAGAAATTGTGAAGATAGATAGATAGATGGAGAGACGTATAGATAGATAGATAGATAGATAGACAGATAGATAGATAGATAGATAGATAGATAGACAGATAGATAGATATACAGACAGACAGATAGCTAGCTAGATAGATAGATAGACAGATGGGGATCTACTTCAGTAGATCAAACATTTACAACTTCGAACCACATATTGCTGAGACCATATGTTCGAACCCATAAATGTTCGAATACTGAAGTAGAAACACAAAAAACCAACAAAGTAAATGTCTATAGCAGGGGGGCACCCCCCCTTACTTTAATATACCAACTTCTAGATCGCACTACATTGCGGAAATGGGAAATCTTCCCTTTCACTCTGTACGGAGATCTCCATTCAGTCCAATCAAACTTTTACAAGTTCGAACATATGGTCTCGGCCATATGTGGTTCAAACTTGTAAACATTCGATCGACTGAAGGAGACCCAGATAGATAGATAGACAGATAGCTAGAGAGATATTAGTCAGCAAGTCATAATCCATAAGCAAAGTGAATTCCAGCAACAGTTGATATTATGCAGTATCTGAATTGTTTGAAAGACCATCTGTTTTTCTCAAATACTGAAGAAACAATAGTATTTTCCAAGCATTCCTAGTCAACATTGCTCTGTACTGCATTCATGTGTTGTGCGGTTGAGTTTTAATAAGAAGAGATCTCCCTGTCTGTAAATCAGTGATCACCTTCATCGGATGAAAGGTCAGATGGTGAGGGTATTACATTCTAGAGCAGAGATTCTGAAAAGTAAAGCAGCCCTCTCTGTAGGAAGGTAGCCTGATCTGGATTAGATACAAGAAGGCATGAAGTAAATCTGCATTTAAAATAGCACTGGTAAAATGAGAATAACAATTGTTTGTGTGTTAGTGAAGAAAATGAACACTAAACTTGACAGGACCAGTTCAGAGGTATTTTCTCAGGTCACCTGAGCATGAAACCCATTTGCTGGATCATGGTAGCTCAGATTACCTGTTGCTGCTATCTAGATGTCCACTTCCGGACATTATGATCTGTTGTTTGCGAGCTAGGGTCAGTATAATAATTGTTATTTCTCCCAGATTCAGTGACCTTTTTGTTATTTTTCACATACGTTACTACTTAAAATGTTCCGCTCAGGTGGTTACATTACAATGTAAGATCTCCAGCTGGCAAGTCAGTATGATCAAGCTGCAGTCGTAACCATGTTCAAAGAAACCAGTGCAACCAGTGGATCCTGCCAGAATTAATGCCGGGAGAAAGATGTTTCTTTAAGCAGAAAAATAGCTGGTAACAATTCGGTGAAGTTTTATGTGCAGGCTACAGTGTTACATACAAGCTGGTCCTGTGTAATTTATTTTTTCATAACAGTTTTATTGCTGTTGCAACAAATGAAAAAAATATAACACTTATATACATAATCCCTGCCAGATTAAGTTATTTTACCATACAGCGATATAACATTTTAGTTCTAGATTTGGAATAGCATCATTCTTGTTACCAATATTACATTACAATTCCAAATCAGTTATTGTACCTATTAAACTTCAGTATTACCTTCTGTCATCCCTCCCACACCTAGGAACCCATCACACCTCAAACCATCAGGTCTTGTGCCCCACAAGTCTTCACCGATACCGAAATAGTTTTAGTACCATCTCCCAACAGATAGGTAGTTTTGTGATGCCACTCACCAGCATGCCTCTACTTGTAGTATAAACCTAACAGTAGGCATATATATGTATAATATTCTTTGATGCTGCTTTTTGCCCCACCACTTAAGTGCAGTATTATCATTTTCTGCCCTGCCTAGTTCCTTCTCTTACCTCCATTTCTTTGTCTTTCTAAGCACTAATCACGTGATCTCTAATCTGTTGGAGAAACCCACTGACACACCTCTTCCGATGCAGAGTGTTCCTCATCTACTAATGCAGAAATATCTACTGTAATAGCGTCTTTACTTTCATACAAATATAATTAGATGTATGTGTAATTTTTAGCACAGTTTACTTAATGTCTTTTCATGTATATTACTGGATGTCTGTTCAGAAATGTTAGTAATATGTTGGAACATTGTTCCCTGGGACTCCCCTGAAAAAGGTTTTTGACTAAACCCAGTCAGACAAGCACAGTAAAGAAAAATAAAATAAATAAACAAATTTGTAGCTGTTGGGGGGGGGGGGAGTGTGACTGGGTCCCTAAACCATACCGCTGGGGCTGATGTGAGCACCTCATCATATCAGGGTTGTTCTGTTTTCTCCCCTGGTGTGTGTTTGTGTGTGTGTATGTGTGTGCATGTGCTCCCACACACATTGCTACAGCATCTACCACAACTACATTGTATTTCCAAAACAATGTTTTGTGATCCTGTGTCCACTGTTGACATACAACCTTCACTTAGTCATATCCAATTTGGCTAACTGGGACCACCATTTCTCTGACATCAGAAGGAATAACCAATTGCAAACTCTCACTCCCACCTTTTTCTACCTATCACTGCCCGAACCACTAGCTGAATTCAGGCAATTTAAGTCAAAGTAAAAGCTTCACCCATCTCCAACACAGAGTTGGGCATTTTTAACACACTTATCCTACACTTTTTGTTTTTATTCTATTACATCATCATCTTCTTTTGGCTTATCCCATTAGGGGTTGCCACATCAGATCACCTGTTTCCATTTCTTCCTGTCCTCTACATCTTGCTCTGTCACACCAACCACCTGCATGTCCTCTGTCACCACATCCATAAACCTTATCTTAGGCCTTCCTCTTTTCCTGTTACCTGGTAGCTTCATCCTTAGCATCTTTTTCCCCAATATACTCAGCATCCCTCCGCAGCATGTCCAAACCAATGTAATCTTGCCTCTCTGGCTTTGTCTCCAAACCTTCCAACCTGGGCTGACCCTCTAATATACTTATTCCTAATCCTGTCCACCCTCGTCACACCCAGTGCAAATCTTAACATCTTTAACTCTGCCACATCCAGCTCTGACTCCTGCCTTTTTGTCAGTGCCACTGTCTCCAACCCATATAATATAGCTGGTCTCACTACCCTCTTGTAGACCTCCCCTTTCACTTTAACAGGTACTCGTCTGTCACAAATCACTCCTGACACTCTTCTCCACCCACTCCATCCTGCCTGTACTCTCTTCTTCACCTCTCTTCCACACTCACCATTACTCTGAAGTATTGACCCCAAGTATTTAAACTCATCCACCTTCGCCACCTCTACTCCTTGCATCCTCACCATTCCTCTACCCTCACTCTCATTCACACACATATATTCTGTCTTAGTCCTGCTGACCTTCATTCCTCTTCTCCCTAGAGCATATCTCCACCTCTCCAGGGTCTCCTCCACCTGTTCCCTACTCTCACTACATATCACAGTGTCATTTGCAAACATCATAGTCCATGGAGACTCCTGTCTAATCTCGTCTGTCAACCTGTCCATCACCATTGCAAATAATAAAGGGCTCAGAGCTGATCCTTGATGTAACCCCACCTTCACCTTAAATGCATCCGTCACTCCCACCGCAGACCTCACCGCTGTCACACTACCCTCGTACATATCCTGTACCACTCTTACATACTTCTCTGGCACTTCTGACTTCCTCATACAATACCACAACTCCTCTCTAGGCACCCTGTCATATGCTTTCTCTAAGTCTACAAAAACACAATGCAACTCCTTCTGACATTCTCTGTACTTCTCCATCAACACTCTCAGAGCAAACATCGCATCTGTAGTGCTCTTTCCTGGCATGAAACCATACTGCTGGTCACTAATCATCACGTCCCTTCTTAACCTAGCTTCCACTACTCTTTCCCATAACTTCATGCTGTGAATGATCAATGTAATCCCTCTGTAGTTACTACAGCTCTGCACATCACCTTATTCTTAAAAATCGGTACCAAAACACTTTTTCTCCATTCCTCAGGCATCCTCTCACTTTCCAAGATTTCATTAAACAATCTGGTTAAAAACTCCACTGCCATTTCACCTAAACACCTCCATGCTTCCACAGGTATGTCATCTGGGCCAACAGCCTTTCCATTCTTCATCCTCTTCATAGCTATCCTTACTTCCTCCTTGATAATCCATTGCACTTCATGATTCACTATCCCTACATCATCCAACCTTCTCTCCCTCTCATTCTCTTCATTCATCAACCCCTCAAAGTACTCTCTCCATCTGCTCAACACACTCTCCTTGCTTGTGAGTATGTTTCCCTCATTATCCTTTATCACCTTTACCTGCTGCACATCTTTCCTAGCTCGGTCCCTCTGTCTAGCCAATCGGTACAGGTCATTCTCTCCCTCTTTAGTGTCCAACCTTTCATACAACTCTTCATATGCCTTACCCTTAGCCTTTGCCACCTCTCTCTTTGCCATGCACCTCATATCCTTACACTCCTGTCTACTTTCTTCATCTCTCTGACAATCCCACTTCTTAACTGTAGACTTGCAAGGAACCACCACGAAGCACAATGAACAGTTGAGCAATTTATTGAGAGAGAGAACAAGCGCTTTCACGCACTAACCTAGTGCGCTTCCTCAGGTTACAATGCATAAGGTAGATCCTAGTCTTTATATACATACATATCCACCCTAATTAATCAATTAAGTCAAGCAATTAACTTGATATTTTTCATCAACATTTAAAGAGACGGCCAGGTTTCTGAACCATCTACATTATCTCAACAAACGCTTGTAGAAACGTACATTTATTGCACATAAACACGCATTATATTATAAAACGCAAATACTGCTAGCTCTATATATTTATAATGAATATGTAAAAAATGCATAAAACAATAATAAAATAGCAACCTAACTATATATGGACCCCTAATACATCAGGATCCAGCATATATAAAAATACATATAAAATGATCTAGACAACATATACAAATACAGAAGTACCACTAAGGCACATCAATTAAAATAAAAACCTTATACAAATATCTAAGCCTGATCATAGTATAATAAATACCATCATTAAGTGTACTCAAAAACTGATAGTATTAAAATAACTTCATATATTACCCAATAGGGCAGGCTTAATACTCAGGGCTGAATTCAAGCCTGGTTCTATGTGTGCCCTAAGGTTAAGTATCCACTTCAACTCACTCAACTCAAGGGTACCCACCATATCCCCTTCTCTTCTGTTATGATGCAGCTGCTGCAAAACCCTAAATTTAAAAACATGTGATGGAAACTGTTGGCAGTGTCTGGCCAACACATTGGTAGTATTTCCTTTCCTGATGTCATACACGTGATTGTAAATACGGTCCTTGAACCGGCGCGTGGTCATGCCCACATAGTAGGCCCCACAGGGTTCACATAAAGCTAAATAAATGACATTGGCCGTATCACATGTCGCATAGAATTTTGGTTCCCACACTAAGTCTATATCTGTAAGTTCAAGTCTCTGAACACCGGAAATATATTTGCACACACAACATTTCCTGCATGGAAAGGTACCTTGTCTATAGTTAACCCTAATGTCAATTGATTTGATCTCCACCTTCTCCTTGCATAGTAGTCTCTTCAGATTCAGACAATTATTATATCTAAAACTTGGCCTATCGCCTACTATTTCAGCAAACCCTTGTCCATATTTAACAACTTCCAATTGCTTCTAATGATGTTCTCTATATGCCCTATATCACTGGTATACCTAATGTCATACTGTATTTTCTTTTTATCACTTCTTGGCGTACCAATGTAACGCCATTGTTTTCGTGCTGAACTGATTGTAACAGGAACATTGTTTCTTTGGTTGGACACCAACTGAACTGGATATCCCCTATCAATAAGGCAACTTTCCTGGAAATTCATTTGATGGTTCATGTCCTCTGGGTTACTGCATAACCTAGCTATCCTGCTCATTTGATTTTTGACCACATTAGGAAAAATATGCCTAGGATGCATACTCTCAAAGTGGAGGATGCCATGTCTCCAGCAGGATTTCCTAAAGAGTGACATTGTACTGACGCACTCGTCATCCTTACTGATAGTAATATCAAGGAAATCAACTCTGCTGGAAGAACATTCATATGTAAACTCCAAGAAAGTGGTTGTTGAACCCATGAAATCAACAAAATTATCTAATGATTCGACATCTCCATTCCAGAAAAGAAGGATGTCATCTACAAAACGTCTGTATAGAATGACGTTGTTTTTATATCTTTCGTCATTGAAGATGAACATCTTTTCCCATCATAGTTCACGGAGACTCCTGTCTGATCTCGTCTGTCAACCTGTCCATCACCATTGCAAATAATAAAGGGCTCAGAGCTGATCCTTGATGTAACCCCACCTTCACCTTAAATGCATCCGTCACTCCCACCGCAGACCTCACCGCTGTCACACTACCCTCGTACATATCCTGTACCACTCTTACATACTTCTCTGGCACTCCTGACTTCCTCATACAATACCACAACTCCTCTCTAGGCACCCTGTAATATGCTTTCTCTAAGTCTACAAAAACACAATGCAACTCCTTCTGACATTCTCTGTACTTCTCCATCAACACTCTCAGAGCAAACATCGCATCTGTAGTGCTCTTTCCTGGCATGAAACCATACTGCTGGTCACTAATCATCACGTCCCTTCTTAACCTAGCTTCCACTACTCTTTCCCATAACTTCATGCTGTGAATGATCAATGTAATCCCTCTGTAGTTACTACAGCTCTGCACATCACCCTTATTCTTAAAAATCGGTACCAAAACACTTTTTCTCCATTCCTCAGGCATCCTCTCACTTTCCAAGATTTCATTAAACAATCTGGTTAAAAACTCCACTGCCATTTCACCTAAACACCTCCATGCTTCCACAGGTATGTCATCTGGGCCAACAGCCTTTCCATTCTTCATCCTCTTCATAGCTATCCTTACTTCCTCCTTGATAATCCATTGCACTTCATGATTCACTATCCCTACATCATCCAACCTTCTCTCCCTCTCATTCTCTTCATTCATCAACCCCTCAAAGTACTCTCTCCATCTGCTCAACACACTCTCCTCGCTTGTGAGTATGTTTCCCTCATTATCCTTTATCACCTTTACCTGCTGCACATCTTTCCTAGCTCGGTCCCTCTGTCTAGCCAATCGGTACAGGTCATTTTCTCCCTCTTTAGTGTCCAACCTTTCATACAACTCTTCATATGCCTTACCCTTAGCCTTTGCCACCTCTCTCTTTGCCATGCACCTCATATCCTTACACTCCTGTCTACTTTCTTCATCTCTCTGACAATCCCACTTCTTCTTTGCCAATCTCTTTGCCTGTATACTCTCCTGTACTTCTTCATTCCACCACCATGTCTCCTTGTCATCCTTCCTCTGTCCCGATGTGATACCAAGCACCTTTCTAGCCGTCTCCCTTACTAGCTCTGTTGTAGTTACCCAGCTATTTGGTAACTCTTCACTGCCACCCAGTGCCTGTCTTAACTCTTCCCTGAACTCCACTTCACAATCACCCTTTTTCATTTACACACGTCCATATTGATATATTTAGCTATTATAAAGACTGATGACTATAATTTTCACTTGTAACCTAATCTCTAATTGTACTTTCTTCTTGGGTTTTTAAACCCATAAGAAGTAATTATTTTGTATAAAACTGTTTGTTGTCTCCACCTCACTGCCTGTTATCCATGATACATCAAACTGCCATTTCACAGTAAATTTTACCTGTAATGTTTGCCCTGGACAATACTCACTGTGTCCCCACTGTTGCCTCCCTAAGCACTCCTTCATTTCTGTTCCCATCATTTGCTCACCGGTTTCCCGTTAATATTAATCTAGTTCTCCTCCTTGTTTTTCCATCTCACAATTCTGTAGTAGGCTGCTATTCTGACACACATTTTTTCATATACATTTAACTTTTTCTGTAACATTAATCAATACATCACACTTTCTGCCCAGTAATCACATGCATGTAAAAAATGATCAGGAAGGAGAAGCACCTTTCCTTTAACTCTGGGAAGTTTTGAATGTTTTCATATAAGAAATACAATGACATTTGCTAACCATTAATAACAGAATCCATGACTTTGGAAAATTTCAGACATACAAACCCTCACAAAGTATTAGAGGGTCATCATTCGCTTTTATTTTGCTACCAGTTCTCGGCATTTCCAAGGTCTGCTTCAAATATATTTTTCTCCATTGCTTTTATTATTCTGTTTGTCAATCTGAAACAAATTTGCCAATTTGAATAGCAACAAAATGTAGATAAAAATAATTTGAGATTGAGCTCAGATATGCAAAGTTTCAGAGAAATTTCTTGTTTCTAAATATAACTTCTGTTCAACATCTGTGTTATATGTAGAGGAATTTCTAAACTATTTTGTGTGATTTTGTCCTTAGACTATATTATTAATAATTTATTTATTGTGCATCCTGCCTCAGTCATGCAGTAGCAAGCATCAGACTAACTTGCCTCACACTCACTTTTTTCATGTTGTAGGTTACGCTCCTGTTACTGGAATGTGTCATCCTGTGCGTAGCTGCACGCTTAATCACGAAGATGGATTTTCATCTGCGTTTGTTGTAGCGCATGAAACAGGACACGTGTAAGAAGGATTTTGTATTTGTACTGTATTTATTCTGTCACATCATTGGTGTTTTGCAAAGTTGCATTTCATTTTTGAAACTCCATTGAACAGTAATTATTATGTCATGGATGGCATAATACATATATTACAGACAGCCATACTTAGTAAATTCTTAAGATAAAACTAATCTGCAGTTTTGTCACTTTCTTTTTTATTATAACTGACTTCAAATACGTTCATATTTGCAAAAAAATTTAGTTCTCAATCAGCTTTTAATAAATAAGATTTAATAACTGGAAACCAGAGACAGTAATTCATGCAGGAATTTTAGCAATGCTAATAATGTCTTTGGATGAAATTACAAGCTCTTGATTACATAATTAAAGATATGTTCCCATTAGCATCTCAGTCTGCTGAGACCTTAAATGGTCTAGCCCCCTAGTCATCCTCTACCTTTACTGTTTGTTTTGATGAGGCTGGTGATGGTAGCACACAGAACAGGGCAGGCCGTGCTTTATTATCTCAGCAAGTGTCTCCTGCTAATGAAGTGGGGCAGTCACGTATTCACAGATAAGCAGAGGAAAATAATCTGTCCGTCTCATCCTTCTTGTTGTCATTCGTGCTGCTCTGCCCACCAGAGGGCACCCAAGATGCTTTCTGATTAACTGCTAAAATGATTCCTCTCAAATTCAGAGGAACAGTGGGTCTCTTCTGAGATCATCCCAGATTTTTAAACTTCTAACTTATTCAGCTTGTGCCGATAACTGAGGATGGGGGGCATACATGGAGCAGTAAATCTGGAGCTTTGTCTTATGACTTAGTTCTCATTTCACCACCACGGTCTAGTATAACAGTTGCAGTACTGTTTCTCCTGCAGCTATATACAGGTCAAAACGTGGGATAGATCCTTCCAGCTCATCTCACTGCAATCTTCCCTTTTCAAGATAAAAATCATTTACTCCCGTCTTGAAGGAGCTGGTTGTTATTCCACCTGTATCACACTCAGCAGCAAACCTTTCAGTCCAAACACAACAGGATGGTTTAGGAAGGTTTAAAACTAAGTGTGAAAAAGTAGAATAAGATACGTTTTCTCTTATAGCATTTATGAGTATAGACTGACAGTTTTAGGAGTTCCTGTGCTCCAGACATTTCTTTAAGTCATGTGTATTAAAAGGGAACTTGTCTTTGGTGGTACAGTGACACAATGGATAGTGTTGTTGCCTCACAGCAAGAGGCACCCTGATTTGATTCTCAGCTGGGGTGCCTTCTGTGTGGAATCTGCAATGTCTTCCCTGCAGTAACATGGGTTTCCTCCCACATTCCAAAGATATGCAGTAGGTGGATTGGACAATTTAAATTGGCTATAGGTATGACCGTGTGCTGTAGAAGAACTACCGTGGCAGGGCTAGCCACCCAGTGGTGTAAACTTTGGCTCTAGGTGATTGTCACTGTTGAAATGACACCCCGATCCCATGTGTAGAAATGGGAAAAACGGTTTTGGATGCCTGAATGGATGGATGTGTATTACAAGAGATTTCTAGTACTTGTTGTCTATTCTAAGTTAGTTCATATCATGGCTTTTTCTATGAAAATGATTATCAATGAACTGGTACACCTGAAGGTAATGTTTCAAATATATTGATACATTTTAAATGTGTACATGCATGCTTATAAAGGTAAAAGAACCTGAGAAAGAAAATTGCTCAGTCTCTAAAACAATATACAATAAACAATACAAGTTTTTCCCATAATTCAAATGCCAGGAGTAATTTTTTTAAAGAGGTAACTGACTTAGATATCTGCTACAAAATGAATTCATGTATCATTAACTATTATTGCAATTACATTTTCAAATACAATATGTAGCAAAACAGTAAAAATGTCAAAATAATTCTACACTCATGGCAAGCAGTTTCATAGTTCTACCTATCAGCAAAATGATTCTGTTTAACTTTATTTTTCACAAGGCATTTTAATTAAATGTAGTATGCTTTACTGAAATTTTTCTTTACATAAGACATGTTGTCAAAAGAAAACACTCAGATTAAGTTTTTAATTCATTGAAAAAGTAAATAACATCCACAGAAAAAGAAATATATTTTCAAGGGAGACAAATCCCCCTCCCACACGTCCATGCAAAAGACCACTCCTGCATCCCTCAGTTAAGAATAACAAATATTGGAGACATACCATCTTGAAGAAAACAAATGCCACAGTCAGCACCAGAAGCTGATCTGACAGGCTGGGCTCTGAGAACTGTGTTTAGATGAACCATACTCCATGAATCAAATAATTCACTTTGTCAGTGCTAGTAACAGTCTCACACTGCAATACACTTTCTACATGCAATTTCTTGTACATTTGCCTACTTTTCTTATTTTTTAACAGTTATATTTTTCATAAATTTTTCATCATAAATAAAGTGCAAAGCAGGCCAAATTGACAACCATTCTGACAGGGGGGGAAATCAAATAAACACCTGAGAGAGAATCATGTAATATCGCGTCTGTATTTTGTACAAACCAGTCCATCTCACAGGAATAATGTTCTAATGACAACAAAAATGAAGAGAGAGATATTACTGTCTGTTGATGCTCAGCAATTATACCAAATAAGTGTTGATTGACTGTTTCTGGCATGTGGGGCGGCTGTGTGCATGGATATAATGGATGGGTAATGAGGCACTGACATGTGTAAAGTAACAGGATGGGGCCCACAAAAAGCTTACTTAATCAGAGCAACAGACTATGTTTATATTCAAGCAACATTAACAGCATCTTTATTTTTTTATTTGTTTGTATTTTTTTATTTTATTTAAGTTTGATGACCGGGGAAGTCCACTGGGCCAAGAAGAGCCTGTTTAGAGTGGAGGCCCAGGGAGAAAAGTTCCACAATAATTGCAAATTACATTTCACATGTTACAAAAGGACATAGTTCATGCAGGTAATTAAATATTTAATTGATATTTGCAACTGGCTTGTCACACTGTTATAAAAATGAAAAGACATAACTCAATACAGAAATTTCAACATTTACATAAAGTGAATATTTTGTTATAAACTCAATTGTAGGTTTAACATTTCAAAATATATAGCTATTAGCCATTAGTAGGTTAGGAAAATATTATGCATGGAGAGGGTGATAGTATATTTGAGATTGGAGAGTATAGTACAATAGATATTAGAGAGAAAATTTGTTTTTCGTAGGGGAGGGATTGTTTTGGGTGGGACAAAGTAATAGTAGAGGTAGTTGGATGAGTCAGTGCAAGGTGGAATGGGGGGTTATGTTGGAGCATGGCATGGGCATTCCCATTTGGAAGAAATATGAGAGAGTAGCTGAAATTTGAAATTTGTATGGTTAGGTAGGTTGCGTAGGTGTGTGGGAAGAGAGTTCCACTGTTTAGCTAAGGAGTGGGACAGCAGTAGATGGCCAGGAGGTCATGCAGGTTTGTGGACCTGGAGGAGATTTTGTTTTTTGGATCTGACTGAGGGGTTGGGAATGTAAGGTTTTAAGGAAGTAGCGAGAGCTGGGCAGTTGGCAGATTTAAAGATGGGCTTGTGGGCAATGGTGTGTTGTAGGTAACTGAGGTAGTTGAGTAGTTCAAGCCAGTTGAGGGTGAGGAGAGAGTGGCAGTGGTGGGATGAGTTTTTTGAATTGGTTGCAAATTTGGAGATCTTGTGGTAGCAGGATTCAAGTTTAGACCGAAGGCCAAGATGGAGATTGGTGAAAAGAGGAGCACCATATATAAGGGAGGGGTAGTAGGAAGGTGGATGCAAGAGTTTGATGGGTAGAGGGGCTTAGGAAGCGGTTGTGCCTGTAGAGGAAACCTAACGTTTGGTGGGTTTTCTTGATTGAGGAGCGGATGTGGGTGTCAAATTTTAGTTCTTCATCAATAATGATGCCAAGAAGCTTGGTGTTGAGAACAATTTCAAGGGGGGTGTTGTTTTGGCTCTGTATAGTGAATGTGGTTTTGTTAATGGAGTTTTGGTAGGGGAAAATAACTTTAGTTTGGTTTTATTTGCATTTAATACCAGATGGTTAGACTGCATCCAGGTTTTTGTTTTGGAGAAGGCTAGTTAGGGTTTTGCTAGGAGCTTGGAGGGGGAGAAGGGTGAGCATATGATTGTTGAGTCATCTGCATATTGGATGATAGATGAGTCTGGGATGGATTGGTGAAAGTTGTTAATGAATAGGTTGAAGAGAAGAGGGCCAAGAACAGAACCTTGTGGGACACCTGTGGGTGTGGGAAGGAAGGGGGAGGTTGAAGTTTTCCATTGGACAGCTTGTTGGTGGTTGGACAAGTAGCTGTAAAACCAGGTGATGGTGGTGGGAGAGAGGTGTAGGGTAGAGAGTTGGGATATATGTAGGGTGTGTGAGATGGTGTCAGAGGCCTTTGACAGATTTAGGAATAGTGTGGATATGAACTTGCCTAAATCGCGTTCAAGGTTTATGGTTTCAAGAAAGGAAAGAAGGGCAGTCATGGTGCTGTGGCCAGGGTGGAAGCCATGTTGGGTAGGGGAGAGGAGATTGTTTAGTGTTAGGTGTGCCATGAGTTGTGCTTGTATAGTTTTCTCTAGTATTTTAGAAAGAGGGGAAAGGATGGCACTAGGCCTGAAGTTGGTGGTATCAGTATGTTTGCCACCTTTGGGAGGGGGATGATGTAAGCATGGCACTAGATAGAAGGGATGTATGATTCTTGTATGGCTCTATTTATAAGAATAGAGATGGTATTGGCACTGTTGTCTGCAGATTGCTTGAGGAAAGTGGGTGGAAGGTTGTCAGGTGCATTGCGACAGGGTTTGAGTTTGAGGAGAAGTCTTTGTATAGTGCCTGTGGGGATGGGCTTGAGCCAGAAAGATGTGGAGGAAGGTTGATGATTGGGGTGGTGGTTGGGACAGGAGGAGGTGGTGGTGGTGGTGAAGGAGGGAGTGGGTAGATGGCTGATAGTTTAGCTATGCAGTCTATGAAGAATGAGTTGAACTGGCTTGCTGTTCCAAGGTTGGAGAGGTTGGGGTCTGGGCTAGGGTTTTCCTTGTTGCCAGGATGCAAAATGGATGAGATAGAGCCCTAGAATTTTTTTGAATTTGTTGAGTGCAAGGACTGGAGTTTGGAGTAGTGGGCTTTGTGGTCTTTAATTATTAGTTTTTTTTGCAGAATTTCATAGTTGCTTATACTCTAGGAGGGTGTTAGGGTTTTTATGTTTTTGATATTGTTTCCATTTTTTGTCCCTTTGGTGCAAGGCTAGTTTAGTATCTTTTGATAACCATGGACAGGGATTGGTTTTGATGCGTTTGCTTTGAGGGGGAGCTTGCTGATTGAGAAGGGTTAGGAATGAGTGGTTAAAGTAGGAAACGGCATCATCGAGAGGATGGGTTTTTAGAGGGGACCAGTCAGTATGCTTTAAGCATTCAGAGAAAGTTAGAGGGTTGAAAGAGGAGAGGTTGCGGCTTTGGATGTAGTGGATTTATTTATGCAGTGGAGATGGGAGACGGTTGGCGAAGGCAGGTAGGTGATCACTGAAAGGATCAGGTAATGTTCCAGCTTTGGTGATAAGGTTTGGGTGAGTTGTTAGGATCCAGTCAATGATGGTACCAGAGGTACCATCTTTATTTGGTCTGGTTGGAGATTGTATTAGTTGGGAGAAGTTGTACAGGTTGATTGTGTGGGAAGGGGATTCAGAGTTAATAGTATTCCAGTTGATGTTGGTATCACTGAGTATATGGGTTTCATTTTTTATACTGGAGGAGAACCATGACAGGATGTTTTCAAAAGTTTTGATATTATCACCATGAGGAATATAGAGGGCAACAATACATATGGACATGTGGTTGTTTATTTGTAGTAAACCTATTATAATTTCAGTGTTGGCAAAAGTTGTTATTTTATTGGAGTAGGAAGTTATGGTATGGGAGGTGGGGTAGATTATTGCTATTTCACCTCCTTTTTTGTGGGCTCTGTCATTGCAAATGATTTGGAAACCTGGTGGTAGGATTTCGCTATCTGTTATATAGGTTTTCAGCCAGGTTTCAGAAACGGCGGTAATGTCAAGGTGGTTATGGCATTTGTTTGGTGAGAAAATCTGAGTGTGCAGTGTTCCTTTTATCAGGTACCTAGGGAGAAAAACTACATTATACAAACAAATTTAACAACAATTTCATGATTACATGAGATACAGTTTCATAGATAATATCAGTTAAATGTGATGAGGGGGTGGGAGGTTGGCATAATGGTTAAGGTGTTTACCTTACAGACACAAGGTGCAGGGTTTGATTCTCACATGGGGCAATTGGCTAGGCTTAAAATGGCCCACAAGGGCACTTAGCCTAGTACTAATCTATGAACCTATGAATCTATGTACATAGAATATGTCTGTAATATCATGCTTTACACTAAAAGCATGTTATTGAACAGACCAGGTATAAGTCTGAGATGTGACAACAGTATCACCATGTTACTGAACAGACCACCAGGTATAAGTCTGAGACGTGACAACAGTATCACCACGTTACTGAAAAGACCAGGTATAAGTCTGAGACGTGACAACAGTATCACCATGTTACGGAACATACCAGGTATAAGTCTGAGACGTGACAACAGTATCACCATGTTACTGAACAGACCAGGTATAAGTTTGAGGCATGACAATGGTATCACCATGTTACTGAACAGACCAGGTATAAGTCTGAAACGTGACAACAGTATCACCATGTTACTGAACAGACCAGGTATAAGTCTGAGACATGAGAACAGTATCACCATGTTACTGAACAGACCAGGTATAAGTCTGAGACGTGACAACAGTATCACCATGTTACTGACCAGACCAGGTATAAGTCTGTGACGTGACAACAGTATCACCATGTTACTGAATAGACCAGGTATAAGTCTGTGACGTGACAACAGTATCACCATGTTACTGACCAGACCAGGTATAAGTCTGTGACGTGACAACAGTATCACCATGTTACTGAATAGACCAGGTATAAGTCTGTGACATGAGAACAGCATCACCATGTTACTGACCAGACCAGGTATAAGTCTGAGACGTGACAACAGTATCACCATGTTACTGAACAGACCAGGTATAAGTCTGAGACGTGACAACAGTATCACCAAGTTACAGAAAAGACCAGGTATAAGTCTGAGACGTTACAACAGTATCACCATGTTACTGAACAGACCAGGTATAAGTCTGAGATGAGACAACAGTATCACCATGTTACTGAACAGACCAGGTATAAGTCTGAGATGTGACAACAGTATCACCATGTTACTGAATAGACCAGGTATAAGTCTGTGACATGAGAACAGCATCACCATGTTACTGACCAGACCAGGTATAAGTCTGAGACGTGACAACAGTATCACCATGTTACTGAACAGACCAGGTATAAGTCTGAGATGAGACAACAGTATCACCATGTTACTGAAGAGACCAGGTATAAGTCTGAGACGTTACAACAGTATCACCATGTTACTGACCAGACCAGGTATAAGTCTGTGACATGAGAACAGTATCACCATGTCACTGAACAGACCAGGTATAAGTCTGAGATGTGACAACAGTATCACCATGTTACTGAACAGACCAGGTATAAGTCTGAGATGTGACAACAGTATCACCATGTTACTGACCAGACCAGGTATAAGTCTGAGACGTGACAACAGTATCACCATGTTACTGAACAGACCAGGTATAAGTCTGTGATGTGACAACAGTATCACCACGTTACTGAACAGACCAGGTATAAGTCTGAGACGTTACAACAGTATCACCATGTTACTGAACAGACCAGGTATAAGTCTGAGACGTGACAACAGTATCACCATGTTACTGAACAGACCAGGTATAAGTCTGAGACGTGACAACAGCATCACCATGTTACTGAACAGACCAGGTATAAGTCTGAGACGTGACAACAGTATCGCCATGTTACTGAACAGACCAGGTATAAGTCTGAGACGTGACAACAGTATCAGGGAAAGGAAGGTGTCATGGGAACACAAGGAAGATGAAGGGTATGGGAGGGTGTACCTGTAGTGCACCTGTAGTAATAGCTGCATAATGTTTTATACAGGAGGAAGTAGGGAAGTATTCTCATGATTATAGTTGTACAATTTAACGGGAGAGGTACAGGTGCAGAGAGGTAGAGGTGTTGGTTCAGCTGATATTTAAAGTCTTTTAAGTTACCAAGTGTAATGTCTATAAATGTTGTGAAAAGTTACAAGCTAAAAAAGCTTTTATAAAAGAATTAAACAACCTTAGGAGTATATTTTCACTTTTAGTCCATCGTTTGACAATGTAGAATTCAACCCAAACAGAGTTGAGACATATTAATGAATTTTCACACTCAGGATATTTTATACAAACCTACCCAAACAATAACCATACCATTCATAATTAACACTTATAATTTTCCACTTCATGTATTCTTTAGTCAAAGATAACCAAATTTGTTTTACAGATTTGCAGAATATTCAAAATAAATGTACAGTAGTACTGTTTGGTGAATCAGTTTTATTCAATGCTGCCAGTTTGTAAGGACTTAGGTAGGCATTGTGCATTTGACTAAATTACTAGTAAAAATTAGGGTGAAGGTAACAACTTGCAGGCATTAAATCAAACCCAATTCCCACTCTGGGGATATGTTCACCTTCATTGACAAGGAGGACTACCTATTCTGTATGTGTCTCAGAGAAATTGTTTTTTCCAGGTTTGATTCCCAAAGGGACCTGGAGGTTAGTGCAGAGGACTTACGCTCCATACCATTAATGAGACCTGGAGGTCAGTGCAGAGGACTTAAGCTCCATAGTGTTAATGAGCCCTGGACATCAGTGCAGAGGACTTAAGCTCTGTACTATTAATGAGACCTGGAGGTCAGTGCAAAGGACTTAAGCTCTGTACTATTAATGAGACCTGGAGGTCAGTGCAGAGGACTTAAGCTCTGTACTATTAATGAGACCTGGAGGTCAGTGCAGTGGACTTAAGCTCTGTAATATTAATGAGACCTGGATGTCAGTGCAGAGGACTTAAGCTCTGTGCTATTAATGAGACCTGGAGGTCAGTGCAGAGGACTTAAGCTCCATAGTGTTAATGAGACCTGGAGGTCAGTGCAGAGGACTTAAGCTCCATAGTGTTAATGAACCCTGGAGGTCAGTGTAGAGGACTTAAGCTCCTTAGTGTTAATGAGCCCTGGAGGTCAGTGTAGAGGACTTAAGCTCCATAGTGTTAATGATCCCTGGAGGTCAGTGTAGAGGACTTAAGCTCCTTAGTGTTAATGAGCCCTGGATGTCAGTGTAGAGGACTTAAGCTCTGTGCTATTAATGAGACCTGGAGGTCAGTGCAGAGGACTTAAGCTCTATACTATTAATGAGACCTGGAGGTCAGTGCAGAGGACTTAAGCTCCATAGTGTTAATGAGCCCTGGAGGTCAGTGCAGAGGACTTAAGCTCTGTGCTATTAATGAGACCTGGAGGTCAGTGCAGAGGACTTAAGCTCCATAGTGTTAATGAGCCCTGGAGGTCAGTGCAAAGGACTTAAGCTCCTTAGTGTTAATGAGCCCTGGATGTCAGTGTAGAGGACTTAAGCTCCATAGTGTTAATGAGACCTGGAGGTCAGTGTAGAGGACTTAAGCTCTGTGCTATTAATGAGACCTGGAGGTCAGTGCAGAGGACTTAAGCTCTATACTATTAATGAGACCTGGAGGTCAGTGCAGAGGACTTAAGCTCCATAGTGTTAATGATCCCTGGAGGTCAGTGTAGAGGACTTAAGCTCTGTGCTATTAATGAGACCTGGAGGTCAGTGCAGAGGACTTAAGCTCTATACTATTAATGAGACCTGGAGGTCAGTGCAGGGGACTTAAGCTCCTTAGTGTTAATGAGCCCTGGAGGTCAGTGCAGAGGACTTAAGCTCCTTAGTGTTAATGAGCCCTGGAGGTCAGTGCAGAGGACTTAAGCTCCTTAGTGTTAATGAGCCCTGGAGGTCAGTGCAGAGGACTTAAGCTCCATAGTGTTAATGAGCCCTGGAGGTCAGTGCAGAGGACTTAAGCTCTATACTATTAATGAGACCTGGAGGTCAGTGCAGAGGACTTAAGCTCTATACTATTAATGAGACCTGGAGGTCAGTGCAGAGGACTTAAGCTCCTTAGTGTTAATGAGCCCTGGAGGTCAGTGTAGAGGACTTAAGCTCCTTAGTGTTAATGAGCCCTGGAGGTCAGTGTAGAGGACTTAAGCTCCTTAGTGTTAATGAGCCCTGGAGGTCAGTGCAGAGGACTTAAGCTCCATAGTGTTAATGAGCCCTGGAGGTCAGTGCAGAGGACTTAAGCTCTATACTATTAATGAGACCTGGAGGTCAGTGCAGAGGACTTAAGCTCTATACTATTAATGAGACCTGGAGGTCAGTGCAGAGGACTTAAGCTCCTTAGTGTTAATGAGCCCTGGAGGTCAGTGTAGAGGACTTAAGCTCCTTAGTGTTAATGAGCCCTGGAGGTCAGTGTAGAGGACTTAAGCTCCTTAGTGTTAATGAGCCCTGGAGGTCAGTGTAGAGGACTTAAGCTCCTTAGTGTTAATGAGCCCTGGATGTCAGTGTAGAGGACTTAAGCTCCTTAGTGTTAATGAGCCCTGGAGGTCAGTGCAGAGGACTTAAGCTCCTTAGTGTTAATGAGCCCTGGAGGTCAGTGTAGAGGACTTAAGCTCTGTGCTATTAATGAGCCCTGGAGGTCAGTGTAGAGGACTTAAGCTCCTTAGTGTTAATGAGCCCTGGAGGTCAGTGCAGAGGACTTAAGCTCCATAGTGTTAATGAGCCCTAGAGGTCAGTGTAGAGGACTTAAGCTCCTTAGTGTTAATGAGCCCTGGATGTCAGTGTAGAGGACTTAAGCTCCTTAGTGTTAATGAGCCCTGGATGTCAGTGTAGAGGACTTAAGCTCCATAGTGTTAATGAGACCTGGAGGTCAGTGTAGAGGACTTAAGCTCTGTGCTATTAATGAGACCTGGAGGTCAGTGCAGAGGACTTAAGCTCTGTACTATTAATGAGCCCTGGAGGTCAGTGTAGAGGACTTAAGCTCTGTACTATTAATGAGCCCTGGAGGTCAGTGTAGAGGACTTAAGCTCTGTACTATTAATGAGCCCTGGAGGTCAGTGCAGAGGACTTAAGCTCTGTACTATTAATGAGACCTGGAGGTCAGTGCAGTGGACTTAAGCTCTGTAATATTAATGAGACCTGGAGGTCAGTGCAGAGGACTTAAGCTCTGTACTATTAATGAGCCCTGGAGGTCAGTGTAGAGGACTTAAGCTCTGTACTATTAATGAGCCCTGGAGGTCAGTGTAGAGGACTTAAGCTCTGTACTATTAATGAGCCCTGGAGGTCAGTGCAGAGGACTTAAGCTCTGTACTATTAATGAGACCTGGAGGTCAGTGCAGAGGACTTAAGCTCTGTAATATTAATGAGCCCTGGAGGTCAGTGCAGAGGACTTAAGCTCCATAGTGTTAATGAGACCTGGAGGTCAGTGCAGAGGACTTAAGCTCCATAGTGTTAATGAGCCCTGGAGGTCAGTGTAGAGGACTTAAGCTCTGTGCTATTAATGAGCCCTGGAGGTCAGTGCAGAGGACTTAGGCTCCTTAGTGTTAATGAGCCCTGGAGGTCAGTGCAGAGGACTTAAGCTCCTTAGTGTTAATGATCCCTGGAGGTCAGTGCAGAGGACTTAAGCTCCTTAGTGTTAATGATCCCTGGAGGTCAGTGCAGAGGACTTAAGCTCCTTAGTGTTAATGATCCCTGGAGGTCAGTGTAGAGGACTTAAGCTCCTTAGTGTTAATGAGCCCTGAAGGTCAGTGCAGAGGACTTAAGCTCCTTAGTGTTAATGAGACCTGGAGGTCAGTGTAGAGGACTTAAGCTCCTTAGTGTTAATGAGCCCTGGAGGTCAGTGCAGAGGACTTAAGCTCCTTAGTGTTAATGATCCCTGGAGGTCAGTGCAGAGGACTTAAGCTCCTTAGTGTTAATGATCCCTGGAGGTCAGTGCAGAGGACTTAAGCTCCTTAGTGTTAATGATCCCTGGAGGTCAGTGCAGAGGACTTAAGCTCCTTAGTGTTAATGATCCCTGGAGGTCAGTGTAGAGGACTTAATCTCCTTAGTGTTAATGAGCCCTGGAGGTCAGTGCAGAGGACTTAAGCTCCTTAGTGTTAATGAGACCTGGAGGTCAGTGTAGAGGACTTAAGCTCCTTAGTGTTAATGAGCCCTGGATGTCAGTGTAGAGGACTTAAGCTCCTTAGTGTTAATGAGCCCTGGAGGTCAGTGCAGAGGACTTAAGCTCTATACTATTAATGAGACCTGGAGGTCAGTGTAGAGGACTTAAGCTCTATACTATTAATGAGACCTGGAGGTCAGTGTAGAGGACTTAAGCTCTATACTATTAATGAGACCTGGAGGTCAGTGTAGAGGACTTAAGCTCTGTACTATTAATGAGCCCTGGAGGTCAGTGCAGAGGACTTAAGCTCCATAGTGTTAATGAGCCCTGGAGGTCAGTGTAGAGGACTTAAGCTCTGTACTATTAATGAGCCCTGGAGGTCAGTGCAGAGGACTTAAGCTCCATAGTGTTAATGAGCCCTGGAGGTCAGTGTAGAGGACTTAAGCTCCTTAGTGTTAATGATCCCTGGAGGTCAGTGCAGAGGACTTAAGCTCCATAGTGTTAATGAGACCTGGAGGTCAGTGTAGAGGACTTAAGCTCCATAGTGTTAATGAGCCCTGGAGGTCAGTGTAGAGGACTTTAATGAGCCCTGGAGGTCAGTGCAGAGGACTTTAATGAGCCCTGGAGGTCAGTGTAGAGGACTTTAATGAGCTGGTTCCAGTGCTGAGGGTAGCGGCTATAAATCTTTCTGTCTTCGTTTGCTACTGTGTCATTTTAACCAACTCTCTTAACTAGATGGTGCTTTGGAGCAATTGTGAATTTGGGTTTGGCTAATTAATGGTCTCTTGGACTGCATACGTACTAACTACCTATGAAACTAAGATTAAATTGTATAGAAATAGAAATGCAATTATTTTTAGGATATCTCATTTAAGAAGAGATGCAATTATCTGTTTTCCAGTTAAAAGAAAGAACATTGCTCCACTAATTTATGCCAACAGATAACGACTCTGTAACATTGTGTGTTTTCTAGTCAAAGTTAACCAGATTGGTTGTAAAGATATTCATGACCAGCGTATGTGAAATAAATCCACTCGTACTGTTTGGTGACTCAGCTTACTCAATGCAGCCAGTTTGTGAGGTGTGAGGCAGGCATCATGCATTGGCATAAATTACTGGTAAAAGTTGATAAGAAGGTAAGAGATTGCAGACATTACCTCAAACTGACTCCCTATTTGGGTAAATATTTATCTTGTTTAACAAGGCAGGCTAGTAGTTCAAGACACATCTTAAATAACTTTGTTTTGTTCCAGGTTCAGTTTCCGAAAGGAAATAGCTTTTTTTTGTTAGTCTGTCAGGTAGCATAGGCAGAAAACTAATGATCAGAATTATTTATTAATGAGTTACTTCATTTTGCCTACTGTGTGACCATGAGCAGGTCAATTAACAAAACAGTGCTTTGGGTCAATTGGAAATTTGGACCAGGCTGCTTAATGGTCTCCTGGACTACATGCCAAGTGACTACCCATAAAGATAAAACTGAATTATATAGAAAACATAAGTTTGCTAATCATTAGGGTATCTCAACCAAAAAGAGGTTAAATTAAATTAAATTATTTTATTATCTATTCCAGTTAACAGAAAGAACATTTTGTAATAAAATTCAAATGTGGACTACCATGGGGTTAAAGATTACAAAGATGGAATACATCTGATATTTAAGCTAGTTTGCTGTCAATTAGTAGGTCACAGAAAGTGTGCCTTTTAACACAGGAAAAATCACGTGTAACTTTAAATTTTTACCATAAACATTGATATTTGGATTATATTCCAATAGCCTGAAACATCAATGATTTCTTTAGGAAGACTTAATTTGTTGATTGTATTTTGAGGATCAAATATCAGAAGTTTGAAAAACAAAGGAAGTTTTTTTTTTAAATGCACATAGTTTTGTCAAGCAAGGGTAACAAAATGAGTGGAACAACCAGACAGCAGAGAGTACTTTTACTGACTGTTTAAAGTGGGCACAAGCATAGAAAGGTTTAACCATTTTTTAAATTAAATGAAAAGGAAGAATGTATGGAATTTTTAATCTGCTTTTCATATTTGCACCACAGAGATTATTTAGAAGTATCCTCGGCATGTTTTAATTCTCACAAATGTAAAGATTAATGTAGTAATAGAATTTCAAGTATTTATTTGGTATACAAGAAATTGAGATATTGCAAAACAAAAAAAATCTGGAAAGATATTTATCTTATTGTGGATAGTTATAAATACAATGTGAAGTTGTTCAAATTGCAGAGATCATTCATTGTCAATTAACAAATTTAAGTTAAAGCAAATGAATGTGTGGCTATCTGGCTGAAATTTAACAGTGAGGTAATTAGTTCACTTAATGAGTAATTTATACTGTCGTGATAACTTTAGATTACCACATTACTAAAAGTGAGGGGAAAAGTGCCAGCTTGTTAAAGTTTGATTTATAATTCAGAATTTTATTATAATTTTCAGCTACTTTTAATAACTGATGTATATCTCTGTATCAGAAATAAAGAACACTATCAATGCATGAGATGATATCGATAGATAAAATACCCCCAACACTGAGAAATTAAGAAGAATATGGTAAAAGGGAGATTCAAGATATTAAATAAATACTTATGGTAATAGTGGACACCTCTGCCGTAAGCCTGTAGAGGATGGGATTAGAGAGGAGATTTTATTAATTATTTCCATGCGAGTGGAGACTGTTTCACATATTCCATAAATATCATGAAGGAAACCCTTTGGAAACTGAAAGTTGTCAAGCATTTTAAATAAAAAGGTACACAAACCTGGCCAACAATGTTGCTTTCACCAAGATCAAACACTCCTTGTTGTTTTATCAGATATACATTGTTATACAGAATTAACTTAAGCATAATATCAGTAGCCTTCATCCTGCAAGTTTCTGTGAAGCATGACTGAAATCTAGAAATAAATGTTTCCAAGTAAGTAAAATCTATGAGGTGGACTTGAACGGTGTAAAAATACAGCATTGAAGCTGTTAGGACCAGGCACTTTATCTGCTATAAGCTCTGTAATGGCAAATTTAGTTTAGTTTATGGGAAAAGTATTCACCATACATTGAATGAAACACACAGCAACACTGTTCAGACTAAAGCCATTAAGAATGTTGTCAATATCAACCAGATTTATGTGGGGAATTTTTGATATGTATATTTGTTTCAATTTATCATAAAAATATTCAATATGTGCTCTGACTTGGTATTAGCCATTCACTTGTACTGAAGCACAGTATTTGAGTTATAATTTAATCAATAATCCAGCCAAAAATTGAAATGGAACTTGGGTTTGCTCACTATATTTGCCTGCATTTTAGATTCAAATAGTAAAAGATTTTGGTGCATGTCATGATTTTAATTTGTTCTGCTTATTCACTGACTGTGTACATTTATCTTGCTCAAAATTAGACAGAAGTTCACTAGTTAATCTATGAAAATTTCCACCTATTCTTAGATCAGGGTTTACCCCAAAAGAAAAAGTAGATGGAGGGGATGGTAGTAAAGTTTTGGCCTTCCCCATACCTATGAGTTTACAAGGGGAAAGGCTAAAATGAATTATTGAAAATAATTGGAGGGTGATTTTAGCAAACAAAGATTTGAGTGACGTTGCAGGCTCTAGACCAACTTTTAGACACAAAAAACTTTAAATTTAAAATATTTGTTAGAGCATGCCAAGCAAGAACAATGTTCTAGGGGTGTAGGACCCCTTGGCACCTTTCCTTGTAAAGGATGTAATTATGTAGGTTTATTTACCGTGAAAGCACATATACCTTTAGACATCTGGAGTTTGTGTTTGAACCTAAAGGTAGATTCAGCTGTAAAAGCGTGGGTTTACTATACTTGGCTGTGTGTTGTTCTTGCCATAATTTTTATATAGGTAATACAGCCAGGACATTGGGGTGCCATATGGGTAAACATCTTAGAGCTATAAAACCAGTCACCATAAAACGCTGTTTCCTATGGCACTTATTTACAATGTCAGAGGCTTCAATGAGATAGTAGGTAGCAATATCCAGAAATCCAACAGTACTGCTCGCTAGTTTGTAGAAAAACTTTTATTCATGAATCAACATAAGTAAGCGCTTTCACCCGTAGGCTTCTTCAGACTTATACAAATAACAGAACATTCTGGTTATTTAAATAACCCTCCTCAAGCCATGATTGGTGAAGAATCTTTTAAAACATCATGCTATAACTTAAAGCGCTAGTACTCCATTAGAAAGTATATAAAGAGTAAAAATAGGGTATATATTCAAAAATAGACCCTACACATAAAATCTGCATTTATGCAGCACTAGTACAGACAATATATAACCAATGTATAACCAGACACATTGCATCTGTGATCATAAGAATATTCAAAAAGAATAATAATAATGATCAAAATAATGATTAATATAAAAATGTATAAAAAATATATAATACAATTCAAAAATTGTGCAATAAAATTCAAGCACTCTTTTAACCAAGTACTAAAACATTTAATAGTCAAAATTATATAACACTCAGGGCATTCCAGGTCTATATATTACCTTAAGACAGCCCAGGCACAAGTAATATTATTACTTTACTTGGGTCTAAAAATTCTTCTACTTTTCAGAAATGGTTTAATCTGAACCTTGTCATTCAAGCCCGGTGGTTCATTTGCCCTCCATCTAATTATCCATCTTGATTCACATTCCAGCGTCTTATTTATCAAATCACCTCCTCTATAACTATGCTCCAACAACTGTAGGACACAGAACCTAAAAGTATGACTAGAACCTACTTCTTTACAATGTTTAGCTAGGGCATTGAACTCTGATCCTAGTCTAATATGGTAATTATGCTCCCTGATTCGTTCTTTTAGTGTTCGATTGGTTTTCCCAATATAGAACGCAGGGCATATGATACATCTAGCCAAATAGACAACATTCCTGCTCTCACAGTTGGTATCTGTGTTGAAACAGAACATACGTCCTGTGACCGGATGCGCAAACACCGGATCTATATTTATATAAGTGCATCGGTTACACTTTCCACAGGCTACGGTATTAATACCTGGTCTAATCGCCCTTCTCCTGTAACTTACATTCTTGGGCCTACATAACAGACTTTTCAAATTAGGTTTATTCTTGTATACTATTTTAGGTACTGGTCCTACAACTTTACCTATGTCACTATCTGAAAGTAGGATATCCCAGTGTTTAGCCATCAGACATTTCACTTCCTGGGTATCTTTAGTAAAAAACATGGAAGCTCTAGTCTCCATTATATGTGTTGGTACCATATCTTCAGATTGGGTGATTTGTCCAGAAAAATATGGTCTTGCTCTAGTGGTCCTTAAATCATCTACCTCCATAATTACACTGTCTATTTTCTTTTCATCGTAACCCCTCTCAATAAACCTCACTTTCAACTCTTCTACTTCCCTCTTGTAACCATCATCAATGGGTTGAGTCTGGACGCTCTCATAAACTGTCCCTTCAACACATTATTAAAAATGTGTTGAGGGTGCATGCTGTGCCTATGAAGTAATGCATTCCTGTAGCATAACTTTCTATGGATAGAGGTGTTAAGTAGTCCATTGTCCAACTTATACACTTCAACATCCAAGTATGAAATCCTGTTACTTGAGAAGTTCAAAGTGAACTTCAAAAAATCAGTTGAGGCATCCATATAGTCCACAAAGCTTTTTAGTGTCTCTACATCCCCTAACCAAATAAGGAAGAGGTCATCCACAAACCTACGGTACATACCTACAAATTTTCTAAACATATCAGACTTATACAAAAAGTTACCTTCCCAAGCTGCCATCACAAGGTTGGCGTAGCTATTTGCACAAGATGTGCCCATAGCTACGCCATCCTTCTGGAGGTATATTTCATCCCCAAAAACAAACACATTGTTCAACAATATTGTTTCCAAATATAATGTAACCAGATCTATCTTCTCAGCCGAGAAATCTGAATGAATACGTAGGTATTCTTGTATATAATGTATACCTACATCATTGGGTATTACGGTGAACAAACTTACAACATCTAAAGTCACCAGAAGATATTGCTTTTCCTCATCTAATTGGCTAGTGTATGTATACAAATCTATGAGAAATTGTTTACTATCCTTGAGTATATAAGTGTTCCTATCAACCAAGGGTCTTAATACAGTCTCCGTATAAATGGAGAGGGGTTCCGTGACCCAACCCTGACCCGCCACAATCGATCTCATTGGAGGCATTGTACGCGATTTGTGGATCTTAGGTAGTCCCTAAATAACCGGTACTACTGGGCTATTCACTTTAAAGTACTCATATAACTCTTTAGTAATACTTGATGACATAATAAGGTCATCAAGCATATAATATACATCAAAAACGTTTTCCTTCACAACTGTCAAATCTATCTTGAGATAAAATTTATCATCACTTAAAAGTTGTCTCATTTTTTCATTGTAATCAGAGATGTCCATGAGTACAATAGGGCCTCCTTTATCGGCTGGTCTGATGACTAACCCCTCATTATTTCTTAACTCATTTAACGCTTTTCTTTGGTGATAATTCAAGTTTTGTCCATGTTTAACATTCTTTTTACCTTGAAAATAATTATATATATCATTCTCTAACACTCTACCAAAAACTTCAACTACTGGATGTAACTGTGGAACATAAGTGCTATTTGAACGAAAGCTAGGACCCTGTTTCACATTGTTGCCTTTTCCAAAATCTAATTTAAGTTGTACATTCCTAGTGAACATCTTTGTGTCAATAATAGTATCAACAATGTCATTCCTTCTTGTTGGAGTAAAATTAAGGCCTTTATTTAAAACCTGTTCCTCATATTCACTTAAACATTTACTAGATAGATTCACCACTAGTGAGGTGTCTTCTCCCACATCTTTTTCAGCGTGGGACCATGATGTTCCTCTACCGAGCCCTTCCTCTTGTGTCTGCCCCTGCTGGCAGATCATCTCCTTTCTAAAAACTGACCCTGTGCTATGGGGAAAGGGATATTCACCTTCTGCACTGGTGGATGATTAATGTTTCCTACCTTCGGTCTAACTACCACTTCTGTTTGTGCTGACAAGTCATTATTATTTGAAGTAGAATGACCCATGCGCTTCCTTAGTGCTTCTGGTTCCGAAGAACCACTACTCTCATCTCCATTCATCCTAACTATATCATTCTCTATCAATGGAATATTGTCCCCTTCAATTGGAGACACTTCAGCATTATTAACAACTTCATTCCTATCATTCTCAGTTAAAAACTGGTTTATTACATCATTTCCACATGTTAAACCATCTGTGGCATTCTCCTGAACCCTCTGTTGAGAAGCCACAGATACATAACTGCGTTGGTTATTACGTAAACCACTGTTATTGTAATTATTACCATTGTGTTCTCTAGGCCAAGTAAAAACTTGGCTATTTTTAAAATCCCGTACATCTCTGGTAATTTTAACTTTCTTTTGATCAATTAAACGTTTCTCAATCAACATCACATCATCCAACACTTTCTCAAGTTTAATATCAGTAACAGTATTAGCATATTTCTTTTTAAAGTCATTAAAATGCTGGTTAACCAAAAGTCTCAAGCTATTCTCCTCAGGCGTATGGTAGTCTATGAGGAGCCTCATATAATTGAAACTAAGCTCAATATTGAGCTGCTGCCATCGAAAAAGCAAGTCAGGAAATCTATTCCCTGACGTGGGCATTTTTAAAATGCGTAGCCCACGAGGTACAATTGTGGTCTTTCCACAAGGTTTATTATTTAGTTTTACAACAAGTTAATTCAAATTGGTTTATTGAACAGTTTAACAATTTTTTTAGAAATGTTGGAAATTAAATGGTAGATTTTTTATGTGCTGATGTTTGTCCTGGATTAAATAAGACTATTTCCATTAAGAGTCTGCTAAAATATAAATCTAGTTAAAAGATTTTTTAGAAAAGTTTATTTGTAACCAGATTATTTATATTTAAGGTTTTTGCATTGTATTAAATTCATGTGACTAATCACTTTTGCAAATTGAATAATTAGATGCTGATATCACTCAATTTGAGTATTTAAGGTGTGATATGTGTTGATTTTTTTATTCTGATGAAGTTCTGGAAGTAAAGGAATGAAAGTGCTAAACTGACTCCTGGGTGTTTTTTCTACAAGTTGGAACGGTGGTTTTGTATTTTCAGCAGTTCTTCCGATTCTCAGTTTTTGTGGAATTAATCTATGAATATGTTCCTCAAAATTCCTAATTTGGATTGCCTTGCATTCCTTTAATGTGAGGGGCTTTACTAATAAGTAAAACATGTGATGTTGATCTAAAAGCTGCCTATCTTACATCATGTATAGCGAAAGAGAGAATCAATAGTTTTGCTTGTTCCATTACTTCTGTTTCTTGAAAATGATTTGGATTTGGACTCCATCTGGTCTCCAAAGCATGATTATGTTCATCTTTATAGTTAGATGGATCAGGGAATGATCAGAGAAAATGTATGATTTTTAATTATGTGTGAGCTGAAATCTCATAAGCCTGATTGCAGAAAAAAACAATTATTAACCAAGTTTCATAATATGTTGAGAAGGAAATTAAGTCTCTGTCATAATGGTAAAGGGCATAGGAATGGTAAAATACGTAATTAGCTATAATTATGTCCTTAAATAGATTTTAATCTTTTATTCGGCATGGTAGGCCATTCCTATTTGCTTTGTTGAACTCAACATTATCTTGCATTATCCATTTCACATAAAAATTATATCATTACTAAAGGCAAATAGAATGCCGTGGTGGTACGGCGGTAGCGTTGTTACCTCACAGCAAGAGATTCTCCCGTTCGATTCTCGGCTGGGCTTGGGAGTGCCTTCTGTGTGGAGTCTGCATGTCCTCCCCGTGGTTGGGTAGCATTTGAAAGACATGCATGTGTAAATGGGCGTGCCTTCATTGAAGGTTGAGCGTCGAGCTGGCACCTCGGCGTTTCGTAAAAATCTACTGCCAATCATTAGCGGACCGGAGTTCCGCTGTGGTGACCCCTTACCAGGAAAAGCTGAAAGACAAACAACAACTAAAGGCAAATAGAACTCAACATTATCTTGCATTATCCATGTCACATAAAAATGACATCATTATTAAAGGCAAATAAAATTTGCATTTCCGGTTGTCATAATGGTTAAGGTGTTAACCTCCCATGAACAAGGTACAAGGGAGCCCATCTTAATGTAAGATGGCATGTTTTTTTGCTCAAATGATACCAAGCACTCTAGATTCAGCAAGGCAGAATCTAGCCTATGCTATTTAAGGCAGAAGTAGCAAGGCTACAAAGTGCAGAATAAAGCAGTCACGGCATCAGAAAACTGTAAGAATGAAGCAGCAGTTCAATAAAGTACAGTCACAAAGTGTAATACAGGCTTAAATTATACTTATTTTTAGAAGATTTCAGTGGATACCTTGGGCTTCTGTTCATATGCACTCCTGACATCTGGCTAAGAGTGTTAAACTCTGAGCAGCCCAGTAAACTGTGCCAGCCAGCAAAGCATAGGGGGATGGAATGCAAAACTGAAGGCATATGAGATGGGACTAAGTAGGGGATGGGACTAAGTATGGGATGGGACTGAGCACAGATAAAACAATGGTAATGGTAGAACATGGGGGAAATTAGAAGAAGCTGAGAATTAAGGTAGAAGTGAAGGTAGTCAAACAGCTTCAAGTATCTGGGAGGGGTGGCTGAGGAGAAGAGAAGTCTGAATGAAGAGGACAAAGCTATAATCAGAGGGGCTGCAGTGAACTGGCACAGAGAGTCATGGGTAGTATATGACAGAAGAATGGCAAAGAAGCTAAAAAAAGTAAGGTGTACAAAACAGTGGTGCGAGAGCAATACTGCTGTGTGGTACAAAAACTTGGGAAGTAAAGGCAGAGCAAATGAGGAAGCTAGACGTGCCTGAAACTCCTGGTAGGATGCACACTATGGGACTTATAAGGAAATGAGGACATCAGACTAGAAGACAAAGTAGCTCCAACTGCAGAGAAGGTGAAAGAGAACAGATTACGCTAGTTGAGGCACTTGTGCAGAAAAGCAGAAAATAATCTGGTGAAGAAGATTTGGGGCAGACAGGAAGAAGGTAAGTGGAAACAATAACATCCAGTGAAGAAGTGGATAAATTGTATGAGAGAAGATCTGTGACAATCAGGCATAAGTGTTGAAGAAGGAAGGTGTGGCACTGAATCGAGAGAGATGGAGGCAGTTAACACGATACCCCGACCCCATGTAGAAAATGGGAAAAGGGGGTGATGATGAGATAGAATTTGAGATAGTTTAAGGAAAATCATTAGTTTTATGATAAGAGGCAGACATCATCATCATAACCAAGAGTATCAAAATAAGTGAACACTTACCTCTGGCAGAACGAACCTACTTTGGGTCATTGTGAACTTGAATAATTTGTAATGGGAAGTCAGTCTTAAGTGAAATAATCATGCCACACATGTTTGTCCAGTCTGCTGAAACAAAGATACAGAGTATCAATTTCTTTCTCATCAAATTGAAGATTTTTGGATCAAACAGATATTAGCATTCAAGTTTTTATTTTGTTTATTTATCTTTTGCTGACTGAGTCCCACTAGGCTATTAGTGTCTTTTCAGGGGAGACCCAAGGTAGTATTTATACTGCTAGGGGACATTTGTTTAGGGCATTGAGGAACTTTCTCTACAGTTTTTTGCTTACAGTGCTTTTCACTGCGACACTTCCTGTCTTTTGGTCCTGGAGCATAGGCAGCTCAGAAAAGCAGGAAGTTGGCTGAGCAAACATGGAGGATGAAGAAGACCATGCTAATGATTTTGGAGTTTCTAGTGCTATTAATCAGACAGCAGAGAAGCAAGCTAACTTTACTGAAAAAAAAAATCGGAGGTTAAATAGATGTTTAGTAGGAAGGATGGTGTGATGGAGATGATAGAAAAGGCAGGTGAGCCTTTTTAAGGGAAAGCTAAGCTGATACAAGCATATAATTTGGAGTTAGACGATTTGTTTCAGGGAAATCTGTTTATGTCAGAGGTTAAAACACATGATTGTATTGTTACAGCTCTCCAGTTGGGAGGGTTGCAGAATGATTTGTTGCTGGACATGGTAAATGACAGTGCGCTGGAAAATGGCAAGCGCATATCATGGGGAGAGCTGATGGAAAGGATACAGAAGGAAGAAGTGCAGCAGAGTGAAGGGATACAGGCTGAAAAAAAATCATATGCAGAAATGGTTAAAGCAGGGATGGATAGAAAAAAATATGAAAAAGAAGTAAGTTTACAGAAAAAGAGACCGTTTAAAGTGCAGATCGAAAAAGGAAGACACAAAGCTGGACAGATATAAGATATGGGATGAAGCAATTAAGACATTGAGAATTAAACCAAATAAGGTTAAGAGCATGCATTTACATTAATAATGACACTTTTGTGACATTATGTTTGAGACTGGCCAGATAATGGAGAAATTTGTAGAGGAATATGAAAAAAAGAAAACCTTTTCAGTGTGGAACTTATATATACTCAAGCCCCTTTACAGAGAAACAAAGAAGAAATTTAACATTCAGTTTAGGACTGAAGTTGAAAAAGAAACTTTAAAAAATCATATATTAAACTTATATGAAGATGTATTGAACTTGTCAAAAGTATATGATAATAAGGGTTTATGAACTGGGGCTTGGAATTGCACTGTGAGTTTATAAGTTGAAAATGACAATACTGTGCATGCTCCATGTATTATTAATGACAGAAACTTGGTTAGATATTGGAGACAGCAAAAACTTGTTTTTGTGTGGAAAAACTGATCAATTAATAAATAATTGTGCAAAAAGAAGATGCTTTGCATGTGGGGGATATAGGTCATGATGAAAGGAACTGTGAACCAAATTGTTATAAATGTAAGAAAGTGGAACATTTGGAGGGATGTGAAGAAAGAGGACATGAGACAGAATTAGAGATGACAGAGGAAGTAGCAGAACAAGACAGACTAAGATATAGAAAAGGAGTTAGAAACAGTAGTAATGCAAAAAGAAGATATCAGTGCTGCAGATAGAGAACAAACAATGCAAAATGTTAAAGATTTAAATACAGAAAATAACGAGGAAGAAGAACCAACGTTAAGTGATAGTGATGATGTTAAACTGATAGAGTTAAACAAAAAGAAAATCTAGTGGCAAAAAGGTAAGGAGAGAAAAAGTAAGAATATAGAAGGGTTTAAAAAAAAGGGGAAAGGATGAAAATATTGCGTCTAAATTACATAATCGAACTTTTAGAAGTTCAAATGTCATATGGTCAACACCACACGATCGAAGTTTTAAAAGTTCGAAAATGTAATAAAAAAAAAATAAACCAAAGAAAAAAACTACCTTAATGGTTCCCCTATACCCCCACACCCCATGCTCTTTAAATTTACCAGCTCTGAGATCACATTACAGTGCAGAAAAATGAAATCTTCCCATTCCGCACTGTATGGATATCTTCGTTGAAACGTTCAAATTTTTAAAAGTTCGATCATATGGTGTTGACCATATGATGTTCACACTTGAGTTCAACAGTGTGATATAGACCCAAATATCTATACTACATTAAGGAAATATTACTTGTAATGTTTTATCCCTTAATGGTAACAGTTTGAAGAAATTAGAAAGAAGAGTAGGAATTTTGGAATAGTGTAAAAAACAAGAATGTCATATTATTATCTTAGAAGATGTCACATTTTTATTTCAAACACCAAGATATCAAACAGACGTGGTGGAGAAAATGTTATTTGGAATTTTGGGAAGGAGACTTGTTCTGGAATTTTTAGAGACACAATAAAAGTGTTAGATGTTATCATTGCTATAACAGGCAAAACTACAGTTGTTCATGTAAGATGGGGAGATCAAGTATTTACAATTATGCTATTGATACTTATGTAAATAAGGAAAGAGAAGAGATGTTTAGAAATATCATTCAATATGTAACATTAATATGGAAATTTTTGTAGCAGGGGATTTTAATTGTAACTTGTGATCACAAAAAAGAAAGCATACAATGTTAAGTTTGCATGTGATATTATAAAATGTGGGCAATTAAAGATTTGGAATCTAAGTATACAAACTTATAAAAGAGGAGAAAATAAACTGAGATAGACTATATTTTGGTATCAGAAAGTTTATCAGTTGTGGAAGTAGGCATTGTGATGACAGGCTTTTCAGATCATAGGACAATTTAGGTTGAGATAAAAGGAAATTCTGAGTACATTAAAATAGGCAGGCGATTAAAAATAATAAATGAGGTGAAATGGGATAATGTAGGTAAAAAAGAAAAGTTGAGATTATGGCAAGATCATGTAGGTATGAAAGAATTATATGAGGATTGGGCAGAATGGTGGTTAAGTTTTAAACAGAAGTATAAAAAATTTTATATGACATGGGAAAAAGAAATAAATTAAATATGGATAAGCAAAAATATGAGAAGGTAAATGATGATACTGATTGGAAAGGAATGATCAAAATTGTATTTTAAATATGAATTAAATAAGAAAATATAGAATATTTATTATATAAGCAAAGATATTTTTGCAAAGAAAAAAAGAAGACATTGCACCATTTCTAAGTAAGATAGTTAATGAGAATAACAGTGTTATGAGAGAATTGAAGGATTCATTAGGTAAAGTATATAATACGCAGGAGAAAATCCTAGAAATAGTAAAACAATATATTAATACATTATTTAAAGAAAAGAGGAAAAAAGTAAGGGATGGGAAGTTTATTCACTCTCTGACAGAGATAATAAATATTTAGAAAAAAACAACGGTAGTAGAATTAGAACAGGTTTTGAAAGTAGTGAATCGCGATTCAGCAGCAGGACTGGATGGTATTGAATATAGGCTGTATATGGATATGATAGTGGCTCAAAAATAAGGGTTTATAAGTATATTAAATGAATGGTTGGATAAAGGATTTATGTATAAAACATTTTGTAGGGGTGTAGTTAGCTATATGTGGAAAAAAGGTGATAAGAGTTACAAAATTGGAGGCTAATAGTATTAAACACTATGGATTGCAAAATGTTCACAAAAATTTTACAAAAAAGAATGGAAAAGAAAGTGTGTACGATTATAAAAGGAGATGCGTGTGGCGTAAAAGGGATTTGTTATTGATAATTAGGGAAGTAGTGGATGATATAAAGCACAGAAATGTACATGCATAATTAATGGAAGGCGATTTAAGTGGGGCTTCTAATTCATTCATCATTCAGTATTTTGGGAATATTTGAAGTGTATAATATAAGTGAAAAGATAAAAAAGTTTGTATTACAGCATATAAGTGTAATATAATCAAAACATTAGTAAATGGGAAGCTTAGTGAAGATATGCAGCTTGAGAAAAGAATTAGACAAGGTTGTCCTTTGTGTAGTATTATTTGTGTTAGAAATGAATGTGATCTCTATAGTGAAAAACAGAAATACGGGACTGATGAGGTATACTTCGACTAAAGGAATAAAGATCCGATTCTGCTATCATAAGCAGGCGATATGGGCATTATTGCTAAAGATGAGATATGTATGAGTAAAGTGATAAAATATTTACAAGAAACTATTAAAGCAATAGGTCTTTCAATAAATAAAGAAAATGTTAAGGACTGGGATCTGAAAATATGATTGGAGGATTTAAATTTAAAATGACAACAATAAAAGTTCTTCGAATATGGTTTGGAAAATAAGACATAGAAACAGTATGGAATGACAAAAACTGCAGATAATGAAAAATATGTGTTTATTTTGAAAATTGTTTATAAGTAAGTAATAGGCTGGCTGCCATCGTGAGCCATTTTAAGCCTAGCTAATTTCCCTTAAAGGTAAGAATTAAACCCTGTACTTTATGTCTGTGAGATAAGCACCTTAATAGTTATGCCAACCCCATGTCATTTCATCTCTATTTTGTTAGCAAGAATTGTGTAGCTAGCAGGGGTGTTTAGTTTGCCTTTGATTTTAGAAAAAGAACTGTATAATTTATTTTAACTTCATTTGGGGTGCTAGGTTGAATCCAGTTAAAATGGGGGATAGTATACCTACAAAAAGGGAAGATTGGGATAGGATTGATAAATCCAATAGTTTATAACACGTTTGAATTTATATAAAGTAGTGAAATGCATAAAAGATGATGATTTTATTCTAGCTCAAATATTAAGCGTGAAGTATAAAATGGAATAGTTTATAGGTTCATAGGTAGGTACTAGGCTATTGGCCCTAGGGCCTATGTAAACCTAGCCAGAAAGGTTCCATGGCTTTTGCCACCAAAGAAAATTATTTTCCTTTGCCCATGAGCCACAGAAATGATGCCTGGGGTGAATTTCCTGGTTCTATATTACATTATTGAATGGTAATATCATTTAAACATAATACTCGACCCCTACATCTCGAACGCTGATTACAACGAATGCTAATGACAGCAAATGAAGAGTTTTCAAAAAGGAATAGCTGGCTAACTTCAGGATGATGATGTGTGACGTACATGCGAGCTGTCATCAGAATAATTTAAATATGTATATATCAAACACATCAAATATGTAGATGGTGTACACATTGCATGTCATTGTAAACGTGGATGATGTGTTACTAAGATGCAATGATAAATGTTGACATTGTGCTTTTAACAAAGTGCCACGTCAGTTGATTTAAATTGCACTATGTTTACTGACGTATTGTGCATTATAGCACTATCTAACGTGGACTATGGCTTGCAACTCACACCCACGTCCTGGTGTTGTAGGTAATATCTACAAGACAGTTATGTCTCAAAAAAATAAAGCAATGTTGTGTATCGATGGGTAGCTGTATAACTTGGAGAAAGTAGTAAAACGAAGAAAGTACCAGAGCTGTAGGTTCAAGTCATTGTTGAAATGCAAGGGTACAGCGGTGACAGAAAAGAGAAAGTACCGGTGCTGTAGATCCAAGTCATTGTTGAAATGCAAGGGTACAGCAGTGACAGAAAAGAGAAAGTACCAGTGCTGTAGATTCAAGTCATTGTTGAAATGCAAGGGTACAGCAGTGACAGAAAAGAGAAAGTACCAGTGCTGTAGGTTCAAGTCATTGTTGAAATGCAAGGGTACAGCAGTGACAGAAAAGAGAAAGTACCGGTGCTGTAGATTCAAGTCATTGTTGAAATGCAAGGGTACAGCAGTGACAGAAAAGGAAGTGGACGGTGAAATATTATTGAAATCTGTAAGACATGATCATGCTTCAGATGTTACTGAAGTAGAAAAGTATAAAGCGTGTCATGCACTGAAAGAAATTGCTCAGGTGTCCAGAAGTACACCTGGTTTGTTGGTAGATGATGTTGTAGCCTCAACTTCTGTAGAGACAACTGTAACTTTGCCATCAAGACGGTCAATGCTGCAACAAGTAAACTGTGTTAGGTAACAAAAAAATGTTAACACTTAAGTCTGTAGGCAGTACATTAGGTAGTGTAGATACAACACAATTGTCACTTAAAGAAGGTCACTTTATACAGAAGAGAGTGATAGATTTGCAGAATAATGAGCATGTGATTGTATTCAGTACTAAGGACAACTTACAAAATTTGTGTGAAAGTACCATCTGGTTTATGGATGGTATATTTCTGACAAAGGGATGACTTTGTAGGCAGTTGTATTCTATACATGCTTTGATATCCTTTGGTGGAAACTGCAAAAGTGTGCCTTTAGTGTACTGCTTGATGTCCAGGAAGTCTTTCAAGGCATACAACTATTTATGGGAATGTTTATTTTCTTTGCTAGAGTCAGTAAAGTATGAGCCAACAGTAAAGTTTATTATAACAGACTTTGAGATGACATCTATCAAAAATGTAAAGCATAATTTTGCTGAAGTGATTAGTAAAGGCTGCTTATTCCACTTTGCACAGACTGTATGGCACAAAGTGCAGTCAGCAGGTTTAACAACACTTTATGGATGTTCAAGTTTTCAGCTGGCAGTTAAAACGTTGATTGCACTATCATTTCTTTCTAAAACTGAAGTTGTTTCTGCTTTCCACACACTTTCTGACACATTCCCTGTCAAGGGTAAAGAACTTTTTAGATACTTCTCGGAAACGTATGTTTTAGGGCGACCGAGGAAGCAGTACACAAGAAATGCAGGTCCGAGTAGATTTTCTCCCATGTTTCCAATCTCATTCTGGAATGTGTCAGCATTAAATGAGTTATGTTTGCCTCATACCCAGAACTATGTAGAGGGATGGAACAGGCGATTGAGGTGTTTACTGGAAAGATGCATCTGTGAAATTCCTGCAGTTTTGGATGTCTTGATATGAGAGCAAAACAGAGTGAATGAGGTGAGGATGCAGTTAAAGTAAGGATATCCTCCATCTCCTAAGAAATGGAAAACTATGGAGAGATATTCCCGTATGCAAGCAGTGTTTAACAAGAGAGCAGAGTATTCAAGTATTGAGTTTATAACTGCTGTTAAAGTGTAGTCTCCTGTAGGTACAGACACTCATATGATCTATTGCATATATATTATTTTTTCTTTGTCTGTTAGCAAGTATGAATGATACAGACAAGTATTCATTTAAACAGATATAGTTTAATAGGAAGGACACATGTCTAGAGCATGAGACAGCTTAGTTTTTCGCTGACATTTTACAACTGTAAAGGAGTACAGGATGCTGAATTAAGCAATTCAGTATTAGTTTTAGTGTTATGATTCTTATTTTTAATTGCTAGCAGAATGACTAATTACCATGCAGTCGCAGTTGGAAAGACGTACTGTTTCATTTACGTTTCATGAGTAAACAATGAGACACAGGCTCAGGGTGTGTGGCAGGACAAATATAACAGTTCATTTTCAGTTGCGTGACTTTTACTGCTCGACTTCATGCCAGTTCGATATTTAAGGGTCAGGTATTACGTTTTCTATGAAGTTTCCATTCGATAACGTAATATAGACCCAATTTCCTACCAGTCATCAGTTATGTTTAATTTATTTAACTCAAAAAGGAGGGTTTGTTTTAACAAAGAAACAGAGAATTATCCAGATAAAATGATGTTATGGAAAATAAATGTTAAAATGACTGAAAAGGGAAGACAAGTGTGGTATAATTGCATTATGGAAAAGTATTTTCATATGTATCTGTGGAAAGGGTTGTATAAAGACATAAAAAGTGTGATACAAGCAAGAATACTAAGATGTAAAGAAATTATATTGTGCCAAGATTTTTTATGGAGACTGGTGATACAATAATTACCAGTGAAGGCAAATATACCTTATAAAAATAAAAAAGATAGGATGTGTTTGTATTGTGGAGAATTAGAAACTGCTGAGCATGTTTTTTTAGGCTGTAAAAGAGTTAAAAGGTTATGGGAAAAGATTTTAGATTGGAACTGTGTGGAGGGATTTAAAGAAGTAAGCAATATAAATACGGCTATAACAGAATTTGAGTATTACAAAAGTAAAAGTAGAAATTATGTTGAGAAAATTGATAGAAACATGTTTTGTATTATATGGATAATTTGGAATCAAAGGGTGAAGGAAACTATGTTTAACCAAGACTAGGCCTTGGCTATAATGTTAAATAAATAAGGTTTTAGTTGTGGAAGTTAGAGTTGGGATCAGAAAGCAAAAAAAACAATGTTGTATCTGTGACAGAAAAAAAATTTGATAGAAAAGTATATTGTAATATTGTATATAATGTAAATATTGTAAATATGTAAATAAGTGTGTATATTTTAATAAAGGACCCCTACTGTTTTCGATAGGTTCTGTAGGATCTTTTATATCCATGTGAGCTGCTATCAACTCAAGCAGATGGGACCTCGGTTTAATGTCTCATTCAAAGGAGTTGCCATTAAGTGCTGTTTTAAAGCCACCTAGATGGTAGGGTGTATTGCAGAAAGAAACTTTACGCTGCATAACTCACGTGGTCTTCTTATTTATCACTTTGTTTAAATTTGCTAGCATGGATAAAGCACTGACCCACCTCGACTGTTTTCATACTCAGGCCAGGAGCACCGACTGGTTAAGTGACCTGCTGAAGGTCATACAATAGGCAAATGAAGGCTATGAAGTGGAGTTTATCAAGTTTGCTGATGACTGCAAGTTGGTCACTGTATTCTGCTCACCTACTGATGCCAAACTGTTCCAGTGAAGGCCGGAATATGTTCATACCTGGTGTACTGACAATGGCCACAGGCTAAATGCAGAAAGGTGCTGGATAGTAGTATTCAACAAAAACATCTCCTGCCTGATATGTTATTAGAGGTACCGCCCTTCAGACAGCAACCCTCATAAAAGACCGGGGTACTTATGTGGACAGAGCTCTCTCTTAACTGATCATCATGTTTCCTCCATAGTCACAGGCTACTTCTACCCAGCTGCCTTCCATGGGGATATCATTAAGACTATTCACTAAACTTAATTAATTGCATGGTGTAGCTCTTAACAACCTGAACATAATTTACCTCTTACATTTTTCTTTGGTAACAATTGGTGATACTTGAAACCCCAAAAAAGCACTATTCGTTGTGAGTCCAATGCTTTCTTTATTTTAATACCAAATTAAGCGCTTTCGTCAGTTGAAACTTGACTTCATCAGAATTAAATGCAAAAGATAAAAACCTGCTTTAATATATGAACTACTAGTCAGTGATTGGTCCAAAATTTAAACAGTTAACAAGTCCAATAACCTAATTAAGATTTAAAATACCAAAGTTTAATTTATAACATCAAATAAAATTCAATAAAATTCTGTATATCTTAAAACATTGTAATAATACAGTATGCACAAGGAAAAAAGGCTCGAATATCGCAAGTAAATAAATAAATATGTATTATATATACACAAATATTTACTGTTTCCTTTTTCACTTAAACTTGTCCTGCCCTTTCCTTCAAAATCGGTGCCAAATTCAAACATTCATTTAAGCCAGGGGGAAAATTTGCTGCAAGCCTAAGCTGCCACATCAATTCCTTTTTCAATAATAGGTTTTGCCAGTCTCCACCTCTGGCTTCCAAATGAACTAAATCTAAAATAGCAAAATGAAAACCTGTATAATCATTACATATCATGCTGTTTATACAAAGCATTTGTAACTTTTTTATTTTTTATATCGTACAAATGCTCATAAATTCTTGTCTTGAGAAGCCTCTCAGTCTTCCCAATATAGAAAGAGCTACAAGTGTCACACATAGCAATATAAACTAACTTGCTAGAAAAACAGTTACCTCTCTTAGGGTAAACTGTATTGTTATTCTGATTTTTCAAACAATTCTTAGTATCCTGTAAAACGTAAGAACAATATTTACATCTCCCACAACATCTAGTACCATTATTAGTAACTTCATCTGTTACAAGACATTTTGGTCTACTTTCTAAAATCTTTTTCAGATTAAATCCAATTTTTGTGGTAAACACTGGTTTTTCACCCAAAACCTGATATTTGTCACAGTCAACTTTAAATATACTCCAGTTCTTATACAAAACTTGTTGGTATAGGGGACTGTATTGTAAAATACAAGTATGTTCAAAATTGGTTTCATTAGGTTTTTATCAATCTTCCCGGAAGATTCATTTTTATTTTTATTTAATCCCTTACCTAATAATGGGGTATATCTCTTACCCCATTCAACGTACACTTCATAAAGAGTTTTTTCCACCAGACCCATAGGGTAACCCCTATCCAAAAACATATTTTTTAGATGTTCAAATTCAGGTCGAAGGTCTTCCACAGAAGATGTCATTCTAGCTACCCTAATTGCTTGACCCTTAATTATACTTTTCTTTTGACTAAAAGGATGATGACTATTAAAATGTAGATAATTATTACAAAAAGTTTTCTTATGGTATATTTTTCATTTGAATTTTTCTTTGTCTTTAATAATGAGTGTATCAAGATAACTAATTTCATTAGCATCAAACTGAAAAGTGGACTTCAAAAAACTGGTAGTACTGTTGAGATATTGGATGAATAAAGGAATAGTCTCAACTGTTCCCTTCCAAAAAATAAAAATGTCATCCAAAAATCTACAGTAGTAATTAATATAATCAAAATATTCACTTTCAAACACATATTCTCTCTCCCATGCTAGTAAAACGATGCTTGCATAAGTTGGGGCGCAGGCAGCAACCATTGCCACACCTCTGACCTGCTGGAAATATTCTCCCTCAAAGAACAGGTAGTTGTGGTCTAATATAAGTTCCATCATTTCACAAGTTAACTTGATTTCATCACCATTCATAGTAGACAGATTATATAAAGTCTCCTCAAAATAAGCTAACCCTTCTTGTTTAGGAATACAAGAGAACAAATCCATTACATCAATGGTTACAAAATAACCTTCAGCATTCCATATATGACTTTTTAGTTGACCCAAAAAGTCCCAAGAGTCCTTGACTAAATGTGGACATCTTTCTACAACATGTTTGATCTTCCTGTCCACATACACAGATAAATTATGGGTTTTAGACCCAGTGGCTGCCACTATAGGTCTAAACGGTGGATGTTCTAAGCTCTTATGTACTTTAGGTATACCAAATATGCCAGGGATTTTTTGGATGTTTATTAGTTAAAAAATCATAAACTACCCCTTTAATTCTTTGTTCCATCAAATATTCATACAGAAAACTGTCAATTCTCTGATACGCTATATGAATTTGGTTTTTTGAACATATGGAGTAGTTGTTAACATTAAATAGAATTCCCTGCATAATATTGGTATAGTCAGTACTATTAAATAAAACAATACCACCCCTTTGTCTGGCGCCATTATGCGTATGCTTTTATAATTTCTTAAGTTTTGCAACAGGATTCTTTGTGTGTTACTAAGGTTATGAAAAGTTCTCTTGTGTTTACCCCAAATTTTATATATGTCATCCTTAACTACCTTCTCAAACATATTAATTAATTAATAGGTCTAAAGGGGGATTAAACATACTTCTTTTTTTACACACTTCATTAGAAAAGTCTGTATCCATTTTCGTAACCCTAGAATGCAATCATTGTAAATTCAATTTTCTCATGTAAAGTTGGATATCAACTAAGGTATCAGCAATGTCTGGAATTTTTGTGGGTACAAACTTAAAACCTTTAGAAAAAAGGGAAAAGTATTCTGGCAAGATTTCTCTATCGGTAGAATTGTAAGTATTGAAACCATTCAAAACATTTTGTATTGACTTGTTACAAGATTTCTCATTTAAAACTGAAGTCACTACCAACTTGGGGCCTCCATGTGTTTCTGAAATACCTTGTTGTAGGTCGCTTGCTTGCGATTCGCTATTCTTTTGGAGCATCGGGGTAAGGGAAAATCCTGATATTCAAAAGGTAGTTGTTCTTCCCTTTCAAAACATTCTTCTTCATCCCCAGTAATTTCTAAGTCTATAGGGCCTAGAATGTTCTCATTGACTGACCTAAAGGGAGATAGAACATCAATATTCCCTTGATTATAAACAAAAAGTTTATCAGTAGGATATATTTTACCACTTTGATACTGTTTTAAATCTCGGTCCAACTTTTTTGCTTTCTTATTAAATGTCCCATCACATTTTCTGTCCACCCTGTTTAAAATCTTATTGTATAAACCCTGGTGTTGTTCAAACAATAGGTCAGTTACAATCATCTGGTTTAAATTTTCTTCTTCCCTTTGTAAATCAACTTCCATTTTCTCATAAAATGAAACAGTTTTCATACTCAATTCAAGCCCCCATTTATCAAACATAGTTGTTAACTCACAAACATTTTCCTTATTATAGTAAACACCAAAAGGTAACTTAAAAATTCTCAACCCCTGTGGCACCACTTTTTTCTTTAAACATTCATTCAGATAACAAATTTCTATTTGACAAAGCCTGTATTTTAACAGTCTTTTCTCAAAAACAAAAAGCATGTCTTTCAATGATTTAAAATAATTAAAAGTCTGATTTTTTTCTTTTTAGATGATTTGAATCAACACAAGTTGACCTAGAAAAAGAATAATGTTTTTTGATAATGTCCCCATAGTTAAATTGTTTAAAAGTACCGTTTTGTGTGTTTAAATCGCAGTTCCTAACACCAGTGGAAGGCAGTTCACAATTCCTCATTTTGCCCCTATTGTTGTTAATATTGGATATAGTTCCGTTTGTCTTGCAAAAACAACAAGCATTAATATATTGATCATTCGATGGTTTAGTACCTGTTTTGATGACAGAATTGCCAAGGCATCCATTAGACAAGTCGCCCTCTCCATTTTTGTCTTCAAACTCAATGGCGGCTTCTAAATGAACCGCACAGTTAGAACGTCCATTAGCCCTGTTGAAAGTACCAGCAGAGTTGCTCCCATGCTCGACAGGAAGTTTTTCAGCCGGAATAACACATTTCCGGCCAGTACAGTGGATCTGTGCAACCGCAACTTGTTGCCTACCCTGCTTAAGGTGGAATGCTGAAATCTCAGGGCTGCTAGCACCATTAGGAATGGAAGAAATCCCACGGTCCTCCTTAGGAGATCCAGAGCATGGCAAGAGTCGAGAATTCACAATGGAGGGTTGTGAAAGAAGCTCAAGTGAGCCGAGTGAATTCCCCTTTTAACTCAGCAACATCCCTTTTCACTGCCAAAATTTCAGCATGTTCCCCAGAGTCCAAAATAGGGGAAAGCTGAATAGAATGATCGGACTCCATGACAACCAGCACCTTCAAAAAACAAACTCATGAACCAGAAAAAAAGTGCAATAGTGCTTGAAGAAAACCATGAAACCCAAAAAAGCACTATTCGTTGTGAGTCCAATACTTTCTTTATTTTAATACCAAATTAAGCGCTTTCATCAGTTGAAACTTGACTTCATCAGAATTGGTGATACTTGCTCTACCAATGGTGAAATTTAAGCAGTGCCTCCAAGACCAGTCCTTCTTGTCTCTTGCTATTAATTACATTGCATTTCTGTCTCACGAGGTGTACTCTTGTTTCTGATGTTCTGGATAAAAAGAGATGGCAGCATATTACAGAGCTGGGGTGACCCACAAGTGTGTGCTCACCCCCACAGTGAACAGACAACATGTCAGTGCTCACCCCCATAGTGAATAGATGACATGTCAGTGCTCAACCGCATAGTGAAAAAACATGTCAGTGCTCACCCCATGGTGAACAGACAACATGTCAGTGCTCACCCCATAGTGAACAGACATGTCAGTGCTTACCCCATTAGTGAACAGACAACATGTCAGTGCTCACCCCATAGTGAACAGACATGTCAGTGCTCACCCCCTTAGTGAACAGACAACATGTCACTGCTCACCCCATAGTGAACAGACATGTCAGTGCTCACCCCCATAGTGAACAGACAACATGTCAGTGCTCACCCCATAGTGAACAGACAACATGTCAGTGCTCACTCCCATAGTGAACAGACATGTCAGTGCTCACCCCCTTAGTGAACAGACATGTCACTGCTCACCTCATAGTGAACAGACATGTCAGTGCTCACCCCCATAGTGAACAGACAACATGTCAGTGCTCACCCCATAGTGAACAGACATGTCAGTGCTCACCCCATAGTGAACAGGCAACATGTCAGTGCTCACCCCATAGTGAACAGGCAACATGCCAGTGCTTACCCCCACAGTGAACAGACAACATGTCAGTGCTCACTCCATAGTGAACAGACATGTCAGTGCTCGCCCCATAGTGAACAGACAACATGTCAGTGCTCACCCCCATACTGAACAGACAACATGTCAGTGCTTACCCCCATAGTGAAGAGACAACATTTCAGTGCTCACCTCCATAATGAACAGACATGTCAGTGGTCACTCCCGAAGTGAAAGGATAACATGTCAGTGCTCACCCCATAATGAACAGTCAACATTTCAGTGCTCACCCCATAGTAAACAGACAACATATCAGTGCTTACCCCATAGTGAACAGACAACATGTCAGTGCTTACCCCCATAGTGAACAGACATGTCAGTGCTCACCCCCATAGTGAACAGACAACATGTCAGTGCTTACCCCCATAGTGAACAGACATGTCAGTGCTCACCCCCATAGTGAACAGGCAACATGTCAGTGCTTACCCCATAGTGAATGGGCAACATGTCAGTGCTCACCCCCATAGTGAACAGGCAACATGTCAGTGCTCACCCCGATAGTGAAAGGTTAACATGTCAGTGCTTACCCCCATATTGAACAGACATGTCAGTGCTCACCCCATAGTGAAAGGATGACATGTCAGTGCTCACCCCATAGTGAACAGGCAGCATGTCAGTGCTCACCCCATAGTGAACAGGCAGCATGTCAGTGCTCACCCCTTAGTGAGCAGGCAACATTTCAGTGCTCACCCCCATAGTGAACAGACGACACATCAGTGTTCACCCCATAGTGAAAGGATAACATGTCAGTGCTCACCCCATATTGAACAGATAGCATGTCTGTGCTTACCCCCATAGTGAACAGACGACATGTTAGTGCTCACCCCCATAGTGAACAGACATGTCAGTGCTCATTCCCCCATAGTGAACATACATGTCAGTGCTTACCCCCATAGTGAACAGACAACATGTCAGTGCTCACCCCATAGTGAACAGACAACATGTCAGTGCTCACCCCATAGTAAACAGACAACATGTCAGGGCTCACCCCCATAGTGAACAGACAATATGTTGGTAAAATATTCCTTAGTAAGAAATAATACATTGCCATCATACATTCTCAGTTTTCCATTCCCAATCTTCCTTACTGACAAGTATCGCACATCAGATACTTGGTTAAAGGAGCTAAACCTTCATCAGCAAACAACTGAGACATGTTGCCCTGATAGACCCGTATCCCCTTGTACCCCTCACGTGTGGAATGAACTTCCACCACATGTCAAGCACAGTAGTACCCTTGCCACCTTCAAAGTAAACCTAGATAATTGGATGATCAGTCACAAATTCTCTTCTGGTCTGTTTTGTCTTGCCCTCCTTGAGACTGCAGGGAACCTTTGAACAGAGTTTTTGGCTAGGCTTGAAATGGTCTGCAGATCACTCACCTAATGCTTACCTATGAACTTATGAATCTATTAAACTATTCTGCCGTAAAAAAACAAGTTAGATCTTTCACCCATGTGAATCAGTGACTCACTGGTAAAATGGAATTTAAGTAAAATATTTTTTCAGAGATAGGCTGAAAGCAATTTAAATAAATGCTACAAATGTTTATGATTGTTCAAAATATGTTTTTGTTTAGACATGGACTTCACAACTAAAATGAAATTTAAATTAAAAACGATTCTGAGTGATAACCTGGAAACAAATGCTACAAATTATCATGAAAACAAATTACTGACAATTTGTTATGTGTTTTAGTCTAGGCATGGAACATGATGGACAGGGAAATCGATGTGCTGATGAGGTCCGAATGGGAAGCATTATGGCTCCTTTGGTGCAGGCGGCTTTCCATCGATTCCACTGGTCTCGCTGTAGCCAACAGGAACTAAATCGATATCTGCAGTAAGTGAAAAGAATTGCAGTAGCATCAATTCCTCATTACTGACATTTGCTTTATCAGTAAAGACGTTTCTAAAGACATAGTATAGGAAAGAGTGTAGCAAACATACCTTCAGCAGTCCTGTAATATGATACCTTATTAAGGAGGTGATAAAAGCTGGAGAAGAGGATTTGCCTACAGTGGTTTATTTCAGAAGTTCACAGCAGTAAGATGTAAGGGCTACCCCCCACCCTCCACACACACACACACACACACACACACACACACACACACACACACACACACACACACACACACACACACACACACACACACACATAAACATCCCAGTAACCGTGGTGGCACTGGGACAGAGGGAAAGTACTGACTGAACAAATGCTGCAGATCAGTGAACTATATTTAATGTTATTTAAAAGAACTTAAAGTGGTGCAGGCTACTGCAGATACCAACAAAAACTCTACCCATAGTAATACATTTCAGCTTGCTTCTGAATATATCACCTTAGGACAGCACAGAGTGGCAGAATTCCCCATTTTTCTATGCATTGTCTAGAAAATAAGGCCCACTATCAGAATTTCAGCAGATGTCCAAAACCCTTCTTATGGCTTCAAATAATTACAGTTTTGTTACGTTTTTAAAAGTTATAGCAGCTACAAGAATCACATTTTAGCCAACCATATGAGAGAGAGTCTTTGAAAATGATTTGGCAAACATAACTTCATTTCCGTCTTCTATACATTTGTTGAATCATGACAACGGACACATTTTCAAAAGCAAATTGCATCCATGTACAGTGTGAACCTTATATGTTTCTAATACAGTTCACCACACCTATATGTTTGAAAGTGGAATTTAAACATACATTTCTGGAAAAAATGAGTAGAAATGACTGCTTTGTTGCAAATATAAATAAAACCCTTCTTTCTGGCTAAGAATTTTGCAGACTAGCTTACTTCCTTCTATGAAGGTGAGAGCTTATAGCTGATTATATTAGCGGGGATGTGAGGGATATTCCCTGTTTCTGAAAAAACTATCATCAGATAATTTGTGAAAATATAGACTTCATTTGGAAAGCTGCTATGGCTTTTGGTAAACACCTTCTTTGGAAAGTTGCCGTTAATTAAACCACTCCAAGCCTTCATCAAGACCATGTTTGGTAAACATTGCAGCATACACTGATATAGTAGTGTCTGACATTGCTTCGGCACTGAAATCTATAATGAAATCTCACCAGGAAAATACACTATACTTTAGGTGGTGAGAATTTACAGGCAAACCTGACACTGCTCCACAAAACAATATGTGAACATTGAAAAACATTATGCTTGAAGGCTTTGACTATTACAAATGATTTGGGGAGGTTTATTTTTTGAGCAGTTATTTCCTGAGTTTTTTCCTCTATCTTTGTCTAGCCTCTTATTAATGTGCTCAGTTTTCCTTTAGCAGCATTTTATTGTATCTTTCAGTTCATATAGTCCACCCAGACAACCAAAATGTTGTGTTCCTATGCTGGATTTTTTTTTTATTAATTTAAACATTTTCTAATCATAAGTTCCTAAGTGTCAGTGTTGAGGCATACTGTCAGTTAAAGAGCACCGACTCCTTGAAACTTGGATCGTAGGCCAGTTTTCCTGCATGAACATCCAAATTATGTATAAACTGATTCAGGTTCTGAGAAGAGCTCATGTTGTACAGTTGTTCAATGCAGTGGGATTAAGCTCACGTTGTACAGTTGTTCCGTGCAGTGGGATTAAGTTCACGTTGTACAGTTGTTCCATGCAGTGGGATTAAGCTCACATTGTATAGTTGTTCCATGCAGTGGGATTAAGCTCATGTTGTATAGTTGTTCCATGCAGTGGGATTAAGCTCACATTGTACAGTTGTTCCATGCAGTGGGATTAAGCTCACGTTGTATAGTTGTTCCATGCAGTGGGATTAAGCTCACATTGTATAGTTGTTCCATGCAGTGGGATTAAGCTCACATTGTACAGTTGTTCCATGCAGTGGGATTAAGCTCACATTGTACAGTTGTTCCATGCAGTGGGATTAAGCTCACGTGGGATTAAGCTCACGTTGTATAGTTGTTCCATGCAGTGGGATTAAGCTCACATTGTACAGTTGTTCCATGCAGTGGCATTATATTATCATAGCATTATTGAATCACTTTCTTTTTTCATCTTTTTGCCAAAAGTGTTTCACTGGTTTATGTAGTAGTAGACAAAAGGCAAATGTCTGTTTATTTCTTCGTAATCAGCATAGCCCTGTTTTATAGGTTCATACTAGGCTATCTGCCCGAGGGCATTTACAAGCCTAGCCCATCGTTTTGTGGCTTAGGCCACCCCTTTAGTATGGGGAACTATACCCATTATTTTTCTGTGCCTCTGTCGAGCAGTGACACTGAGGTAATCCCTGGGGTATATCTGCGATCTCCCATCCATTGGTCAAGATTTCTCTTGAACAAGGCCAGCGAGGTGCTCTGCCTCACATGTACCGGGATTTTGTTCCACAGCATAGGGAGTCTTTGGGTGATGAATCTATCCCTCCAGCACGTCCTATTAATAGCCGTGTCAAGGTTTAAGTCTCCGCCCTTGTGGCTCTGATGGATCTAGATTTTTTGAGGTGAAGCATATTCATCAAATCTGGGTTTGACATGGCCTTGTATGTTAGGCAAAGGTCACCTCTGAGCAAGCGGTAAGCGACTGAATAGAGCTGGAGTTCTTTCAGACGGGCAGCATAGGACAGATTTTTGAGACCCTTTATCCTTTTGGTGAGGAACTTTTGTGGCCTCTCCAGCTGCTGCAAGTGTCGGGTCAGATACATTCCGAATGGGGCATTGTACTCAATCATTGGTCTGATGAGTGATGAGTAAAGGGAGACTATGAACTCCCTTGATCTAGATGAGAATCCCTTCATGATAAGGTGGGCAATGTAGAAGGTCTTCCTAACTACTTTAGCTACATGGGTGTCGAATGACAGACTACTATCAACCTGGGTCCCCAGGTCCCTGATAACTTCTTCTGTGCTCAGTGGATTGCCACCTATTTGGTAGCTAGGGGTAACCTTGTTTTTCCCGAAGGGTATGACTATGCATTTTTGGCATTTAACTTTAGGCCGTGGCTCTGGCACCAGTTATCCGTTTCTGTGAGACCCTTCTGAAGGATATCTGTGTCAGATGTGTTTTCTACTATGGCCCAGTTTGCAGTCATCTGCAAACTTTGTCAGCCATAACCCTCCTGTGTTTGCTTGTACTGGAAAAGTAGATGCCAAACAAGAGTGGGCCCAGGACTGAGCCCTGTGGGACACCACTTGTGACAGGCTTTGAGTCTGACATGGCGCCAGCAGCTCTGACCCTGTGGGTTCTGTCACTCAGCCAGTTTGCAACCCATCTTGTGATGTATGGGTTGACATTTAAGCTGATGAGTTTTTCAATGATACCCGAATGGGGTATTGTATCGAAGGCCTTAGCCAGATCGAGGTAGGCTGTATGGACTGCCTTTCCCTCATCAATGGCTTTGGTGACTGTTTCAAAAAGTCAACCAAGTTTAAAAGGCATGATCTGCCTTTGACAAAGCCAAACTGGGTTGGATCCAAAGTCTGCAAATTCCCTATGTCTTTATTTATGAGGTCCATTATGATCCTCTCCATGGCTTTGCAGATAAGGCTTGTCAAGCTAATGGCCGGTAATTTCCAGGGTCGGTGGAGGCACCGCCTTTGTGAAGTGGTACCACAGTTGCAGTGCGCCACTCCTGGAGTGCGTATCCAGAGGTAAGACTTTGATTAAACAGCTGTCCTAGCTGTGGGTTTAATTCCTCATTGAGTTCATGGAGCACACAGCCGGGGACACCATCAGGTCCCATGGATGCTGTGTTTTTGCTTTGGAGAGAGCAGTTCTCACTTGGGCTGGAGATGTTTGGGGGCTGCAATCGTTTGGTATAGATATCTCTCCTTTTGGGGAGGGGGAGAAGTTTGCACTGAACCTGTCAGCCAGTATGTTGGCAATGTCTGTAGGATCAGTAATCTTCACATCATTTTGAACTAGCTCTGAGCATATCTGGGAGTTTCCTCCCAGGTTTCTAACATAGCTAAAGAAGGCCTTATGATTGTCTTTTGAGTCTTTAGCTATTTTTCTCTCGAAATTTGCTTTGGATGATTTTATGAGAGCTCTTAGTTTTTACTTATAGTGATCAAGGGTGTCTTACCTTTTAAGGATTTTGCTCTATCTTGTAGTAGCTTCCTCCTTTTGTTGTAGAGTTTGTTTATGGCTGGGGTCCACCAGACTGGATGCTTGCCTTTGGTACAAAGAGTCTTTGTTTTGCTTGGGATTGCCTTATCCATGCAGTCCTGCAGGTGCTGGTAGAAGGCATTTGTAAGTGATTCAGCGGCTTGAGTACTGTTTTCCACGGCTCGGGGCCTTAAAGGAGACCACACTAGTCTTTAGAAGTGTGAAGTCGGCTTTTGAGAAGTTCTTTACTGTGGTCTTTTTTATTTCAGGTGGGGGTGGGATGAGGACCTCCAGCGAGATTAGTTTGTGGTCTGATCTCACCAGTGAGGGGTACACCTCCGGTGTTGAACATTGTGCTCCCATGTTCGTGATGATGAGATCAAGTATGTTATCTCCTCTTGTCGGATGGTGACTAGTTGTTCCATGGCATTTGAGTTTATGAATTCCAGGAACTTTTGGGCTAGGGTGTTTGGGCTTGAGTAGTGTTCCCAGTCTATATTAGGGTAATTGAAGTCACCTAGTATGATGGTGTTTGGTGATACATTTATCCCCTCTAGTGTTTTCAGGAAGGCCATGTGAGGTTCCTGAGTTTGTGAGGGTGGCCTGTAACATGCTACAATTTGCAGAGCAGTCTTGCCTATGGTTAATTGCACCTGGATGGTCTCCGATGCATCGTGCGTTGCCACCAGTCTTGAGGTGTGGGTGTCCTTGATGAATATGGATACCCCTCCTTTCTTGGTATTGTCCAGATTTTGGGGCCGGAACGCATGATATGAGGTAAAACCTGATAGCGGCGGGGTGCTCTCAGGAGCCTTGAACCAGGTTTCTGTCACAGCACAGACATCGATGTTCTCCATACTGAGAAGGGCCTCGAGTGCGTGCATTTTGAGATTTAGACTTCTGGCATTGAGCAGCATTACCCTTAGTTTTTTTCCTTTTTGTGTTCTAGGGTGGTAGCTTTAGAATTTGAGCCTTGCCTAAAAAGGCACTATGGGGGTGGCAAGAGCCTTTGCCAATATCCGGAATCCCAGGGTGACAGGTGCAAGCCGTCCCTTGCGAAGCAGCGTGGCTTGTCCAGCATGTCATCCCAGGCAGACAGACACTGGATCCCCTTTGAATGACACCAGTGTTTAAGCCAATTGTTAAAGCTGATCATCTTATCTCTGTATTGTGGCATCATTCTTGGTGAAGGTAGGATACTGCTCAAGGTCAGGGTCATACCTGTCTGGGCTACATAATCAGAGAGCTCCTCAATGTCTCTTTTCATGTAGTCCAAGGAGGTGCGTCTCAGGTCGTTTACACCAGCGTGGACAATGACTGAATCATATTTGTACCTGCTGTTGAGAGACCTGAGTGCTTGCGTTATGTGGCGGATTCTAGCGCCTGACAGGCAGCTTACTGTGACCTTCTCCTTACTCAGTCTGGTGAGCGGGGCGGCAGTGTGTCTGACTATGGAGTCACCAATGACTAGTGTGTCTGGCATTGTGTTTGGCCTTAAGGGCTGTGACTGTTTGACACTCTGACTGTGAGGTCTATGTGTTGCAGGTGTTGTGTTCTGAGGTGGTGGTTGTTTGGGTGTCTGCTTTGGTGGCCTCTGCTGTTTTGGTAGATTTTTGATCAGAGCCTCTGAGTATGTCTTTGTGTGTTTATGTGTATGATTTGAGGTTGTAATGGTAATATGTGAGACTGGGTCTATAGTGTGTGTGGTAACCTTCTCCTCCTGACTGGTCTTGCCAGTCCTATGTTGAGAGAGCTCAGCCTCCAGTTTGGCCGTGTAGTTGCATCTCTCGCATGTATTTGTGTTTTGTGGGAGGAGGAGAGGGTTGTCTGTGTACATGAGGCAATTGTAACATTGCCTCAATATTCCCAGGTTCACCAGCTGAGCAGGAGAGGACACTAGCAACTGATCCCTCGACATGCTAGAAGGAATAGACAAAAAACTTTAAAAAGATTCCGGGGACGTGGGTGACCGAGAAATGGGGGTTGCCTTTTTGGGGTACTATCTATGACAAGAGTGCCGTATCAAGGTAATAAGTACTGTAGGAGCAAGTGCTACGTTTAACAGATAGAGAATAGTCTACTTGGAGTCAAGTAGAGATGATCTTTTAATTATAGGATACGCTGATTAGATCAGTAGTATAGTTCGAGGAAGGTAGTTTTAAGGGAAAATTTGAAGAGTGGACTTTAGGTAGCCCGAATAGTTTAAACCTGCTTAACCGGCGCTGCCCTAGTGTGCAACAGTAGCAACTCAGCGCTAAATCGGGCTAAATCGCGCTAAAGCGTGCTTTATAGCAGGCGGCTGGAAAAGACAGGAAATGACCCAAATTGGCCAACAAACCACAAGTCACTGCCCTAAACCACTCCTCCGAGGACAAATGAAGGAGTTATGGAAATGACCCCTAGTGGCCAATAAAACTACAGTTTCAAGTCAGTAACCACCTCTCCGGGGCAGGGAAGCTGCTCAATGTTAGTCACTCCCACTGATAAACACAGAGACCCTCCTTCAGCCCAAGCAAAATGGCCTCACAGAAACTTTCAAACAGTTCAGGAACAGCAAGCCTGTAACTGAACTTTTTAACTCTCAGAAAAGTGGGAAAAAGCAAGATTTTTTTTTTTTTGTTTTGTTTTTTACAGAGATAGCAGAGGTTCACAAGTAATATCAAGTTATAACAGTGCAGTAAATGACCCCACACAAGAGTGCTAGGTCAATGAGAGAAAATATGCAAGTTTTAAGAAAAAACGATTTAAAATTAAGTGCAAACAGGAAATTCAGCAAACAGCTTTTGGTTGTGCTCTAAATACAGCTACTAATACAGAAATCAAGTTTAACAAGCCAGAAAATGCTCAAGCTAGGCAGCTATGCAGAAAAACTTAGCAAATAAACAGAGAAAAATACTTAAAATCTCAAAAGTGGCTCCTTCTTCTCTCAGCGTTTTTCCTCTTGAGGGTGCTTCACCAACAGCCAACAAGCCTGAAAAGACGCTCAAACCACGAGGCAACTAGGTTTTAAGAGAGGAAGATGAAGGAGTTATGGAAATGACCCCTAGTGGCCAATAAAACTACAGTTTCAAGTCAGTAACCACCTCTCCGGGGGGCAGGGAAGCTGCTCAATGTTAGTCACTCCCACTGATAAACACAGAGACCCTCCTTCAGCCCAAGCAAAAATGGCCTCACAGAAACTTTCAAACAGTTCAGGAACAGCAAGCCTGTAACTGAACTTTTTTAACTCTCAGAAAAGTGGGAAAAAAGCAAGATTTTTTTTTTTTGTTTTTGTTATAAAATATACTTTTGGTTTTGCTTACATTTCATGCCTTCTTTTAATTTTATTTCCTCTTGGTGTGAATTGTGTTCTTCTGCTCTGTTGTCTGAGTACAAGGAGAGAGAAGATATTTTGATTTTGAATTTTACTAAAAGGTATTCCTGTGGTAGCGAGGCACTAGCTTTATTTACTTTTCACTTAACTTTTCAGGCAAGCAGAGGCAAAGCTACCTGGGGGGCATGTATTCATTTATGTGTGCCATTCAAGTGAGAGGTCATGAGATCCCATGTGATGCAAAGATGTCTTAGCACAACATAAGTGATCAGCATTCAACGAGTGGCTGGCAACGATATAAGATTAAATAAGTTTAAATAAGTTATTTGTTTGAAATTAAGTCGTGGGACTTAAATAATGTACTTATTATCATTTGTACTTGTTTTAAAAATTGATACATGCATTGTTTAGCCCAACTGTAGTTCTCCTTACTGTTAAAGAAAAATGTAATTTATCAGCATTGCAAATGCAAGATTTATAGTCCTGACAATGACATAATTTTAATTTTTTAAACAACAGTCTGCAGCTATTGTGTTACTTTGGAAAACATTGAAGCCCAAGCTAATTAGACTAACAAAGGACTTTAGTAGGGCTACAGCTGATAACAGAATGTGTGTGTGTGTGTGTGTGTGTGTGTGTGTGTGTGTGTGTGTGTGTGTGTGTGTGTGTGTGTATATATATATATGTGTGTGTGTGTGTGTGTGTATACACACACACACATATATATATATATATATATATATATATATATATATATATACACACACACACACACACACACATATATATATATATATATATATACACACACACATATATATATATATATATATATATATATATATATATATATATACACAGACATACACACACACACACACACATATATATATATATATATATATATATATATATATATATATATATATACACACACACACACACACACACACACACACACATATATATATATATATATATATATATATATATATATACACACACACACACACACACACACACACACACACACACACACACATATATAGATAGCTATATATTTATGTGTGTGTATAAGTATATACTATGGCTTTAGCAATCGTAACTATGTCAGATCACTAAATCACGCAATCAGAAGGTAACAAAATGAGAACACTGACACCAACTTGCTCAACCAATGTCAAACATCAAGTCTTCTGAACTGCACAGACACAGAACAAGTGCAACAGGAGTTGGGGGGGGGGCAAGTCCAGGTGTTCGAGCAAGTCTATGTCAGTATTCTCTTCATGCGATCTTCTGGTCTCATGATTTAGCGATTCAACATTGTCACAATCACTAAAACCACAGTAAACCTGTGTGTATGTGTATATATCTATATATGTATGTCTGTAGGTATATTAGTATAATCACGTGTGGTACTTATTGTTGTAATACTGTTTTATATTCACTTGTCATAGGATCATAGGAGGTTACTAGGCTAATGGCCCTAGGGCTCTTACAAGCTTAGCCAAGTACAACCTCTGTTCCCAAGAATGTCAAGGTATTAAGTGGAACTAGGTCAGGGACTGCTGCCCTTGTCCAAGAGAGACACAGGTGAAACTCCCGGGGTGAATTTGTGGTTTGCAATCCAGTCATCCAAGTGACACTTAAAAAGGGTCAGCGAGGTGCTCTGCTTTACCTGAATTGGAAGTTTGTTCCGGAGGAGAGGTAACCTCTATGAAATATATCTGTCTGTCCAGCTAGTCTTGTTTATGTCGCAAACTAGGTTGAGTTCCCTAGATCAATGCATCATACACCATTTGATTTTGAATGTGCAGCATTTTCATTAGAGCAGGATCTGAGACTGCTTTACATACAAGGCAGAGGTCATCTCTGAGTAGTCTGTTAGACACAGAGTATATGGACAGTGATTTCAGTCTGTCAATGTGTGACATGCTGAAGACCCTGAATTTTCTTTGTAGGAAACCTTTGAGGTCTTTCCAGTTGCTGCATGTTCCTGGTAAGACACATACCAAAGGTAGCACTGTACTCTATTATTGGCTTGATGAGTGAGGTGTACAGTGTGGTTATAACCTCTTTTGTTCTGGATGCAGTGCCCTTACTTTTGAGGTGGGTAACGTAAAAATCTTTCTTACCACTGTGGAAACGTGGTGGTCAAAGGAAAGGCTGCTGCAAACCTGCATGGCCAGATGTCTTACCACTGATTGCATGCTTAGGGTATTGTTATTAATGTGGTAATCTGCAGGGATGTCACCCTTGCTGAAGGGGATTATAATGCATTGTTTTGCATGGCTTTGTCACCAGTCATTTGTCTGTGTAAGTCCCTCTTGTAGGAAGTTGATGTCATTTGGGGACTCGATGACTGCACCCAGTTTGCAGTCATCAGCAAACTTTGTCAGCCGTAAGCCTTTTGTTTTTGACCTGTACATCCAAGTAGTAGATTCCAAACAACAGGGGCCCCAGCACAGATCCCTGTGGAACACTACTGGTTACAGTTCTCCTGGTAGAGGTAGTCACCTATTTTGACTGTGTGGGTTCTATCAGTGAGCCAGTTTGCAACCCACCTGACAATGTACAGGTTGATCTCCAGCTGGGAAACTTTATCAATGATGCCTGAGTATGGAATATTGTCAAAGGTCTTGGCCAGGTCCACATAGGCCATATGCATGGATTTTCCTTCATCCAGGGCTTTGGTGACTGTCTCAAAGAGGTCTGCCAAGTTCAAGAGGCAGGCTATCCCTTTAACAAAGCCAAACTGGGTCAGGTCAAGCATTTGGAGGTCTCCTGTATCGTTGTTGCTAAGGTCCGTGATTATTCCTTCCATGGCCTTGCAGATTAGGCTGGTCAGGCGTATGGGTCTATAGTTCCCAGGTCTGTGGAGGCGCCTCCTTTATGTAATGGGATGACAGTTGCTGTTTTCCATTCAGCAGGTATAAAACCAATGCTTAGACTGTGGTTAAAAAGAGTACCCAGTGGTGCAGCTAGTTCCTGTTTTAATCCATTTAGAACACAACATGAGATATTATCAGGTCCCATAGAGGCTGTCTTTTTGGCTTTGGAGAGAGCATTTATGATCTGCTTCTAGGAGCTAGTAGGTGGAGGACAGGTGGTAGGGATGCTTTGGGGGATATATGGCAGGGACAGGGGGAGAACTTTTCACTGAACCTGTCAGCTAGCAGGTTGGCTATTTCTGTGGGTTTAGTGTATGTGGTGCCATTAACAACCAATTCAGCACAGATCTGGGTTTTTCTTTTAAGGTTTCTGACATTGCTAAAGAAGGCCTTATGGTTATCCTTAGCGAAGGAGGCTAATTTGGATTCATAGTTAGCTTTAGAATGCCTTATGAGGTGTCTTATCTGCTTGGTTAAACCAAGGAGGGAATGCTAAAAGTTCAGATACCATTCCTGTGATAATACCAGTAAGGTTGGGGGCATACTGGTAAGTTTGGGGTGTACTGGTAAGGTTAGAAACATACTGAAAAGGTTGGGGTGTACTGGTTATGTTGGGGGCATACTGGTAAGGTTAGAGACATACTGGTAAGGTTGGGGCATACTGGTAAGGTTAGAAACATACTGGTAAGGTTGGGGAATACTGGTAAGGTTGGGGGTGTACTGGTTAGGTTGGGGGTGTACTGGTAAGGGTATGGACATACTGGTAAGGTTGGGGGTGTACTGGTGAGGTTAGAGACATACTGGTAAGGTTGGGGCATACTGGTAAGTGTAGGGACATACTGGCAAGGTTGGGGGCATACTGGTAAGGTTGGGGGCATACTGGTAAGGTTGGGGGTGTACTGGTAAGGTTGGGGGCATACTGGTAAGGGTAGGGACATACTGGTAAGGTTGGGAGTGTACTGGTAAGGTTGGGGGCATACTGGTACGGTTAGGGACATACTGGTAAGTTTAGGGGCATACTGGTAAGGTTGGGGTGTACTGGTAAGGTTAGAAACATACTGAAAAGGTTGGGGTGTACTGGTTATGTTGGGGGGCATACTGGTAAGGTTAGAGACATACTGGTAAGGTTGGGGCATACTGGTAAGGTTAGAAACATACTGGTAAGGTTGGGGGAATACTGGTAAGGTTGGGGGTGTACTGGTTAGGTTGGGGGTGTACTGGTAAGGGTATGGACATACTGGTAAGGTTGGGGGTGTACTGGTTAGGTTAGAGACATACTGGTAAGGTTGGGGCATACTGGTAAGTGTAGGGACATACTGGCAAGGTTGGGGGCATACTGGTAAGGTTGGGGGCATACTGGTAAGGTTGGGGGTGTACTGGTAAGGTTGGGGGCATACTGGTAAGGGTAGGGACATACTGGTAAGGTTGGGAGTGTACTGGTAAGGCTGGGGGCATACTGGTAAGGTTAGGGACATACTGGTAAGTTTAGGGGCATACTGGTAAGGTTAGAGACATACTGGTAAGGTTAAAAACATACTGGTAAGGTTGGGGCATACTGGTAAGGTTGGGGAAGTACTGCTGGAGGGAAAGTATAGGTATTCCAGCATTTTAGAGGGTTGCCGAATTTATTTATTTCTGTTATGGTTTACATTTCACTTGTTGCCTGTATTGGTCATGTGTTATGGTAGTTGACATATGTTCCACATATGCAGAATCTCATTAGTCAGGACTTCAGGATGAAGCCACGATGCTTATTCTAAGTTCTGCTGCGAACTGATTCTTTTTTGTCGTGTTGTTTGCTCGTCTTTAAATAGGGTTTTACAGTACATCATCTGCTGAACGTGTTGCTCTGATCAGCCAATAATGCTATACAATTTATGAAGTATTTTTCTGATGCTAATACATTTAATGGAACCTTTTCACGGTTATGACCTTGTAGAGCTACTAATGGGAGCAAACGAAGGTTCACATCTGTTTTGCTTTCTCACTCATAGTTCTCCCATTCAAAATGACTGTTAATCACTTATCGTTCGAAAGACCTACGTACTGCAGTTTTAGGAGGTTGTACTGTTACTATTGTTTTTATAACTAAATCTTATTAATGTATGTAATTACATCTTTATCTTGTAATCTTGTGAAATTGTGTAGTTATTTGGCATTTATAACTAAACTGAGTATTCAATATATGACTCTGAACAAGGCACTTAACCAGCGAGTGCTGTCAGGTCAGCCCTGAAAGTGGGCAGTTAAGTAAGCATATCTGGTTAAGAAAATAAATAAAAATAGTTCTGTTTAGCAGTTGAATATACAATATCTCTATGTCCTGATATGCTGTTTCCTGATATCCATTATGTATAACATCTTTACACAGTTGCACTCATGCTGCACTCAGCATGTTTTATGTTGCATAGGTGGTCCGTACAGTGTTGCAGTGGTTGTCATCACTGCGTCACAGCTATACATTCTCTTGTTCATTTCCTGGCTGAGGTTCATTTTGTGTCTCTGTGTGCAAATGAGTTTCTGTTAGTTCCTGTAGTTTCCTCTCACATCCTAAAGCCACGCCTTTAGGTGAAATATCAGTCCTTTAAAATGCCCAGTGGTATGCATGCAGAGTGCGTGTGTATGTGTGTGTGTGTGTGTGTGTGTGTGTGTGTGTGTGTGTGTGTGTGTGTGTGTGTGTGTGTGTGTGTGTGTGTGTGTGTGTGTCCATGTGTCCGTGTGTGTGTGATCCTGTAATAGACTGTGTCCTAGACATGCAGGGGTCTCTTCCTTCTGATCATTGCCTTTTCTTTTTGGGAATGACCATTGATCCCCCGTGATTATGACTATAATAAAGTACGTTATGAGAGTAAGAACAAATGTTATACAGGATATACCTGTGTACCTTTTTAAATTGCTGAATACAGTGTTTTGTATATTCCATAGGCAGTGAAATGGGATCTTATGGATGACAGCACTCTCCTGGTTAGGTGAGAGATTAAATAGATAAATGTTATTTATGTTAGACAGCTTTTAGAGCTAGTAGAAGGCTTCCTTGTTTTCTCTTTCTAAACACTGTTAATATGAGAAGAAAAGCAACCTAAGATTGTAGTTTATCTTCTTTCTTTGTTAATATGATCATCGTAGCACTAGTGATTAATCTGTCCCTTCATCCCTTTACCTTAGGCTTCATGTCCCTTAAGTGATAATATATTATCTGTCCATATGTGTCCTTTGCAATATGTAAATCTTCATTTTATAAGTAAAAGGTATACCAGTGTATGTAGAAATCAAATGTAACTGCTATTAGTAATGCATTATTAAAATGTGATTGCAAACTGGGAGCCATTTTTGATTCTCCAGCTGATGTAGACATTCTACAAAAAGGCCTCACTGACACCAATGACTGGTGCCAGAACCATGGCCTTAAGCTCAATGCCAGAAAGTGCATTGTCATTCCCTTTGAGAAAAATGTGGTTCCCATGAACTGCCACATAGGCAGTAGTCCAGTAAACACCCAAGGTGTGATAAGAGACCTGGGGACACAGTTTGACAGCAACCTCTTCTTTGATAACCACATTGTCACTCTAGTCAGAAAGGCTTCTATGTGGTACATCTCATTACAAAAGGTTTCTCATCCAGGTAGAAAGAGGTTATAATCCCTCTCTACTCGTCCCTCATTAGACCTATTATAGAGTACAACGCCCCATTTGGTATGTACCTCACTAGACACCCACAACAACTGGAAAGGCCACACAAATACCTCACTAAGAGGATCTTAGGCCTTAGACACTTGCACTATACAAACAGAATAAAAAAACTCCAGCTATACTCTGTCTCTTATTGCCTAGTTAGAGGCGATCTCTCCTTGACCTACAAAGCCATGTCTGACCCAGAGCTGCTAGATATGCTACACCTAAAGAAATCCCAATCCCTCCATGCCACACGTTCCAGGGACATAAACCTCATTACCACAGTAAATAGAACATGCTGGAGGGACAGGTTCCTAACCGAGAGACTTCCCATACTCCGGAACAAACTTCCCATTCATGTCAAGCAGAGCACTTCAGTGGCCCTCTTTAAGAGAAATGTTGATGAGTGGATGGGCAATAGGAAGTTCACCCTGGGGATCACTTCAGTGGTTTGCTTGATAGGGGCACTGGGAACTAACTTTGGGCGGCATGATGCCAGGGAATCTTCTTGGGCTAGGCTTATATAGGCTCCAGGGCCATTAGCCTAGTACACACCTATGAACCTATAAACAAAACAAATGAAAAATTAATAGGTACTGGAAATATTTGTTGCTGTCACAGTTATTCAGCTATATGGAAAATGGGTCTACTTTGTTTCGTTGAATCTCATTTCACTGAATTTCATTTCACCCCAACCACTTCACTGAAAACTCATGTCCCAGAATCTCATTTCACTGAACTGCAGTTAATATATATGGCATTGTGTAGAGTACTGTAAGGCAAGTAAAAAGCATATGCCCTTTCCCTACTGTAGTGCAATCCTGGAGTTGGGGGGTGGGGGCACATCCCCCACATGGGGGGGTATAGCCCCCCATTTAGTTTGAGTACATATTGTCTTCTGAAGAGAGTTAGTCATTGCTATTGCAGCTATGCATGTGTATTGTTTAAAATGCATTGTTTTGAAGTTTTTGGTAAAATACAATATAAAACAAACAAGGTGGGGGGCTGTGCCACCCAAACTATATATACTAACTCCAGGATTACACTACAGTGGGGAAAGAGCATATATCTTTTACTTGCCTTACAGTACTCTACACAGAGCCATATATACTAAGTTCAATTCAGTGAAATGAGTTTTCAGTAATTTGTCTTTTCAGCAATGTGGTTGGGGTGAAATGAAATTCAGTGAATTGAGATTCAACGAAACAAATTAGACCCATGGAAAATTTATGTTCAGTTTTGTTTGTCATATCTTGAACATTTTTGAATTGAAGCATATGCATCAAAATAAACCACTGAAAACATTTCTGTTTTCGTGTTTTTAAAAGTAACATAGAGATCTGTATAAACATCATTATTTTATTTTACATGGTTAGGGCACTGTTTTTTAAAAGTTTATAAATAAACATGACAGCACTACTGCTAAGACAGTTATTTACTTCAGGAAACATAAAACTTAGGTAAAATGTGTACACTAATACCTGAATCAAAGATGAAGATATAAATTATGTGAATTACTGTTATTATGATTCAAAACAAAGTCTAACTAAGTACTTACATCAAGGAGGACAGTGGAATAAAACCCACAGCTGTGAGCATAACGCTTAATGGAAAGAATGAATATAATGGAAGGAAAGACTATAACATTTCATAACCCCAGAAGACAGGGAGGTTTGCATTTGAGTCTGGCAGTATGGGAAAAGAAATGAAGTTTTGATTTGCTAGTAAGCACTATCTTAGAGTTGTGAGTTTGATTCTGTTCATCTTCATTTGTGTACCATGTGACTGAACCAAGGTGTGTAACCAAGCAGGGGTCCTATCTGACCCTTGAGAGTAATGGATTATTTCTGGTTGCCTTACTTATTTAAGAAATGGACAAAAAAAAGTGCTTGTGATACTGTTATTTGAAATTTGCTAATAACCTTGCAAGTAGAGACAGTAGTAACTGGTACAATACAAAGTACGCATGTAAGAAAAGGGCAAGACATTGGAAAGAAGGCTTTGTGTGACATGAAACATGGTTTCAGCAATGTTGAAATGTTGATACAATTGGCTGTAAGGATTTTTGTATAATATTGAAATATGTGGTTATGTGTGTGTGTGTGTGTGTGTGTGTGTGTGTGTGTGTGTGTGTGTGTGTTGGTCTTTGTGAGCATAAATATGCTTTACATAGACACACACACACGCACGCACACACACACACATGCACACGCACGCACATACATATACACACACATGCGTGCACACACACACACACACGCCCGTGCGCACACACACACACACACACACACACACACACACACACACACACACACACACAAGCAAATGCATGCACATACACACACATAAACACACACACAAACACCAGAAAATGTCTTTGTGTGACTGAAAACATAGTTTATTGGAAATATTCCTGAAACTTCCAATAACAGACCATAAAGAAAGAAAGCAAAACAGTGTGAACATACCTGCATTTGCTTTATCATGTCTTGCACAGTTCTGCAACCTTTCTTCAATAATTCATTTTTACAAGACTAATTACATATTTCATATGTAATTGACTGTCTAGGGTCAAATTCATATGGATAAACACTAAGTGCCTCAGTTAACATTAGCACTTAAATGTAATAGCATTACTTTCACTTTTAAATACCACTTCAATAAATAAAGTTGTCTGCACCATTAAGTCCATAAAACATAAATGTTTTATGTTTAAAAATATTGATTGCCCCATGACAAAGCAATGTATTCATTATATTACCACATAAATATGTTTTAGTAAAAATAATGGAACATTGAAAATTCACTATATCACACTATTAACTTCATTAAAGTGTTTGCCTCAGAGATGGTTTGCTTCCCAACTTTAATGTCCTGCAGATGTTCCAAACTATACAGCTTAATGAAATATCCTTGGTGATACAGGATGCAACAGATCCAAACATGTGCAACAATTTAAATTTATATAACGTTTGTGCAGTGCCCCACCATAAACTGATTTACCTCAGATTGGTTGTGATTAATGCCTAGGGCAAGAAGCCTTTAACTGCTTCACAACAATCTGAAAGGAGCTGTGCACTATACAATAAATAAATATTTATTTATTTTCTTTATTGCTTTTGCTGATCGACAGAATCCATCTCTGCAAAAGCTCCTTTTCAGCACAGGCACAGGAAGAAAAGCTCCACAGAAAAAGTAATTACATAGAGAAAAATGATATTCAGTTCTCTACAAAGAGTAGACGGTAAAGGTATAATTCATGAAGACTCTGTGAGTTGCATACAATATGGAAGCTTCATTATGAAGTATAGAAGAGAAGTAATAATAAGGAAAAAGAAAAAAATTATATTCACATTCATGAAGGTAGTATACATAGCAAACAGCAGTACAATAAGTTCAGAATTATATTTATATTATTTCATTCTAAGGCTTGTATAGTACGCTATGAAGTCCAGTAAGTTAATAACATCACAGCTTATCCCATGTAATAAGAATGTTAGTAGATGAGGGCTTCGTGTACATGAGTAGCTATTATTCCTAAACATTATGCATCATGGAGTAGGGGCAGCATATCACTGAATGGCATTCTAAAGCCCTGCACAGTTCAAAGAAAATAGTACAATAAGTTCCTGTATACAATCTTAGCCAATATGTGATAATGATTTTCTATGCCCAGAGTATATATGCAAATTTCAGTTCCCTCTAGGATTATACACAATTCACAAACACTGACACACCTGAATATGGACTGGTCCCGTACACAATTTACAAACACTGACACACCTGAATACAGACTGGTCCTATCCAGAATTCACAAACACTGACACACCTGAATACGGACTGGTCCCTTACACAATTCACAAACACTGACACACCTGAATACAGACTGGTCCCATACACAATTCACAAACACTGACACACCTGAATATGGACTGGTCCAATACAGAATTTGCAAACACTAACACACCTGAATATGGGCTGGTCTTATACACAGTTCACAAACACTGACATACCTGAATATGGACTCGTCCCATACACAATTCACAAACACTGACACACCTGAATATGGACTGGTCCCATACATAATTCACAAACACTGACACACCTGAATACGGACTGGTCCCATACAGAATTCACACACACCTGAATATGGACTGGTCCCATACACAATTCACAAACACTGACACACCTGAATACGGATTGGTCCCATACACAATTCACAAACACTGACACACCTGAATATGGACTGGTCCCATACACAATTCACAAACACTGACACACCTGAATACAGACTGGTCCCATACAGAATTCACAAACACTGACACACCTGAATATGGACTGGTCCCATACACAATTCACAAACACTGACACACCTAAATACGGACTGTTCCCATACACAATTCACAAACATTGATACACCTGAATACGGGCTGGTCCCAATAAGGTAATTTGTTGAACTACATTGTACATACAAGTGGTGCAGGACTTCTCAGCACTGATATTTTTGTTTCCTTCTGATGTGTTTGCCAGGATAAAGAGATAAGCAGCACATTGGTGCTGTGCTAAAAAAAAAACCTCTTTAGCACTGTAAGAAAATAAAAAAATTCCCTCTGGTGCAGGCAACCCTGCTACCACAACTATACCATCCCCTATCTCACGTAGGGATGCTGCCACCTTCTGCTAAATGGGAATTTAGCGGTCATAGATGCCCTCATTACCGTTACATCATTTATTTATTTTATCATTTGCTGACCAAGCTGGTAACCCTAGGCTAGTGGACTCTTTTCAAGGTAGACCCAAGGTGGAATTTCTATTAGGTTCATAGGTTAGTACTAGGCTAACTGCCCTTGCGAGCCATTTTAAGCCTAGCTAAGTATCCCTTGTGAGAATCGAACCCTGCACCTTGTGCTTCTAAGGCAAACATCTTAACGATTAGGCCACCCTCCCAACCCCATATTACTAGGGAATTTCCCTTTTACTCTTTTTCTTTAAAAAAAAACACGTTTAATGAAGTGTAACTTGTGACATAGGCAAACTTACATTTATATAAAAGTAATGAAACCATATTAACAAGTTCACATTTGCGAACATTATACATCACAAATATGCTTCTATGCAATATAATTAAAACAGCATTATATAAATATTTCAATGACTGCCTTCTCTTAAACATCACTCCTCCTCCAAAACGTCAAATCCTGTCTCCCAGCTCAAAAAATCCTTTTCTTAGTTACACTCCTTTGTGCACCCGGTGTTCCTGATGGAGTGCTCTGTAGGGAGGTTTTAAAGTCTGCCATGTCCTTACATTCCTTGCACATATGCTCCCTGGTACCTCTTTCTTCCCCATTACACCTCTAACATTTGCCATTTACCTGAGGAAAAATTATTTTGGAGTCTGGTTGGGGTATATACTTCCAGGCAAACATCACAAATCTTCTAGATTGTTCTGCATATTTGGGAGCCGTATATATGTCCTCCCGTTGCTTCTTTGTGAATCGGTGAGGTACTCGGTCTTTCCAGTCTTCTCTTGCCTCCTCTGACCGATTCCTGTACTTATTGTGCAATATTTTACATACTCTAACCTTTTTTCAACAGCAGCTTTTGTTCTAGATTTAATTAAAGACTCAGCCAGTGCAGGTGTTTCATTTAGGATCCGCATCCCTTTCTCTTTGTCTATGTTCTGATAGGGGAGGCAGTCTCTGTCCCTCTGTCATTATTTGCTCCCAGTACCTTGGTTCCTTTAACAGTTCCCTCAAGTAAATTCCAGTTCCTCCTTTCCTCTTCTCTGTGCCCATAATTACAGTCATCCCTATCACTAGAATCTCCTTTCTCCATTCCTGTGTCTGTTTAGTTATCAGCGTCAGATCGCACTGAAAAGCTACATTCCATCTTACCATGGCTAGTATGGCACAGAAGGTAAAATCTGCCACTTTATGAATATAATATTAATATTCTGCATGGTTATTGTTATTCTCCTTAAGGATCTGCATCCAAAATCCCATTCTGTCCTTATTTCTTGAATTACTCCCTGCTTTATCATCATCCATTTCTGCTATGAATTGCAGCTTTCTGCTTATGTTACGTATAAGAACCTTACCTGTATAGCTCTAAAATATCCATTCAAATCAGGTAATCTGAAATTTCCTGACCAACTTATCCCATTTGACTCTCGCCCTCTTTCCGTTCCAGATAAAATCCATCACTACTTAATAAATTAGTATGCCCAACATTTCCTCTGGTTGATAAAAGTATGCCTGATTTGTGCATAAAACTAATTGGACTAAAAACATTTTTATTGCTTATATCTTGCTATCTACATCCATAGGCAAGAGCTTCCAGTTTCTCACTTTTTGTATAATCTTTTGTTTAGGCTCTTCCCACATGTCCTTAGCTGTCATAGTGGAATCATTTTTAACCAGCACTCCTAAATACTTAATTTTATGTCCCTTTAAATACAAGTATTGGCTGAATCAATTCATGTGGGGGTATCTAGTTTATAGCTATAGCCTTTGTTTTATCTTCATTAATTTTATATCCCCCAAAAAACCTGGAACTGTCTCAAAATGTTCCACTACACTGAAATGTTTATTTTCTGGTTCCATCAGGTACAATATAATACCATCTACAAATAAAGCCAAGTTTTCTTAAATAACATACCAGTTATATCCTTGAATTTCTGAGTTCCTTATCTTTTTTCCAGTGGTTCTAAATGTAGTATAAGTAACAAAGGACAAAGAGGACACTCCTGCCTGCTTCCTCTGTTTAGATAGTATGTATCAAAGAGGAACCCTCCCACTTTGATTTTTGCCTCCAGTAACTCATATACCCTCCTAATTCACCTTATTATTGTATCAGAGAATGCAAATGCTTCCATTGTCTTTCTCGTAAAATCCCATCTCACTCTATCAACATTGATCCATCTCTATTAATTCCCGTGACTCATCATATATCTTTGTAGTGTCCATAACTTCTTTACATACAGTCTTTACACAGTCCTTTAATGCTTCGTTATCCACCTCAGTTCAAAATTGTAAAACAATCATTTTTTACATCCTTGTCAGCTACCATCAACTCAAGTAGATAGGAGCTCAGTTTAACACCTTATGCAAAGGATGACATGCTCAGGGGCTGTACTGCAGTGTCCGTAATCCAGTCACTGGGAGTAGGAATAGAACCCACATCCTTTTGGTCTTTCAGCACCAAAGGTGACTGTAATACCTTTTGTACCACTGATACTGACATGATGTCTTCATGAAAGTTGTTCTGCCATAAGGCCAAAAGAGCGAGCCCTATTAGGGATCACTTTTAGGCATGATAATGGAGCACAGCACAACCAGGAAGAGCAGTTAGTAACCAGGAACAGCAGTTGGTAGCATATAATGTACCGTATTAAGTAACAAGACAGGCAATCAGTTCTGCATGAAATAGTGGAGCAACCAACGAAAAGGATGCAGGCATGTATTACATGAATACCTGTAGGAGGTTTAGAGTAAGAGGTGTAGCTAGGGTGGGGTTTAGGAGGTGGCTGGCCCAGGTGCTTGGGGATGTGATTAGTAGATAGTGATTAGTTAGTAGTACAATGCTACATTTCTGGTCAGGGCTGATGTGATTCTTCTTGTCTGGTATAAACTGTAGCAAGCAGTCTTTTTTTTCTTCACCAGCATGAGAGGATCTTTTTTTTTTTTCCTCGACTTCTTGTTGAGAGGACATCAGCACTCCTTTGGAACTAGCTCCAGAGAAGTAACTGTTTTGTAAATGCACAAAAAAACAGTGACTTTGTTGTTCAGTACATTTCAGAGACTTAAAAAGATACCTCATCTTATTATATCAGACTGTCATGGTCTGATACTCCCAGATGTGATAGATCAGTGATACTTGGGTCATTTGCTAGAGCTAAACGTAACCTTAATTACTTCTCATGCAAAAACCCAAGCACAAAAAGTGGTTATCCTGTTGAAGGTGCCTAATAGTATCTCATACCTTCTTACCAAGACATTACTTTGCAGTCAGTTTCCAATTTAGGTTCATAGGTTAGTACTAAGCTAACTGTCCTTACCAGTCATTTTTTAAGCCTAGGCTATTATCCCTTGTGAGACTCAATCCCTGTACCTTGTGTTTGTAAGGCAAACACCTTAACCAGTAGGCCACTCTCCCAACAATTTTTTTTAGATTAAGTTATGTACTACCATTCAATGTCCTTCTGCCAGTTCAGAACTTCGCAACACTATAAAATGTAGAAAATTAAATATTCTTACTCAGTCATATAAGCCTCAGAAGTAATCACCACTATGCTATAATAAGCAAGAATAACTGGCTGTAATAACGACCATAGCCACATTTCTATTACACACTTAAACTAATATACAACAGATAAACTTCAAATGAGGAATAGCAGCTTCTCTTTATACATTCAGCAGTACCATGCAAATTCCCAACTCACATACTATCTCTGAATGAAACATTCCTCTCCAGTTCCAACAAATTCAAGAAAATGCTAAAACAAAATTATTAGAAGAAAAGAAATGCAGATGCTGTGATAAACCAGGCTATGATAACTTATACTGTTTAAAAAGTCCACATTCCCCACCTCTGTCTGGTTTGGCAGAACATCCCAGATGTTGCCACGTATTTTCCCTGTAGATGTTACCATGTATTTTGCCCAAAATAAATAGTTTTTGATTCCTGAGTAAAAAGCTGAGGATTACAGTCAGTTAATAATGTTAGACTAATAGGTTCATACACCTCATTGTACAGAAAATCTGTTGTTCTACTCACTTTTCTTACGTGAATTAGAGTAACATTCAAACATTCCCCCTAACTTTGTGCCTTTGTCTCTTATACTTTTGTCTTTGTACAGAATTCGTGAGCAAAGAAGATGAAATCGTCCACGTCATAGCCACGCAGCTTACCTAAAACATTAATGTTCAAGACATTGTTAAGCTTTTACTGTAAATATGTAAATAGTTATGCTAAAAGGTTGTGCATGTAAAATAGGAATCTGTTGGCATATTAGTGTTTCCTCATTTCAGATGCTTAGCATTTCTGCTTGCAATTACTAGTTAGCATTACGTTTATGTGAATATGTACTTCTGTTATCCACTTATGTGAATCTGTATTTCTGATACACGCTGCCCCTTCTAACCTTACTGTATTTACAACTAATGTGACTAAATGACTTAAGTGGTAATGAACTACTATAAAAACCCTGGTTGAAATTGGTTAACAAACAAAAATTAAATAACTGTGTACATATCGCATTGGTTCTGTGACGATTTGGCCACACTATCCATCTGGAAATCTTGTAATTCCTGTCAGGACAAAAGGTCCAAGCTGTCTCTGCCAAATGTTTTCTCCACTTTGACTAGCTTTTTAAAAAATGGAAGATTTTGGAAGAACAGCCTTGGCATAATTACCCAGCTGTTGATATATTACAAATCTATCTATTACAAAGGTCACTTCCTCATCAGCTAAGAGGATTATCCAGCTCTTTCCATTTATTCTGCCAAGGCTTTTACAAGAAATCTGGCTTCAGAACTTACTAGTGAAATTAAATTATTTCCACTGACCAGTAAAGGAAATTTGTCTGGTCTGTTATGAAAATTATGGAAGTAGCCAATAATATCCCATGTATTTATATACAGTGTGCTGTGTATTCACAGACAATAAAAAACGCATTGATTAAGATTAGATATGTACTCCCAGAATAAGTTAACAGTAAATTTGTGAAGCTGTAATAATGTATGTAAGCTACAAGTTAATGGTTACTACTATTTTCTTAGATGAAAATGACTTGGAGAAAAGCATTTATATCCTTACTAAGGATTTTGTCAAATATTTCCTTTTCATATTTTTTAAAGAAGCTGCAGGTTATTATTTTATAACGTTTTTATTATAGTTAACAGTTTCATTAATATTTTAGTAGTGTATGTTGTAGGAGAGATAACTGTGAACATTGGTTAAGGGAAAGGAAGACATATTGTTCTGTACATGAGCTACTTGATTCAAAAATGTCCTCTGCACTGCATATACAAAGCATGATGGGGGTGTCTGGGTGTCATTAATGACAGATGTGTGGTTCAAGAACACAATTATGTGTGTGACAGTTTGTACTCTGTGCAGCACAGGGGGAGTTGTAAGGTACACTGAATAGCTTTTCTGTACATGTAATCCAGATGAATGATGCACTGGGCAGCAACCCCTGTAAACAAGGCATAAGGGAGTGGGAAGGCAGCAATGAGTCTATGGGCTGGAGAATGAGGTATATGCATTAACTAAATGAATGGTCTGTAATGGGCAAGAACTGCCACAGGGTGGTCCCCTGAGAAGGCAGCAGTCCAACCCAGCTCAAAATGTATACCAACTTATATGACTTACTGGATAGATCTTGAAAGTACTGCTAAGAACAGGCAGAGATTACTGCACGTATTTAATAAGGCAACTCACCTCCTCTGTTAGGTGGAACATTAAACTGAGGCCTCGTCTGCTTGAGTTGGGGGTAGCTCAGGTGGATTTAGACGATCCCACAGCACCTATTGAAAAGAGTAGGGGTTCATTATTATTAACTATAACAGCTTATATACACTATTCACATTATCTGTTTTATATATTATTTACAGTTAATCATATATATTACAACATAATGCAGTTTCATATATTTCAATTATTCCCACCCCTCCACCCTATTTTCCACAATCATAAAATGTATATTTTTCAGAATTACAGATAATACCCATTTGCCATTAAATTTTATTTCATTCAGTCTTTCATTCCATATTGTCCATAGGACATAAAATAACTTCTTATCCATTTCTTTCACCTTTTTTTACCATAATACCCATATTCTGTCATATTCATATTAATGTCTTTTACATTTTTAAGTCTTTCAATATGTTGATTTCGCATAATTTCTCCCACAATTTTCTCACTCTCACCCAACTAAAATTACATGCTGTTACTTCAGTTTCCTCACAGTAATTGCACACTCTCTCCTTCAGAGTCCTCACAGTAATTGCACACTCTCTCCTTCAGAGTCCTCACAGTAATTGCACACTCTCTCCTTCAGAGTGCTCACAGTAATTGCACACTCTCTCCTTCAGTTTCCTCGCAGTAATTGCACACTCTATCCTTTAGAGTCCTCACAGTAATTGCACACACTCTCCTCCAGAGTCCTCACAGTAATTGCATACTCTCTCCTTCAGTTTCCTCACAGTAATTGCACACTCTCTCCTTCAGAGTCCTCACAGTAATTGCACACACTCTCCTCCAGGGTCCTGACAGTAACTGCTCACTCTCTCCTTCAGTTTCCTCGCAGTAATTGCACACTCTCTCCAACAGAGTCCTCACAGTAATTGCATACTCTCTCCTTCAGTTTCCTCGCAGTAATTGCACACTCTCTCCTTCAGAGTCCTCACAGTAATTGCACACTCTCTCCTTCAGTTTCCTCACAGTAATTGCACACTCTCTCCTTCAGAGTCCTCACAGTAATTGGACACTCTCTCCTTCAGAGTCCTCACAGTAATTGCACACTCTCTCCTTCAGTTTCCTTGCAGTAATTGCACACTCTCTCCTTCAGAGTCCTCACAGTAATTACACACACTCTCCTCCAGAGTCCTGACAGTAACTGCACACTCTCTCCTTCAGTTTCTTCGCAGTAATTGCACACTCTCTCCTCCAGAGTCCTCACAGTAATTGCATACTCTCTCCTTCAGTTTCCTCACAGTAATTGCACACTCTCTCCTTCAGTTTCCTTGCAGTAATTGCACACTCTCTCCTTCAGAGTCCTCACAGTAATTGCACACACTCTCCTCCAGAGTCCTGACAGTAACTGCACACTCTCTCCTTCAGTTTCCTCACAGTAATTGCACACTCTCTCCTCCAGAGTCCTCACAGTAATTGCATACTCTCTCCTTTAGTTTCCTCGCAGTAATTGCACACTCTCTTCTTCAGAGTCCTCACAGTAATTGCACACACTCTCCTCCATAGTCCTCACAGTAATTGTAGACTGTCTCCTTCAGTTTCCTCACAGTAATTGCACACTCTCTCCTTCAGAGTCCTCACAGTAATTGCACATTCTCTCCTTCAGAGTCCTCACAGTAATTGCAAACTCTCTCCTTCAGTTCCCTCACAGTAATTGCACACTCTCTCCTTCAGAGTCCTCACAGTAATTGCGCACTCTCTCCTTCAGAGTCCTCACAGTAATTGCACACTCTCTCCTTCAGAGTCCTCACAGTAATTGCACACTCTATCCTTCAGTTTCCTTGCAGTAATTGCACACTCTCTCCTTCAGAGTCCTCACAGTAATTGCACACACTCTCCTCCAGAGTCCTCACAGTAATTGCAGACTGTCTCCTTCAGTTTCCTCGCAGTAATTGCACACTCTCTCCTTCAGAGTCCTCACAGTAATTGCACATTCTCTCCTTCAGAGTCCTCACAGTAATTGCACACTCTCTCTTTCAGTTTCCTCACAGTAATTGCACACTCTCTCCTCCAGAGTCCTCACAGTAATTGCATACTCTCTCCTTCAGTTTCCTCACAGTAATTGCACACTCTCTCCTTCAGAGTCCTCACAGTAATTGCACACACTCTCCTCCAGAGTCCTCACAATAAATGCAGACTGTCTCCTTCAGTTTCCTCGCAGTAATTGCACACTCTCTCCTCCAGAGTCCTCACAGTAATTGCATACTCTCTCCTTCAGTTTCCTCACAGTAATTGCACACTCTCTCCTCCAGAGTCCTCGCAGTAATCACATACTCTCTCCTTCAGTTTCCTCACAGTGATTGCACACTCTCTCCTTCAGAGTCCTCACAGTAATTGCACACACTCTCCTCCAGAGTCCTCACAGTAATTGCAGACTGTCTCCTTCAGTTTCCTCACAGTAATTGCACACTCTCTCCTCCAGAGTCCTCACAGTAATTGCACACACTCTCCTCCAGAGTCCTCACAGTAATTGCAGACTGTCTCCTTCAGTTTCCTCACAGTAATTGCACACTCTCTCCTCCAGAGTCCTCACAGTAATTGCGTACTCTCTCCTTCGGTGTCCTCGCAGTAATTGCACACTCTCTCCATCAGAGTCCTCACAGTAATTGCACACTCTCTCCTTCAGTTTCCTCACAGTAATTGCACACTCTCTCCTTCAGAGTCCTCACAATAATTGCACACTCTCTCCTTCAGAGTCCTCACAGTAATTGCACACTCTCTCCTTTAGAGTCCTCACAGTAATTGCACACTCTCTCCTTCAGTTTCCTCGCAGTAATTGCACACTCTCTCCTTTAGAGCCCTCACAGTAATTGCACACACTCTCCTCCAGAGTCCTCACAGTAATTGCATACTGTCTCCTTCAGTTTCCTCGCAGTAATTGCACACTCTCTCCTTCAGAGTCCTCACAGTAATTGCACACACTCTCCTCCAGAGTCCTCACAGTAATTGCACACTGTCTCCTTCAGTTTCCTCACAGTAATTGCACACTCTCTCCTTCAGAGTCCTCACAGTATTTGCACACTCTGTCCTTCAGAGTCCTCACAGTAATTGCACACTCTCTCCTTCAGTTTCCTCGCAGTAATTGCATACTGTCTCCTTCAGAGTCCTCGCAGTAATTGCACACTCTCTCCTTCAGTTTCCTCACAGTAATTGCACACTCTCTCCTTCAGAGTCCTCACAGTAATTGCACGCTCTCTCGTGAATCCTTTTATTAGGCATGTTTGCTTTAACAGGTAATTTACGTATTGTCAGTCTCCATGTAAAATCTTTACATTCATAAATCTTTTTGCACCATGAAAGCCTTGCTTTAATTGCATTTCCTTTCTCATTTTTGAAATGCTTCCAACAGTAGATGTAATAATGTTCACTCATTAAATTTACATACCATTCTTTTCTGTTTTTTTTTTCGACATTTTCTCTTTTTGGTTTCCATAGTAATATTTTATTCTGATACTCTTTGGCGTCATCATTTCCATGACTCTTCCCTCTTTTCCCACATCGTATTCTTTCCAAAACGTCTTTGTATTTGAATTTTATCATGTATTTACTTAAGTCTTGTTTTCTTTTTTCAATCCAACCAGTGCTTTATAAAGACTCAAAGAAGCTGCATTGGCTCTAGGACTGCTTATCCCCAATCCCCCTTATTCTTCCCTAACATACACAGTCCCTCTCCTCACAGGATTTAGCCTTGATCCCCATATAAATGAAAATGCAATCAACAATAACTCTTTTTAATGCTTATAAGGAATCATATATACACTTGCTAAGTTGGCCATCTTCCCCAAAAGAATTGAATTTGTGAGATATACTTTTTTCTTATATGACAATCTATATGATGTCCAAAATGTACATATTTCTCTCATTGTTTTGTATAATTCTCTCCCATTCTTTTTTTCTCTCCTCATATTTACTCCAAGTATTATAACAGGATAGCTATCTTTTCATCGTTAAAGTGAATACCTTCTAACTCACCGAAAACCCATTTCCTTTTCTTTTGTCATTATTAATACATAATCCAAGCATATTTAAATATTTATTTAATTTCATAATTCTCCTGAGGGTAGTGAGGATAGCAGAAAAAGTCATTGATTCCTCGCTGCCATCCATGGATGATCTACACAAGGATTGGTGTGTGGAAAGGGCTGGGAAGATAATCAACGATCCCACTCACCCTGCCCATGGCATGTACTTCCACCTTTCCTCAGGCAGGTGGTGTTACAGCTTACATTGCAAAACATCTAGACTGAACACGAGCTTCTTCCCTCTGTCCATAAGGCTGCTGAAATTGAATGCCGGGCAAGACAGTGAATAATTAGGTCAATATGCCACTTGCTATGAAGTATCAGCTATAGTAATCACTCTGGTAAATTGCTTCAATAACTGGTTCAGTTAGCCTGATTCCTTATGCTATTACTTCCTGAATTGTGCAGTAGTCAGGAGTGAGTCACCACTCCATACATGTGCAATATGAACATCAGAATATATCACACTACAACTGATGAAGTGCGACATTCTAAGCAATCACAATGTGAAGTCATAGTCTTGCAATACCCACTAGTATAATACTGTCTGTCTTCCTGTCCAATTGTGGTAATCTAGTGTGTCGTTAATATTTTAATTATTACTGTATGTGCATTAGTTATTATTATTATTATTGAACAGACGGAAAGAGTACTTTGAGGGGGCTGATGAATGAAGAGAAGGAGATGGAGAGAAGGTTGGATGATGTGCGGATAGTGAATCATGAAGTGCAGTGGATTAGCAAGGAGGAAGTAAGGATAGCTATGAAGAGGATGAAGAATGGAAAGGCTGTTGGTCTAGATGACATACCTGTGGAAGCATGGAGGTGTTTAGGTGAAATGGCAGTGGAGTTTTTAACTAGATTGTATAATGAAATCTTGGAAAGTGAGATGATGCCTGAGGAATGGAGAAAAAGTATTTTGGTACCGATTTTTAAGAATAAGGGTGATGTGCAGAGCTCTAGTAACTACAGAGGGATTAAATTGATCATTCACAGCATGAAGTTGTGGGAAAGAGTAGTGGAAGCTAGGTTAAGAAGGGACATGATGATTAGTGATCAGCAGTATGGTTTCATGCCAGGAAAGAGCACTACAGATGCAATGTTTGCTCTGAGAGTGTTGATTGAGAAGTACAGAGAAGGTCAGAAGGAGTTGGATTGTGTCTTTGTGGACTTAGAGAAAGCATATGACAGGGTGCCTAGAGAGGAGTTGTGGTATTGTATGAGGAAGTCGGGAGTGTCAAAGAACTATGTAAGAGTGGTACAGGGTATATACGAGGGTAGTGTGAGAGTGGTGAGATCTGCGGTGGGAGTGACAGATGCATTTAAGGTGGAGGTGGGATTACATCAGGGATCAGCTCTGAGCCCTTTCTTATTTGCAATGGTGATGGACAGGTTGACAGACGAGATCAGACAGGAGTCCCCGTGGACTATGATGCTTGCAGATGACATTGTGATCTGTAGTGAGAGTAGGGAACAGGTGGAGGAGACCCTGGAGAAGTGGAGATATGCTCTAGCGAGAAGAGGAATGAAGGTCAGCAGGACTAAGACAGAATATATGTGTGTGAATGAGAGGGAGGATAGAGGAATGGTGAGGATACAGGGAGTAGAGGTGACAAAGGTGAATGAGTTTAAATACTTGGGATCAACAGTTCTGAGTAATGGTGCATGTGGAAGAGAGGTGAAGAAGAGAGTACAGGCAGGATGGAGTGGATGGAGAAGAGTGTCAGGAGTGATTTGTGACAGATGAGTACCTGTAAGAGTGAAAGGGAAGGTCTACAAGAGGGTAGTGAGACCAGCTATGTTATATGGGTTGGAGATAGTGGCACTGACAAAAAGGCAGGAGTCAGAGCTTGACATGGCAGAGTTGAAGATGTTAAGATTTGCACTGGGTGTGACGAGGATGGACAGGATTATGAATAAGTATATTAGAGGGTCAGCCCAGGTTGGAAGGTTTGGAGACAAAACCAGAGAGGCAAGATTACGTTTGTTTGGACATGTGCTGAGGAGGGATGATGGGTATATTGGGAAAAAGATGCTAAGGATGGAGCTGCCAGGTAAGAGGAAAAGAGGAAGGCCTAAGATAAGGTTTATGGATGTGGTGAGAGAGGACATGCAGGTGGTTGGTGTGACAGAGCAAGATGCAGAGGACAGGAAGAAATGGAAACAGTTGATCCGCTGTGGTGACCCCTGATGGGAGCAACCGAAAGAAGAAGAAGACTGTATGAGCATTAGTCTTACTGTCATTCAAACTATGTGCTCATTGTTATGTCTTGCATGGGGACCAAAGTAACGTAATTTCATTCAGCTTGTACTGCTGTGTATATCTGATGAACAATAAAGTTTACTTTGACGTTGACATTTAAAAAAACATTTTTTATATCTTTCTTTAAAACTTATCCACCAGTCAGTCCAGTCTTCATAGAAAATGTTCACATCTGCATGATCTTTCTATAAATAATTTCCTTTCTGTCTCCCTCATCTAAATCGTTCTTGGTAATCTTTTAGGACATTTGCTTAACCTTATGTAGTCTTTCTTTTCCTTCACTTCTACCCACATAGCCATATGATCTGAAAAACCTGTTTCCTTCATTTATAATGTTCAAACTATCAGATATTACAAAATAATCATTTTCTGTTTTAATCTCATTTCTTTTGTAAATCCATTGTTTATCACCCCAAATATATAACTTTCCATTTTTCATTATTTCACACATCTTCCTAGCTTCATTGCCTTCTTTCTTTCTTCTCCTTAAATTCCAATTCAAATCTCCCACCAATATCATTTCCATATTCACTCCTACATAATTTAAGATTTTTTAAACATTTCTTCTCTTTCCTTTTAGTAACATATACATAAACTGCAATAATTCTATATACATCTTTCATATATCTTATACCTAACACTGTTATCCTACATAATTTCACTGTAGTATAATCTAAGATGTTAACTGTTTCATTACATAACACACCACTCCCTAAACATGTATTTTTCCCATATTCCAAACAATACTTTCACCCCATAGCTCTTCTGTCTGCATCCTTTTCTCTTTTGTTAATATTCTTCTATCTTCTAGAATAACTACATGCGTATCAAATAACGCACTCCATTCTAAAACACCTAACCTTGTTTTAATATTCTTTAAGCTATTAAGATTTATTGATAGAACATTCATATTCTTCAGATTTATTGCATCCTTCCATGTTACCCCTTGTCTTTTATATTTTCTTTCACAATCACACTATTACATTTCCTTTTTCTTACTGAATTCTTTTTTCCTGTCATTTTTTCCACCTCATATCTTCCTCATCACTTGATCCCAGCCAATTCGTCACCTTCATTATTGTATTTTCCTCGTGTATAATTTTTTCTTTATTCACCTTGTGTAGCACATGCTGTTTTTCCTGTTCATGTTCTAGACTTTATCGTTATTATACACACATTCTTGCATTTGTTCTTGTTCTTCCACTTGTATCTGTTCATCATAATTTACCCAATCATATCCCATTATTGTCCCATATTTTTTACACATCAAATCACATTTTTTGCTTCATGCCCCTTCTTTCCATGAACAAAACATTTTCTCTTATCCCAATTATTTATTAAACGGTCATTCTTTCCATAAAAGGCATGTTTTTCTGATGAAACCTCTATTATCTTCGACATTTATTACACTTGGAATATGTACAATTCTGTCATTTTCCATTTTCAAATAACCCCTCAATCCCACCCGCAGTCCACAAATCTCTATCATCATATATCTTTGTGGTGTCCGTAACTTATTTACATGCAGTCTTTAAACAGTCCTTTAATGCTTCTTTATCCACATCAGATCAAAATTACAAAACAATCCTTTTTTATGTCTATACTAAATGTTTGTACTGCATAAGAGTTCCAAAGATTACAGTCTTTTTTTTTCTTCAAACTTCTCTAATAAACTTTCTATATACTGTCCTGTCTCAAACAGTGTCACAGTAAGTGATACCTTATATCTCTCAAGTTTTTTTTCTTCTTTACTTCTAAGCTGCACAATACGTCTCTTTTTCACCACCCCTTTTCTCCTTCTCCTACTCACTTCTTACCTTCTTTAACCATTCCTGCATATCATTTTTTTCTTTTCTAAGATTTCTGTCACTGCCTCTTCCTGTATTTTGTCCATAATTTTGCCCCGAGAAGCTGCCACTCCACTTTCTGGTTCACTTTGGCTTATCATTTCTTTTAGGTATTCATCTCCCAGCCATCCCAGATGGAGAGTTCTAATTATGCATTCCGATCTCGACACAGAAGACAGGTCTTCCTGAAACACGTTTTTGGAATCTTGTGAAGGTTCGACAACCTTCTTGTCACTATTCTCCTTTGCAAAGACAGGTCTTCCTGAAACACGTTTTCGGAATCTTGTGAAGGTTCGACAACCTTCTTGTCACTATTCTCCTTTGCAAAGACAGGTCTTTCTGAAACACGTTTTCAGAATCTTGTGAAGGTTCGATAACCTTCTTGTCACTATTCTCCTTTGCGAAGACAGGTCTTTCTGAAACATGTTTTCAGAATCTTGTGAAGGTTCGACAACCTTCTTGTCACTATTCTCCTTTGTGAAGACAGGTCTTCCTGAAACACGTTTTCGGAATAGTGTGAAGGTTCGACAAACTTCTTGTCACTATTCTCCTTTGCGAAGACAGATCTTTCTGAAACACATTTTCAGAATCTTGTGAAGGTTCGACAACCTTCTTGTCACTATTCTCCTTTGCGAAGACAGGTCTTCCTGAAACACGTTTTCAGAATCGTGTGAAGGTTCGACAACCTTCTTGTCACTATTCTCCTTTGTGAAGACAGGTCTTTCTGAAACACGTTTTTGGAATCGTGTGAAGGTTCGACAACCTTCTTGTCACTATTCTCCTTTGCGAAGACAGGTCTTCTTGAAACACGTTTTCGGAATCGTGTGAAGGTTCGACAACCTTCTTGTCACTATTCTCCTTTGCGAAGATAGGTCTTTCTGAAACACGTTTTCAGAATCTTGTGAAGGCTCGACAACCTTCTTGTCACTATTCTCCTTTGCGAAGACAGGTCTTTCTGAAACACGTTTTCAGAATCTTGTGAAGGTTTGACAACCTTCTTGTCACTATTCTCCTTTGCTTCACTCTTCTTATGCATTCCCACTAACTCATCTGCTCCTTCGAGTCCATTTTCCTTGAATGACTGATAGCTTTCCGATGCTGCACGCATCTTTGAATCCTTCTCTTCCAGCTGCTGCTCACTAACTTCTACAGTCTTGGTCACAGCCTCCATCTTCCTTCCAGCTTTGCTGAGCTGCCTGCAGGCTTGGAACTGAAGTGAGTAGTGTCCCTGTATGCTATGAAAGGAGTAGGTTATAATTGATATATCATTACAAATTATTTAAATATGTGCATATTTACATTATTTACATTACTTAAATCTATTTACAAATCTCCATACATTATAAGCTTCATTTTAAGCATTTCCCCCCACTCTTTTATCCACAACCAAAACATTATTTTCTCCAGAATCTTAGTCAAAGTCTGTTTTCCATTGTATTTATTTATTTATTTATTTATTTTATTTTACATTTGTTGACCGGGCTGGTCTAGCTGGATACATGTCCATTTTCAGCAGAGGCCCGGGGAGAAAAGCTCCACTACAATATGCTAAGAAAGTAACCGACATACATAATATTCTAAGGAGATAAATACAGGTAGAGAACAGAAAAAACATTTTTAACATATATATATATGAGAACAACAATAACAACTAGTAATATTTGATTTCACTTTGTCTCTCGTTCCATATGGTCCATGAAGCATAAAATATTACTCTGTCCATTTCTTCACTTCTTCCTAATTTTGTGCACCATAATAACCAAATTGTATTATGTCCATACACATTTGCTTAAATTTTAACAAACCTTTCTGCCTATTATGTCTACATATTTCTTTCCACAAATTATTAAGTCTTTCACATTTCAAAAACACATGCTCAGTAGTCTCAAACTCTCTACATTTATTACATATTCTGTCTTGCTTTTTCTTGAAAAGTATATTTGCCTTAACAAGCAATTTTCTAATAGACAATGTCCATAAAAAATTATAACATTCTTTAATCTTTTTATAGTTATTATATCACATCATTATGGCTTTTTTCTTGTCTATTTCTAAATCTTTCCATGGATCAATGCAGTAAAATGCTTACCGAAAATGTAAGCACAATTCCTTTCTAGTTTTTATTTCTTCATTCATAATGTTTTTACTTATTTTTTAACTTTCATTCCTTCCCACAGTTCTTTGTATTTATAATATAGTATCATTTCTATCACATTTTTATTTTCATTCATAATTCCTTTTAATATCTTATATAAAATTAATTGATGCTGCATGTACTATTGAGTTTATTAAACCTAAACATCCTTTTTCTTTTTTCATATATAGAATCCCTCTCTTGACTGGATTCAGTCTAGAACCCCGTATAAAAGAAAATATAATCATCAATATAATCATCAATATAATCATCAATATCCTCATCATCAATATAATCATTAGTTGCTTTTCGCACTTACTAGGAATAATATTGATGTTAGCAACATAAGCACTTTTTCCTGTTACCATGGTGTTCAACAAATGTGCTTTTTTCTATATGAAAATCTTATGAGTTTCAAAAAAATAGTCCTATCCTTTACTTTTTTGAGTACATTATCCCACTGTTGTTATCTGTATTCATTCCTTCCAAATATTATTCCTAATATATCTATATATTTTTCATTCAACTCAATACATCCTATCATACCTTTAAAACCAAATAATTTACTTTTCTCTTTATTTATACTTAAACCAATTGTTTTTAAATTATACTTAATTTTTTCATTTACTTCTACCATCTATTAATATAATGCCTTAAATCAGAATATTAGGTAATTTTTTTGTAAAGAATGGAAAAAAAATATGGCATTTACTGATTTAGAAGAACTACCTAGAGGTACCCCTAGGGTGGTGTATAAAAACTACAATAATATAAAGGAATGTTTAGAGTATAAGAGGAATGAATATAGTAAATTTAGTAGAGGGAATGGTTCTAATAAAAGAGGTACATTTGAATGTGGGAAGTGTAATCAATGTGAGTATATAGCCAATAAAGAGAATATATATATATTGAAAGCAGAGGTAGATGGATTAAGAGTGATGGACTATATAATTGTGATACCAAGGGACTAGTATACCTGGCCACCTGTGATAAATGTGGGTCCTTTTATATAGGCAAAACAGAAAGAGTCTTAAAAAGAAGAATTTACGAACATACCTATGATATAATAAAGGAGAAAGAAACTAATGCTCTGTATAAACATTCAAAGGTATGTAATGAAAGTAAATGCTATTTTTTTGTAGTAGAACATTTAAAAAATAGTATTGGGGGGGGGACCATGAGAGGACACCATAGGATATAAAGAATTATGGTAGCAAGTGACACTAGAAGCAAATAAATTCCCAGGTTTAAATGAACATGTATCATTATTACCTTTATTGAAATTAAAGGCAGCTAAAATATGAATTTAAGTGCAATATTTTATTTAACCAGTAGGTGGTGCTGTTGTATTAGTAAATATGGTTCCTTTTAATGTGAAGCTTTTTAAAAGAGAGATATAATTTAAGCCCTTTTATATGAATACTTGTATTAAATTTTAGATAGAAATATATTAATTTATACATATAAGTTAGAAGTTTTTAATAATATATAAAAAATGTGAATTGAATGAGTATTTATTTATTTTTAAGAATTCATATAGAATTTTTAATGTTTTTATCCATAGAAGGAAGTAATAGCAAAATGAATATTAATGAGTCCAAAAGATGTATGCTGGTTTGTGTATTTGAATTTAATTGACATTTGTTGATTGGATTATGTTAATGGAAGGATGTGTACAAGTGATTTATTGAATGAAAGATATCATCTGATGAAGTCCAGTGGATAGGACGAAAATGTGTATAAATTTGAAAGTGCGTTAATGACAGTCTAGTATATTGTTTATGATAGTTTATTTTATTGCCTTTCTGCTTTGTGGTGGACATTAAAGTACTTTTTATGGAGACCTCCTTTGTGGGAAATTGCACTCTTTCTTGTGTTCCTGGTTAACGTAGTGGAGAGCTTTCCACAGTTTTGGTGATTTGTTAGCAACATAAGCACTTTGTCATATTACCATGGTGTTCAACAAATGTGCTTTTTCCTATATGAAAATCTTATGAGTTCCAAAAAAATAGTCCTATCCTTTACTTCTTTGAGTACACTATCCCACTGTTGTTGTCTGTATTCATGTGGTATTTTGTATGTCATGTGGTATTTTGTGTTTCTGAAGTGTTGTTTTGAGTTTGCACGATTAGTTCTGTGTATTTTACTTTAAATTTTTAGGCGCAATTTTGATAATCATGTAACCAATCAGAGATTATGATGGCTGTTTTAAAGAGTTTGATCCTATGTAATTTTATCAAAGTCTGAAGAAGCCTGTCGGCGAAAGCGCTTACTATGTTTTAGCTGAATAAAATCTTTTTATTCTACAACGGGTCGTTTGATTTGGAGCTATACATCCTGTCTTATTTGGTACAACCAGTGTCTTTTATCACGTTTTATAGCCAGTTGGACTACGTGCATGATCTGGGAGACTGCTTGCTATTATATCTTTTGCACGCTGTCCTTTGCCTCGGTGGTTTTGCTGTTCAACTTTGGATTTGATACTTTGGTTGTTTTATTTTTGGTTCAGCAACAACCGAGGATGGCGAACGTGAATGATTCGAATACTGACAGTGTTGAGCTACCCTATGTTCCACCGGTAGTGACGAAACCATCTGGTTTGTATGACCGCTTTCAAGTTTGTTTGAGCGGTGGAGATAATCAGTTACTGAACTTTGTACCAGACAGTGAGGTGTCGGAAGACGATAGGGACATTACCAAAGACGCTAATGCATGGAAGGACCTTGAGGAGTTTGAAAAAGTTTTCATCAAGTTAAAGAAACTCCAGGTACAAAGACAATACTTTGAGACTTGTATAAGTAAGAAGATAGTACCTCGTGGGCTTAGGATTTTAAAAATGCCCACGTCTGGTAACCAGATTCCAGAACTGCTTTACCGATGGCAGCAACTCAATTTAGAATTGAGTTACAGTTACATGCGGCTACTCATAGACTTTCATACACCCGAAGAAAATAGACTGAGAGAAATGGTTAAAGAGATGTATGATAGTTTTTTAATTAAATACAATGATAATGTTTATGTACTGAGATTAGAAAAGGTTTTGGATGATGTATCACTTCTAGAGAAACGCCAGCTGGATCAAAAAAGACATAAGATCACCAGAGATCTACGAGATTTCTCTAGCAATCATGTATTCATGTGGCCAAGGGAGAATTCTGGTGGCTCAGCATATGCTACACCATATGGAGTCTCTTATCAGTCCCGAAGTAGGCCTAGTGATAGGAATAATACTTCGGTCTATAATAGTAACATGCAACAAGGTAACAGCAGGCAGGTGAATAAGGCAGTTAATAGGGCTATGAACCTTAATGGTTCCGCCCTGAATGAGGTAACATCGCCCCTTATTGAAATTGAACCCTCAGAATTACAGCATTCTAAAAATTCTAATGTGACCTTAGATAGTCATAAACGGACTGTCATGGTAGATGTTCACCCCAACCCAAGTAATGATTCTAATACCACTATAGGAGATGGGGATAGTGGCAGGGATGATATGGATAGAGAGGGTATTTCACCAGGGACTGCGACTACTAATACATATTCACAAGTTGTCAGACCTAAAGAAATTGCAATTAAACATGTTAGTAAAACCAATAATGGAAGTAAAGTGAATGTACCTTTTCCCATAGCCCAAGACAATTTTTTGGGGAGAAAGAGGTCTGCAAGCAGGGGCAGACAAAAAAGGAAGTGGTCAATGGAGGAACAACAAGGACCTACCATCAAGAAGATGTGGGAACGAGTAACACATTAGTAGTTAATTTGTCTAGTAGGACCCTAACGATCTATGAAGAACAAGTTCTGAATAAAGGGTTAGGTTTTATCCCCTCTAAAAAGACTGATTTTGTTGACTTGGTCCTAGATACTAAGCTCTTTACCAGGAAAATACAACTAGCTTTAGAGTTTGGACATAATTCTCAAGAGAGAAGTAGTAGTAGGTTCAGACAAGCTAGTACCTATACCCCACAATTGAATTCTACCTTAGAGGTATTTGGTAATGTTGTTGAGAATGATATATATACACAGACACGAAACGATAAGACGGTTAAACACAGATACAAATACAACCTGAATTACCAACAAAGAAGAGCTTTGAAGGAACTAAAGGATGATAGGGACCTGATAATTAGACCAGCGGACAAAGGTGGTCAGATAGTGCTCTTAGATACGGCCTATTATAATACTAAGATGAAATCTATGCTAGAGGACACCAATTTTTATATGAAGATAGATACTTTGACCCTGATAGATAAGGTTTTCAGTATTTTTTATACATTAGACGATCTATTGATGTCCTCTGACATCACTAAAGAACTATACGACTACTTTAAAGTCACCAACCCTGTGATACCATGTATCCAGGGGTTACCTAAGGTCCATAAGTCCTTAATAAATCCACCTATGAGACCAATTGTAGCCGGACAAGGATGGGCTACTGAACCACTATCAATTTACCTAGATAGTATACTCAGACCATTAGTAGATAAGAACGTGCTGATACTTAAAGACAGTAAACAGTTCTTGTTAGATTTATATGCATGTACTAAGGATCTGAAGAATGATGAACAGTTTATCTTGGTAACGCTTGATGTAGTCAGCTTATTTACAGTAATTCCTAATGATTTAGGTTTGACTTATATTTGTGATTACTTAAAAACGAATACACATTTTTCCAATAGTAAAGTGGAATTATTGACTTTGTTTCTGGAATTGGTCCTTACAAACAACGTTTTCGTGTTTGATGATATTTTGTATCATCAAAAGGATGGCGTAGCTATGGGCACTTCTTGTGCCAATAGCTACGCCAACCTTGTCATGTCAGCATGGGAAGACAGATTCATATGCAACAATGAATTGTACAAGAGATATGTGAGAATATATCGACGTTTTGTCGATGATCTTTTCTTTCTATGGATGGGAGATGAAGAAACCTTGGACAGGTTTATACTAATGTTAAATTCTTCCACTGACTTTATTAAGTTTACTGCAAATACATCTAAGTCAAACATCTCTTATTTAGATGTTGAAATTTTTAGAATGGAAAATGGGCTCCTTAATACAACAATACATAGAAAGGCTTGTCATAGGAATAGTCTGCTACACAGACAAAGTATGCATCCAGCATATGTGTTCAACAATATCCTAAAAGGCCAGTTCATGAGAGCGTCACGTTTGAATCCTAGTGACGAACGGCATCAGTTAGAATGTATAGATTTAATGAATAAATTCATAGAGAGAGGTTATGAGTCCAAGGAAATAAGCAATACTATGAAAGAGGCTGGTGATATGAGAATAGAGAGAGCCAGACCATATTTTATGGACCAAGGGGAATGTATTCAAATAGATAGATTGGATGATAACGTAGTGAAACCAATTACTTTTTACAGTAGGAACAGCAAGGATTTTGTCAACACCCTAGATAAACATTGGAGCATTCTAATGTCGGACCATCAGATACAGAACTTAGTAGGTCCAAAACCAAGGGTAGTTTATAAGAATCACCCAAATTTGAAGAGACTGTTATGTAAACCCAGAATGAACTTAGGTATTAATCAGAGGAATACATCACACGTTAATACAAAAATCTGTGGGAAATGTAATCAGTGTAGATATATCAGTGATTCCACTGAGTTTGTACATCCTATTACAAAACGGCAGTATACCTTCTATACCAACACCAACTGTGAGTCTAGGAACATAGTCTATCTCGCTGTGTGTAAGGCCTGTTCAAGCTACTATGTAGGGAAGACCAACAGGATGTTAAAAGAACGTATCAGGGAGCACATGTATCAGATAAGGATAGGCTCAGATACTAATGCACTGTCTAGACATATTAAGCAGGTAGGGAGTAGCCACCAGTTTTGTTTTTGTGTCATACAGGCATTAACACTAGGCATTAGAGGAGGAGACATTATAAATAGGACCCTTGAGTGTGAGTCTCGGTGGATCATTAGGTTCAGGTCAGATACACCACCTGGCCTGAACGATAAAGTGCAAATTAAACCCTTTCTAAAGAATAGGAGGAGGTGTAGAGCTAAATGATCCTGTCCAAATAATATATGAGTTAACCTTACCTTTAGGACTTAGTAGTTATGTGACAAATACAGAACTCTATTTTATATGGATAGAGTTAGATATCTGGATATTTAGCTGAGTTCCTATGCTTTATGGGATGTGAATGCCCCTGTTTACTGGAGCTTTATATACTTTTAGTGTGTATAACATACCAGCGTAGGGGGGATTTTTCAGGAGTGCAACACCCTCAATTTATTCTTCCCAATGCATTGTTGGGATTTTTTAGGGATGGTATATCTAGATAGTTTGCAATGCTATGTCATAGGTAGAGGGTGGAACAGGAAGAGCTAGCGGTTTTTGCTCCACCATTACATCTAACCATTCATTTGATTTATCTTGTTTTTACACTAGAACTGTAAGTTTTGTTTTTAGTACATGTTTATAATGTTATATGTCTAAGGGATTATGTCCTTCCTTTGATTCTCACTCATTGGTCCGACTGTCGTTTGATGTCGCCTTTATGTATGGAGTGCTTTTTGCAATAATAAGATTTGTGAGTAGGCCTCTGTTAGTTATAATGACTATGTCTTGTTTGCATGTCGCCTATGGTTGTAGTGTGAGCTCACTTTTTTTAGATGCCACGGCTGCGCCTTATGTGTAACCGATACTGATTTAGCTGTTGACAGTCACAACAGTATGTAAGAATTGCATTATTGGCTTTCGTTACACTGAATGATAGGAAGTACATACAAATAGTAGTGTAATATGTTTTTGAATTAAGACTATATGATTTGATGGTCTAAGGAAATGATACTGACATGTTTTATACCATTTACTTTGGCTTTAATATACGTGCAGACGTATTTTCGGCACGTCAGGCAAACGCAGGAATTATATCGGATAGTGAAGTTATACACTGCTACTGCCTCCTGAATTTGTTTTCTTTAAGGGATGTGTCCGAACTAATACTACAGCATTGTATACGTTTAAGTCATTCAAGTAAGTTATGGTCTCAGCGGCGATTGCTCTTTTGAGCAGCCGTCATAACCGCTAGGTAAAAGATGAATTTATACATATATTTTTGTGAATTTAGAGGATCGCCATTTGATTATACATCGCACCATTTTAATGAGTGTGTTTTGCTTGTGTACCTTTGTGGTTATGCTCTTTATGTAAGTTGAATATCAGAGCGTAAGAACTGTACATGATCTTTACACTTTTATACATGAGATTGTCACTAAAGCACTTTATTTTAAACGTGACTGCAGTTTGATTGGCTTAGATCACGTACTTGATCGCTTTTTGAACTCAATTTTTTAATGATACTTAGATTAACATTCCCAAAAGCGATTTTTGCATTCTTTTTAAGACTGTGTATTTTTATCCAATTTTGTGTTAGGGCAATGTAATGATGTACTGTCTTAGATTGTATCAACTAGAACCTGATGTGGTATTTTGTGTTTCTGAAGTGTTGTTTTGAGTTTGCACGATTAGTTCTGTGTATTTTACTTTAAATTTTTAGGCGCAATTTTGATAATCATGTAACCAATCAGAGATTATGATGGCTGTTTTAAAGAATTTGATCCTATGTAATTTTATCAAAGTCTGAAGAAGCCTGTCGGCGAAAGCGCTTACCATGTTTTAGCTGAATAAAATCTTTTTATTCTACAACGGGTCGTTTGATTTGGAGCTATACATCCTGTCTTATTTGGTACAACCAGTGTCTTTTATCACGTTTTATAGCCAGTTGGACTACGTGCATGATCTGGGAGACTGCTTGCTATTATATCTTTTGCACGCTGTCCTTTGCCTCGGTGGTTCTGCTGTTCAACTTTGGATTTGATTATTCCTAATATATCTATATATTTTTCATTGAACTCAATACATCCTATCATACCTTTAAAACCAAATCATTTACTTTTCTCTTTATTTATACTTAAACCAATTGTTTTTAAATTATACTTAATTTTTTCATCCATGCTTTATTTTTAACAATTAACACAATATTATCCACATAATTATACATTATTGGCAGTTGTACTTCCTTCATCATTTTGTATCCACCGCCACTTGACATTTTAGTAATTTCCTTTGCTATTACATTCATAACTAATGAGAACATTACACTAGTATCTGGGCAGCCCTGCTTTTTTCCACATTCTATTTTTATTTCTTCCCCAATCCAGCCATTTACATTTAGTTTCACATAATTCCTTTCATAAACAGATTGTGTTACTCGTAATATTTTTCTTACATTATATGCCTGCAAAATTCCCTGTAATTATTTATATTGAATATTATCATAGGCTTTACTTTTATCCCCTATCATGACCTTCACTTTTACGTTTTTATTTAGGATAGCATCAATTATTTCCCTTATTATCCATAATAACGCTTGACTTCCTTTTCCTTTTCCTCCAAACATACTTTGGTCGTATAAACATACTTTGGTTGTATAAACATACTTTGGTCATATAAATACACTTTGGTCGTATATTCTATTCATTTTCTGTGTAACCTTCTGTTATTATTCTCATTAAAAATACAATCAGTATTGTTCAATGTTATTTGTCTCCAGTTTTTATTTCCTCTTTATTTCCTTTTTTAAATATAAATGTTATAACTCCTGTACGTATCTCTTTCTCTTTAATTCCAGTTTCCAACATTCATTCTTAACTTCTATAAAAAAATGTTTTGCCATTCCTTCATTTCTTTATACATACCATACTCAATTCCATCCATTCCTGTTGCAGAACTCATGTTAAATCTTTTAGAATTTCATTTGATTTTTTCAGTTATTTCTGTTCTAAATACTCATTATCTTCTTTATTTAATTTTTAACCTTTATAAGTTTGTTCTATGTTTTCTTGTCTTTTAACAAATACCTTCCAATACATATTCTTTAATTATTTCATATATTCCGTCTTGCTGTTTTATTTGCTTATCTTCCTTATTAATTCTCTTATGTTCCTTATTTATTTTAGTCAAATATGGTTCTACCTATTCTTTCTTTCCTTGTAAACAATATTTTTGTTTATATAACAATTTGTTAATTTTAATTTGATTCATTGTATATATTTCTCTTTCTTTTTCATAAAAGGGATTTTTCTTCTCTAATAAGTCTCTGAATGCTTCTTGACTTAATATCTTATAGCTCTCTTTTTCTTTTTTCTTTTCTTCCTTATATATTCTAAAAGTACTTTTTTAATTTCTCTTTAAAATTAAGCCACCTAACAGTCCAGTTCTCATAAAACTATCTATATTCGTGTGGTTTGTCCATAATTCCACAAGTTCTTTTTTCTCTTCTAAATTTAATTCCTTTCCTTTAATTCTCTTTATTCATTTTCCTATTCTTATGTATTATTCATGTCCTGTACTTTAACCCATATAGCCCCGTGATCTGAAAATCCAGCATATTTAATTCCTTTGTTTTTTACTTTTAAACTCTCAGATATTAAAAAATAATTCCTGTCCTAATTTCATTCCTTTTGTAGGGCCAATGGTTATTCTCCCATACACTTAACTTTCCACTTCTCATAATTTTTAACCATTTTAATATTACAATTCCTCTTTTTTTTTTTTCTTAAATTACAGTTAAAATCACCCAGCTCTATAATATCCATATTTACATAAACATATTCAAATATAAACATCATTTATCTCTCTTTTTATTACTTATGCACATAAAGCTATAATTATATACACATATTTTCCATCTCTAGTCTAGTACCATAATTCATCCTAGTTCCACTATGGTTGCATCTAATATTTTAATGCTTTCTTGACATAATATATTATATGCCAAAGCATGTTTCTTCCCCATGTTCCAAACTACCGCACCATTTCAAAGTTTTTCAGTCTGTATTCTTTCGCCCTCTGTGAATAATCTATCTGCTAAAATGATAGTATGTGCATCTACTGCAGCACACCGTTGTAATACACCTATTCTACTCTAAAGATTTTTCATACTATTCACATTTAAAGGTAATATTTACAGCTTTTAAGAACTTTTAGTGTAATAAAATGTTATCCTTTTCCTTTCTTATTTTCTCTAAACATTATATTTTTGAATGTTCTTTTCCTTTATTTAACTCTTTTACCTACTGAATTCTTTTTTATTTTTTATTGTATGCGTCAGTTTCTTCCTCACTTGTCCCCCCAGTTTCTTTTTTCTTGTAATTGTATTTAACTTCATGTACAACCTGTTTATCAGTCACATTGTTTTGTAAAAACACATTCTTCTGTCTCTTTCCCCTGTATAACTTCAATTTCATTTTCATTTTCATGCACATTAATTTCACATTCTAGCCATGAATGACCAGTATTGCCACATTTTTGCACTTTAAATCACATCTTTTGCATTATGCCCTGTGAAACCACATAAATAACATCTTTTTATTACATTCATTGATTAACTTATAATTTTTTCCACAAAACTACAAAGTCTTTGGTTGACCCCTGTATTTCACAAAACCCCTGTTACCATGAACATTAATACGGGTCCCTGACAAATCTTCGAATGCTCAAAATTTCGAACATTACATGGTAGAGACCAAACGTTTGAAATTTTAAGTGTTCGAAGATTGACTTTCAATGGCACTGTATGGTACAGATAGTAGCAATTTCTTTTTTCTGCACTGAAGTGCAATCTCAGAGTTGGTATATATAAGTAGAGAGGTGTGTGGGACACAGGGGGGCTTGCCCTCCTGCCTACGCTGTTAAAGTTTGTTTCTTTTTTTAGTTTTTTATTTGATGTTTGAACATTCGACCATGTAATGTTCGACATTTTGGATGTTCGAACATTTAACATAGACCCAATAATACTAGGTGCATGCATAACATTACCATTTTCCATTCTCAGCATTACTCCACATTCCCACCCCCCAATCCACAATCCTCAGTCCTCTTTCATCATATATATTTTTGTGGTGTCCATCACTTCTTTACAAATAGTTAACAAATGTTCTTTCAGTTCTTTTGCTTCAACTTCCATTCTAACCTGGATCGTTATTCTTTTTTTTTTGTCTGTATAAAGCTTGCACCACATATTCTAACCATGGATAAAGATTTTTCTTTTGTTTCTATGCACCCAAACATGTTTCCATGGCCTCCCTCGTCTCAAATATCAAGTCACAAAAAGTCTCTTTATTAATTAAAATAAATGCTCTTACCTCTTTTGCTTTGCCACCCAGATGTGCTATCAAAGAGTCCCAAACCTCATATGTGACCAGACGTTCTTCTGTTTTACTGCTCACATGTGCTGGGTATGTTTGTTTTGTTTCTTTATTTCTTGTTTCTTCTTTGTACCTTCGCCAACAGTTTGTACATACATTTTTGTCTCTGGGACTTTTTCTGGAACAGTCTCTTCTTCTCTTTTTTTTCATGATGTCACTCCATGAAATTGCTGCTCTATTTTCTGGCTCACTTTGGTTTACCATTCCTTTCAAATGATCATCCCGCAACCCCCTCCCCCAATTGGAGGGTTGTAATTATGCATTTTTCAGAGGTAACTGTCTCTCCTTCAAACATTCTCCTCCGAATGTTTTTCTCTGAATCCATCTCGTTTCAGCTACAGTCTGCTTTTCCTAAAATATAACTGTTTTTTCTGCACCTACATCATCAGAAAAAAACTTGTGGTAGTAATTCTACCATTTGATCTACAATTTCAACAACTTTCATTCCAGTTTCAGCAAAAGCTGAATCAGCCATGTTTTCTCCCTGTTCCTCCTGGATGCCTCCATGCCTGGACATGAAACAGGAAGTCAGGATGTAGAACACACAAATCCTACCCCTGACTGTCAAGAGTAGGGGAAGTTCCCCAGTGCCCTGGTAAACTTTCCCATAGTCAATATGAATACCACCTCACAACTCCCCTGAAAAGAGGCAGTAGGCTAAGTGACACTAACTCATTACAAATTACAAATAAAGTGATAATAGCATGAGCATAAGTGGCAGAGTGTGGAGACTGGAGCAAATCAGATAGGAGCTGTGATAGCAACGTTTCTGCTATACAGGTATGCATAACCAAATGCTCACACTTCCTCAGCATTACTTTACAGCATTAATTTACTTAAGGGAATTTATCTATCACTGATACTATGGATTTTTGTAGTGATATCCACCAGCCCAGTCAATGACAAATCATGCCTCATTCATTCATATGAAGTTCAGAACACCAAAGACACGTATCCCCCTGGTTTATTTAGAATGCATGTTAAGATAACAGACCTGATCCCCACATAGGTCATTGGTTCATAGGTAGGTAGTAGGGTATCGGCCCAGGGGCCTAAGTAAGCCTAACCAACAAGGTTCCCCTGGCTTACGCCACCCGAAAAAGTTATTTTCTTGTGCCCCTGTCAAGCAGAGCCACAGAAGTGATCCCTAGGGTGTATTTCCTATTTCCCATCCACTCATCAAGATTTTTCTTGAAGAGTGCTTAGAAATGAATGTGTTATCATGGCATGTGTAACTTTAGTTTACATCCGTCAGCATGTTTGGTCTTAATGTAGTTATATGGACTACACAGATGCATGTCCATCTGTGCCAATGTTTAGAATGATGGTAGCCTATCATGACATGATAGCCCTACAAACACTGCTATTAGTTTGTTACACCTCTGACTACACACCATAGGAATAAACACAAATGCTGTCATATAGGATACGTTACAATACATGTATCAGTTTGTGTCATGTTCGTAGTTGAATACAGGTGCTTTAATACAGCCACAGAGAGTTATACGAGACTGAGCACCTTGTTAACAAAATATATAAATAAATAAAAAGGGGGGAAGGGTCATAGTACAGGTATATTTCATTTATTGCAGCAGTAGTGCACATCTGTTACCCTAGTCAGTGACGTAACTCTGGGCATCTAAAGCATCACCTTAACTGAGCTACACGTGCACATATGTAATCACTATGTAAATATGGTGCAAACAACTCTGAACAATTACCAAGCACTGTAACTTCACTATCACTAGGTAAGAAAAAAACTAACTGTATTTGGAAATACCTAGGTGATTACAGAAACTCTGGAAGGCCACTGTGAAGCACAGTTAGGTAGAGCAGTTCACACTAGAGACTTTGGTATCAGATTTTAGCACTTTTGTTCATTTATTTTATTTAATCATTGAACTTCTTCAGAAATCAAAAATGCAACTATGAGTGTTTCAGTAACTATGTCAGAATGATTGACAGGCAGTGTAAGAAGTGCCTCAGGGGCAGGGTAGTCCTATTACTTATTCCATCTGAGTATACATTTAATATTTAGATTGCCATTGAGAACCGTGGGCATATCCAATCTCAATTCAATGTACCTATTCAGTTCTCTAACTTCTTGGAAGGTACTGGGGGTGGCCGTGAAGGTAGAATCTCTCTCTAGTACAAAGAACTTGACACCCTGGGGGGTGGCATTGGGCAGAGTGTCTGGCTAATCTGTGTGTCAGACAGTCTGGTTATATTCCTTCATTCTGTTGTTTAACTTGTGGGTAGTTTTCCCTACATAGAAGGCATCACACTGGGAGGATAATCGCAGGTATACTACATTGGTGGCGAGACAGTTGAAATGATCGTAGAAGTGGATGGGGGTCCTTCTTGAACTGAGTGCAGTAATACTCCTGGTGGCAATCTGCTTACAGCAGATGCAGCTACCACAAGGGTAGGTTCAGGGTGCATCACTGCAAGGTTGGACCCTGATCTTTCTGCTAATTCTAGGAGTGTTTTAGGGACTTTTTTATAGCAAAATTCTAGGTGAGTCCTGAAGGTTTTAGAGGGGTCTGGGCTACTACAGGCAATGTTCCAGTTGTTTAGAATGCTCTTCTCCATGTCCACTGAGATGGGGAGGGGGAACCTGGGTATGTCCTTGTTATCTCTGTGAGGGTGGTTAGTGAAGCCATACTTCAGGATGGGGAGGTGATGCATGTATCTGTGTTCTGCCACTTGTTTGTAACAATCACCTACCAGATCTGGGGGGTACTTCCTTTCGATAAACAAGTGGCTGAGGAGATCATTTTCCTTTAGGAATGTGGAGTCGTCACTGATGAGGTGGCTGAACCTGGCAAACTGCCCTTTTACAATGTTTCTCTTCATGAAGGACGGGTGCTGGCTCCTGTAGTCAAGATAATTGTTCCTGAAGGTGCTCATTCTATGAATGGTGGAAGATGCCTTTCTCCATTGTCAGGATAATCTGAACAATTGTTGTAAGGGAATATAGTGGACTGTATGTGAACAAATGAGAGCATGCAGATCTATATCACATGCTGCAACGTACGCGCATCAAAAATATATTTATAACTTATGTTTGAACTGCAGAAAAAATCTACGTTATGATTTAGCTGACTAATGCCTGCAGCCATTTCTCAATTCCATTTAGCTTCCATCACAGTCTTGGAACAAAGCCAAGTGACCTCTGCTTGAAAGGACTGCTGGGATATGGAATACAGGGATGCTGGATATGGAATGCAGGGCTGCTGGGTATGGAATGCAGGGCTCCTGGTGTATGGACTGCAGGGCTGCTGGGTATGGAATGCAGGGTTGCTGGGTATGGAATGCAGGGTTGCTGGGTATGGAATGCAGGGCTGCTGGTGCATGGACTGCAGGGCAGCTGGTGTATGGACTGCAGGGCAGCTGGTGTATGGACTGCAGTGCTGCTGGTGTATGGACTGCAGGGCTGCTGGTGTATGAAATGCAGGGCTGTTGGTGTATGGAATGCAGGGCTGTTGGGTATGGAATGCAGGGCTGCTGGTGTATGGACTGCAGGGCTGCTGGATATGGAATGCAGGGCTGCTGGGTATGGAATACTGCCAGTTTAGAACTGTCTTTTTTGTGCTACTGAATGACATTGACATGATGCGTACTGTGACGTATCACGCTTAGTTCTTGTGTGCCAGTTAATGGCCTGTGTTATGAGTGCTTTGTTTTATGAGCCATCCTATGCAAAGGCTTATCAGTGCACAACTGGTGCCAGCAAGTATATACAGGAGTACAAAGAGGTGGATGTCCAAGCAGACTATGTGCACTGCAGGTATAAGAGCAGTTGGCATTATGGTTAAGGTCTTTACCTCAAAGATGTAAGGTATGGGATTTGATTTTCACTTCTGCTTGTTGACTAGCCTTGTAATAGTCTCCAGACTAGTATTTACCTGTGAGACTAACATGCTGAGGCATTGCAGTATTTAATAGGGTGTTCTATGTGCGGTTTTGTGCCTGGCCATGCCATGCGAAGTAGGTGATAGGGCATCCCTTATGTATGCCTGCTGTCTAAATTGTGCACCTGCTCCTCCCACACAAACACACAGGCATGCAACGCACATCACCACAATGAAGATGAGTCTACCTCAAGGCAAAAGGAAACAATGAGCCCATGCAGTCCTCACTTTCCATGCATTTCCCATTCTTCCATACCCCCTTTCCAGTCCCTCCTTATCATTCCGCTATCTTTCCCTGTCCTCTTGAATTCCCTGTGGATTTCCTTTCCAACGCCAGGTCTGGTTTTCTGTTTCATAAGTCCACAACCCACTCCAGAAAGAATTGGCTTTGCAGATACAAGGAGTAGATGATCTGTACACTCTTGTCAACTCTTTTCCATCTGTCCTGTTTATTCAGGATAACCTCTTTACATCTTCCTGACATGATCTTCTCCATCCATATCATATTGTTTCTTGTCTCTTCTATTCTCAAGTGAGAAAAACTTTCGGTCCTGTAGCTTTCAGTGATATTCTTTCCCCTCTGTCTTGTGCGCAGTTCTGTTGCCCTTCCTCTAGACTCTTTTGAGTAACCATATATCCTTTTATTGGCTCAAGAACATGACACATAGCTAGTTGTTTGGCTTCACCATCGCCCAGTATTGCAGAAGAATTACTTGCTTGTTTCTGGTCTATCTCTTGACAACACACCACATCATCCTGTTCGGACTCCTCTCACACTCTGCTCCTGGTGGTCCCATCTAGGCATTATTAAGCCCACCTATGACCCTTTCTTTCTCAGTTGTCATCATTTCCCCTCCTCCACCTGATATTTTGCACCACAGTTATTGTGGACCAGCTGTAGTACTTAACATTTGTCTGTACCAAATCTCAACTGACTCCTTTCAGCCCACTTAGGTAGCCTTTCCAAGTCCTTCCATAGACATCTCTAACCATCTTCCATTGCTACCCCTAACTTAGTGTCTTCAGGAAAGAGTTTGAGCCTGTCCTCTATTCCCTCAGATATCCCCAAGCAAGCTTACAGGTTAGGAGCCCTTGGAAAGCTTAACCACAATACCCCAGTATAAACCATTAACACTAATTCCCCTCCATTAGATGGTCATCATCAGATACACCAAACATACATTTTTTATCTTCTGTTCAGTCACATAAACTGTTTTGTTTTCTATGCTTGTTTGGTAGATACTTTGTTTAATGTGTGAAGGAAGTATTTTCCATCAACAAGATACACTGAGAGAGGAACCTGTCATGTCAGTTGATGTTGATTCGACAGTGGAGGTTCATGTATTTAGAGCAGGTATTGGCTAGCCATTTTACTTACATGAAAGTAGAACAGATCAAAACACCCAGGGTCTTTCATAGCCTGATAAACCAAACAAAGAAGTATGTATGACATTGAGTATAAGTGAGGGCTTTTATTCTGTCAGAATAATGTAATTAACCCCAAAATTAGATCTGTATGCTCAGAAATTATTGGAGCATTCTAAGATGGGTCTACAAAGGGGGAGCACAGCAGGAGTAGGACATCCTTGGACCCAGAAGATATACTTTTGCAGATAAGCTAAATGAGGTAGAATGATGTCTTCTCAGGGAAGATGGCTTTATCAAATGTAGCTATACTTTTTCGTTTATGTAAGGTAAGCCCATACGTGACACACCAGGTGTTGGTATGATCCAGGCCCTTATGTAGAATTTGGAAAACTGAAATGGAGTTGTTACATATACTCACTTTATAGTCAGCAACATACAGGGTTAAGCACAAATCCTTAACATTTGGTTTAACCTTGGGAGAAACCACTAGTAACATTTCTATAGTGAGTGGGGGAGTCTACCACTCTTACCGAGTGAGTCCTGTGAGTGAATCAGCTGACTGTCTAGCAGAGATTAAACTGATTTCTATTAAGTTTGGGCAGTGTGTCTATAATACCATTGTGGAGTTGTGCTAAACATCTACTAAGTCCCTCATAAAGAATTGTAGTGACTCTGTGACCCTGTGGAAGAAATCATCTACGTTAAGTAATCAGAACCTTCCCTTTACAAAACCAAACTGATTTCTGTCAAAGGTTTTAAGATGGTCAGTGGAATTGTTAATCACTTTGTTAATTATGCTGTTGTATGATCACTGTGGTCATCCATGTGGATACCCTTGTGTCAAATCACCACAATAGATGTTTGACATGCTTCAGGGATACAGCCTATGGATAGCCTGAGGATGAAGAGATTTAAGACTGGTGTAACTAAATATTTAATAATAGCTGCTGAAAAACATTTGATAATATTATCAGGATCCATGCGACTGTCCTTTTTTTATTTGGTTTTAGCAAGATATAACTGCTGTAGCTCAATAGTGCATAGTGAGAACATTTTCATTTTTTCTTCGTCAATACTCCCAAACCATTTTTTGTTACAGTAGTTGAGAGTTGGCTTGATTATGCCCAGGGAAGCTTACACTTGTCTTCTCTTGACTGCTCAGATTTCCTTTTACCTGTGCTGGGAGTATAAGTGAGCTGCATGTCCATATGTGTGCTGGGAGTATGAGCAAGCTACATGTCTAGCAGTGTGCAGGGAGTATGAGGGAGCTGCATGTCCATCTGTTTGCTAGGAGTATGAGTGAACTGCATGTCCATCTGTGTCCTGGGAGTATGAGCAAGCTGTATGACCATCTGTGTGCAGGGAGTATGAGAGAGCTACATGTCTGTCTGTGTGCTGTGAGTATGATCGAGCTGCATGTCCATCTGTGTGCTGGGAGTATGAGCAAGCTACATGTCTAGCAGTGTGCAGGGAGTATGAGGGAGCCTGCATGCCCATTTGTGTGCTGGGAGTATGAGCAAACTGCATTCCCATCTCTGTGCTAGGAGTATGAGAGAACTGCATATCCATCTGTGTGCTGGGAGTATAAGCAAACTGCATGCCCATCTGTGTATTGGGAGTTTGAACAAACTCATGTCCATCTGTGTGTTAGGAGTATGAGAGAACTGCATGTCCATCTGTGTGCTTGAGCAAACTACATGTCCATCTGTGTGCTGGGAATATGAGCAAACTGCATGCCCATCTGTGTGATGGGAGTATGAGCAAACTGCATGACAATCTGTGTGCTGGGAGTATGAGAGAGCTGCATGTCCATCTGTTTGCTGGGAGTATGAGAGACCTGCATGCCCATCTGAGTGCTGAGAGTATGAGTGAGCTGTATGCCCATCTGTGTGCTGGGAGTATGAGAGAGCTGCATGTCTAGCTGTGTGCAGGGAGTATGAGTGAAATGCATGTCCATCTGTGTCCTGGGAGTATGAGCAACCTGCATGTCCATCTGTGTGCTAGTAGTATGAGTGAACTGCATGCCCATCTATGTACTGAGAGTATGAGCAATCTGCATGACAATCTGTTTGCTGGGAGTATGAGAGAGCTGCATGTCCATCTGTTTGCTGGGAGTATGAGAGACCTGCATGCCCATCTGAGTGCTGGGAGTATGAGCGAGCTGTATGCCCATATATGTGCTGGGAGTATGATCGAGCTGCATGCCCATCTGTGTGCTGGGAGTATGAGCAGACTGCATGTCCATCTGTGTGCTAGTAGTATGAATGAACTGCATGTCCATCTGTGGGCTGGGATTATGAGTGAACTGCATGCCATCTGTGCCCTTGGAGTATGAGCAACTTGCATGTCCATCTGTGTGCTGGAAGTGTGAGAGAGCTTTATCTCCATCTTTGTGCAGGGAGTATGACTAAGCTGCATGTCCATCTGTGTGCTGGGAGTATGAGAGAGGTGCATGTCCATCTGTGTGCTGGAAGTATGAGGGAGCTGCATGTCCAAATGTGTGCTGGGAGTATTAGCAAACTGCATGCCCATCTGTGTGCTGGGAGGATGAGAGAGCTGCATGTCCATCTGGGTGCTAGGAGTATGAGCGAGCTGCATGTCTAGCTGTGTGCAGGGAGTATGAGTGAACTGCATGTCCATCTGTGTCCTGGGAGTATGAGCAAGCTGTATGTCCATCTGTGTGCTAGGAGTATGAGAGAACTGCATGTCCATCTTTGTCCTGGGAGTATGAGGAAGCTGCATGTCTAGCTATGTGCTGGGAGTATGAGTGAACTGCATATCAATCTGTGTCCTGGGAGTATGAGCAAGCTGAATGTCCATCTTTGTGCTGGGAGTATGAGAGAGAGCTGCATGTCCTTCTGTGTGCTGGGAGTATGAGGGAGGTGCATGTCCATTTGTGTAGCCGGGAGTATGAGTGAGCTGCATGTCCATCTGTATGCTGTGAGTATGAGGGAGCTGTATGTCCATCTGTGTGCTGGCAGTATGAGTGAGCTGCATGTCTGTCTGTGTGCAGGGTATGAGAGAGCTGCATGTCCCTCTGTGTCCTGGGAGTATGAGAGAGCTGCATGTCCATCTGTGTGCGGGGAGTATGAGAGAGCTGCATGTCAGTCTGTGTGCAGGGAGTATGAGCGAGCTGCATGTCCATCTGTGTGCAAGGGGTATGAGAGATCTGCATGTCCATCTGTGCACTGGGAGTATTAGTGATCTGCATGTCCATCTGTGTCCTGGGAGGATGAGTGATCTGCGTGTGGGAGTATGAGCGAGCTGCATGTCCATCTGTGTGCTGGGAGTATCAGGGAGCTACATGTTCATCTTTGTACTGGGAGTATGAGACAGCTGCTTGTCTACCTGTGTGCTGGGAGTATGAGAGAGAGCTGCATGTCCATCTGTGTGCTGGGAGTATGATCGAGCTGCATGTCCGTCTGTGTGCTGGGAGTATCAGTGAGCTGCATGTCCATCTATGTGCAGGGAGTATGAGCGAGCTGCATGTCTGTTGTTGTGCTGGGAGTATGAGAGAGAGCTGCATGTCCATCTGTGTGCTGGGAGTTTGAAAGAGAGCTGCACCTCCATCTGTGTGCAGACAGTATGAGAGAGCTGCATGTCCATCTGTGTGCAGGGAGTATGAGGGAGCTGCAGGTCCATCTTTGTGCTGGGAGCATGAGCGAGCTGCATGTCCATCTGTGTGCTGAGAGTATGAGAGAGCTGCATGCCCATCTGTGTGCTGGCAAGATGAACAAGCTGCATGTCCATTGTGTGCTGGGAGTATGAGCAAGCTACAGGTACATCTGTGTGCTGGGAGTATAACTGAGCTGCATGTCCATCTTTGTCTTGGGAGTATGAGCGAGCTGCAGGTCCTTCTGTGTGCTGGGAGTATCAGAGAGCTGCATGTCCATCTGTGTGCTGGGAGTATGAGGGAGCTGCATGTCCATCTTTGTGCTGGGAGTATGAGCGAGCTGCATGTCCATCTGTGTGCTGAGAGTATGAGAGAGCTGCAGGTCCTTCTGTATGCTGGGAGTTTGATTGAGCTGCATGTCCATCTGTGTGCTGGGAGTATGAATGAGCTGCATGTCCATCTGTGTGCAGGGAGTAGGGCTCCATGTCCATCAGTGTGCTGGGAGTATGAGGGAGATACATGCCCATCTGTGTGCTGGCAGTCTGAGTGAGCTGCATGTCTGTCTCTGTGCAGGGAGTATGAGTGAGCTGCATGTCTATCTGTGTGCTGGGAGTATGAGTGACCTGCATGTCCTTCTGTGTGCTGGGAGTATAACTGAGCTGCATTTCCATCTGTGTGCTGCTAGTATGAGGGAGCTGCATGTCCATCTGTGTGCTGGGAGTATGAGCGAGCTGCATGTCCATCTGTGTGTTGGGAGTATGAAAGAGCTGCATGTCCATCTATGTGCTGGGAGTATGAGGGAGCAGCATGTACGTCTGTATGCTGGCAGTATGAACGAGCTGCATGTCTGTTTGTGTGCTGGGAGTATGAGAGAGCTGCATGTCTACCTGTGTGCTGGGAGTATGAGAAAGAGCTGCATGTCTGTCTGTGTGCTGGGAGTATGATTGAGCTGCATGTCCATCTCTGTTCTGTACTGGGAGTATCAGTAGGCTGCATATCCATCTGTGTGCTGGGCGTTTCAGTGAGCTGCATGTTTGTCTGTGTGCAGAGAGTGTGAGTGAGCTGCATGTCCATCTGTGTTCTGGGAGTATGAGAGAGAGCTGCATGTCCAACTGTGTGCTGAGAGTATGAGGGAGCTGCATGTCCATCTATGTGCTGGGAGTATGAGGGAGCTGCATGTCCATCTGTGTGCTGGGAGTATGAGCAAGCTGCATGTCCAGCTGTGTGCTTGGAGTATGAGAGAGCTACTTGTGCTTTTGTGTGCTGAGAGTTTGAGTGAGATACATGGCCATCTGTGTGCTGGGAGGATGAACAAGCTGCAAGTCCATCTGTGCTGGGAGTATGAGAGAGCTGCATATCTACCTGTGTGCTGGGAGTATGAGAGAGAGCTGCATGTCTGTCTGTGTGCTGGGAGTATGATCGAGCTGCATGCCCATCTCTGTTCTCTACTGGGAGTATCAGTAAGCTGCATGTCCATCTGTGTGGTGGGCGTTTCAGTGAGCTGCATGTCCTTCTGTGTGTAGAGAGTGTGAGCGAGCTGCGTGTCCATCTGTGTGCTGTGAGTATGAGAGAGAGCTGCATTTCCAACTGTGTGCTGAGAGGATGAGGGAACTGCATGCCCATCTATGTGCTGGGAGTATGAGGGAGCTGCATGTCCATCTGTGTGCTGGGAGTATGAGCAAGCTGCATGGCCATCTGTGTGCTGGGAGTATGAGAGAACTGCATGTCCATCTGTGTGCTGGGAGTTTGAGAAAACTGCATGTACATCTGTGTGCTGGGAGTATGAGCAAACTGCATGTCCATATGTGTGCTGGGAGTATGAGCAAACTGTATGTCCATATGTGTGTGCTAGGAGTATGAGAGAACTGTATGTTCATCTGTGTACTGGGAGTATGAGAGAAGTGCATGTCCATCTGTGTGCTGGGAGTATGTGCAAACTGCATGTCCATCTGTGTGCTGGGAGTATAAGAGAGCTGCATGCCCATCTGTGTGCTGGAAGTATGGGTGAGCTGCATGTATATCTGTGTGCTGGGAGTATTAGTGAGCTGCATGTCCATCTGTGTGCTGGGAGTAACAGCAAACTGCATGCCCATCTGTGTCCTGGGAGTATGAAAGAGCTACATGCCCATCACTGCACTGGGAGTATGAGAGAGCTGCATGTCCATCTGTGTTCTGTGAGTATTAGTGAGCTGCATGTCCATCTATGTGCTGGGAGTATGAGAGAACTGCATGTCCATCTTTGTCCTGGGAGTATGAGCAAGCTGAATGTCCATCTTTATGCTGGGAGTATGAGAGAGAGCTGCATGTCCTTCTGTGTGCTGGGAGTATGAGGGAGGTGCATGGCCATTTGTGTACTGAGAGTATGAGTGAGCTGCATGTCCATCTCTATGCTGTGAGTATGAGGGAGCTGTATGTCCATCTGTGTGCTGGCAGTATGAGTGAGCTGCATGTCTGTGTGCAGGGAGTATGAGAGAGCTGCATGTCCCTCTGTGTCCTGGGAGTATGAGAGAGCTGCATGTCCATCTGTGTGCGGGGAGTATGAGAGAGCTGCATGTCAATCTGTGTGCAGGGAGTATGAGCGAGCTGCATGTCCATCTGTGTGCAAGGGGTATGAGAGAGCTGCATGTCCATCTGTGCACTGGGAGTATTAGTGATCTGCATGTCCATCTGTGTCCTGGGAGGATGAGTGAGCTGCATGTGGGAGTATGAGCGAGCTGCATGTCCATCTGTGTGCTGGGAGTATCAGGGAGCTACATGTTCATCTGTGTGCAGGGAGTATGAGTGAGCTGCATGTCTACCTGTGTGCTGGGAGTATGAGAGAGAGCTGCATGTCCATCTGTGTGCTGGGAGTATGATCGAGCTGCATGTCTGTCTGTGTGCTGGGAGTATCAGTGAGCTGCATGTCCATCTATGTGCAGGGAGTATGAGCGAGCTGCATGTCCATCTGTGTGCTGGGAGTTTGAGAGAGTACTGCACCTCTATCTGTGTGCAGAGAGTATGAGGGAGCTGCATGTCCATCTGTGTGCTGGGAGTATGAGAGAGCTGCATGTCCATCTGTGTGCTGGGAGTATGAGAGAGCTGCATGTCTACCTGTGTGCAGGGAGTATGAGGGAGCTGCAGGTCCATCTTTGTGCTGGGAGTATGAGCGAGCTGCATGTCCATCTGTGTGCTGAGAGTATGAGAGAGCTGCAGGTCCTTCTGTATGCTGGGAGTTTGATTGAGCTGCATGCCCATCTGTGTGCTGGCAAGATGAACAAGTTGCATGTCCATTGTGTGCTGGGAGTATGAGCAAGCTACAGGTACATCTGTGTGCTGGGAGAATAAGAGATCTGCATGTCCGTCTGTGTCCTGGGAGTGTGAGCGAGCTGCATGTCCATCTGTGTGCAGGGAGTACAAGCGAGCTGCATGCCCATCTGTGTGCTGGGAGTATAACTGAGCTGCGTGTCCATCTGTGTGCTGTGAGTATGACTGAGCTGCATGTCCATCTGTGTGCTGGGAGTATCAGTGAGCTGCATGTCCATCTGTGTGCTTGGGAGTATGAATGAGCTGCATGTCCATCTGTGTGCAGGGAGTATGAGTGGGCTCCATGTCCATCTGTGTGCTGGGAGTATGAGAGAGCTGCATGTCCATCTGTGTTCTGTGAGTATTAGTGAGCTGCATGTCCATCTATGTGCTGGGAGTATGAGAGAACTGCATGTCCATCTTTGTCCTGGGAGTATGAGCGAGCTGCATGTCCATCTGTGAGTTGGGAGTATGAAAGAGCTGCATGTCCATCTTTGTGCTGGGAGTATGAGGGAGCTGCATGTCCGTCTGTATGCTGGCAGTATGAGCGAGCTACATGTCTGTTTGTGTGCTGGGAGTATGAGAGAGCTGCATGTCTACCTGTGTGCTGGGAGTATGAGAGAGAGCTACATGTCTGTCTGTGTGCTGGGAGTATGATTGAGCTGCATGTCCATCTCTGTTCTGTACTGGGAGTATCAGTAGGCTGCATATCCATCTGTGTGCTGGGCGTTTCAGTGAGCTGCATGTTTGTCTGTGTGCAGAGAGTGTGACCGAGCTGCATGTCCATCTGTGTTCTGGGAGTATGAGAGAGAGAGCTGCATGTCCAACTGTGTGCTGAGAGTATGAGGGAGCTGCATGTCCATCTATGTGCTGGGAGTATGAGGGAGCTGCATGTCCAGCTGTGTGCTTGGAGTATGAGAGAGCTACTTGTGCTTTTGTGTGCTGAGAGTTTGAGTGAGATACATGGCCATCTGTGTGCTGGGAGGATGAACAAGCTGCAAGTCCATCTATGCTGGGAGTATGAGAGAGCTGCATGTCTACCTGTGTGCTGGGAGTATGAGAGAGAGCTGCATGTCTGTCTGTGTGCTGGGAGTATGATCGAGCTGCATGCCCATCTCTGTTCTGTACTGGGAGTATCAGTAGGCTGCATATCCATCTGTGTGGTGGGCGTTTCAGTGAGCTGCATGTCCTTCTGTGTGCAGAGAGTGTGAGCGAGCTGCGTGTCCATCTGTGTGCTGGGAGTATGAGAGAGAGCTGCATTTCCAACTGTGTGCTGAGAGGATGAGGGAGCTGCATGCCCATCTATGTGCTGGGAGTATGAGGGAGCTGCATGTCCATCTGTGTGCTGGGAGTATGAGCAAGCTGCATGTCCAGCTGTTTGCTGGGAGTATGAGAGAACTGCATGTCCATCTGTGTGCTGGGAGTTTGAGAAAACTGCATGTACATCTGTGTGCTGGGAGTATGAGCAAACTGTATGTCCATATGTGTGTGCTAGGAGTATGAGAGAACTGTATGTTCATCTGTGTACTGGGAGTATGAGAGAAGTGCATGTCCATCTGTGTGCTGGGTGTATGTGCAAACTGCATGTCCATCTGTGTGCTGGGAGTATGAGATAGCTGCTTGCCCATCTGTGTGCTGGGAGTATGGGTGAGCTGCATGTATATCTGTGTGCTGGGAGTATTAGTGAGCTGCATGTCCATCTGTGTGCTGGGAGTATTAGTGAGCTGCATGTCCATCTGTGTGCTGGGAGTAACAGCAAACTGCATGCCCATCTGTGTCCTGGGAGTATGAAAGAGCTACATGCCCATCCCTGCGCTGGGAGTATGAGAGAGCTCCATGTCCGTCTGTGTTCTGTGAGTATTAGTGAGCTGCATGTCCATCTATGTGCTGGGAGTATGAGAGAACTGCATGTCCATCTTTGTCCTGGGAGTATGAGCAAGCTGAATGTCCATCTTTGTGCTGGGAGTATGAGAGAGAGCTGCATGTCCTTCTGTGTGCTGGGAGTATGAGGGAGGTGCATGGCCATTTGTGTACTGGGAGTATGAGTGAGCTGCATGTCCATCTGTATGTTGTGAGTATGAGGGAGCTATATGTCCATCTGTGTGCAGGGAGTATGAGCGAGCTGCATGTCCATCTGTGTGCAAGGGGTATGAGAGAGCTACATGTCCATCTGTGCACTGGGAGTATTAGTGATCTGCGTGTCCATCTGTGTCCTGGGAGGATGAGTGAGCTGCATGTGGCAGTATGAGCGAGCTGCATGTCCATCTGTGTGCTGGGAGTATCAGGGAGCTACATGTTCATCTGTGTGCAGGGAGTATGAGTGAGCTGCATGTCGACCTGTGTGCTGGGAGTATGAGAGAGAGCTGCATGTCCATCTGTGTGCTGGGAGTATGATCGAGCTGCATGTCCATCTGTGTGCTGGGAGTATCAGTGAGCTGCATGTCCATCTATGTGCAGGGAGTATGAGCGAGCTGCATGTCCATCTGTGTGCTGGGAGTTTGAGAGAGAGCTGCACCTCTATCCTTGTGCAGAGAGTATGAGGGAGCTGCATGTCCATCTGTGTGCTGTGAGTATGAGAGAGCTGCATGTCCATCTGTGTGCTGGGAGTATGAGAGAGCTGCATGTCTACCTGTGTGCAGGGAGTATGAGGGAGCTGCAGGTCCATCTTTGTGCTGGGAGTATGAGCGAGCTGCATGTCCATCTGTGTGCTGAGAGTATGAGAGAGCTGCAGGTCCTTCTGTATACTGGGAGTTTGATTGAGCTGCATGCCCATCTGTGTGCTGGCAAGATGAACAAGCTGCATATCCATTGTGTGCTGGGAGTATGAGCAAGCTACAGGTACATCTGTGTGCTGGGAGAATAAGAGATCTGCATGTCCATCTGTGTCCTGGGAGTGTGAGTGAGCTGCATGTTCATCTGTGTACAGGGAGTACAAGCGAGCTGCATGCCCATCTGTGTGCTGGGAGTATAACTGAGCTGCATGTCCATCTGTGTGCTGGGAGTATGACTGAGCTGCATATCCATCTGTGTGCTGGGAGTATCAGTGAGCTGCATATCCATCTGTGTGCTTGGGAGTATGAATGAGCTGCATGTCTGTCTCTGTGCAGGGAGTATGAGTGACCTGCATGTCCTTCTGTGTGCTGGGAGTATAACTGAGCTGCATTTCCATCTGTGTGCTGCAAGTATGAGGGAGCTGCATGTCCATCTGTGTGCTGGGAGTATGAGCGAGCTGCATGTCCATCTGTGTGTTGGGCGAGCTGCATGTCTATCTGTGTGCTGGGAGTATGAGTGACCTGCATGTCCTTCTGTGTGCTGGGAGTATAACTGAGCTGCATTTCCATCTGTGTGCTGCAAGTATGAGGGAGCTGCATGTCCATCTGTGTGCTGGGAGTATGAGCGAGCTGCATGTCCATCTGTGTGTTGGGAGTATGAAAGAGCTGCATGTCCATCTTTGTGCTGGGAGTATGAGGGAGCTGCATGTCCGTCTGTATGCTGGCAGTATGAGCGAGCTGCATGTCTGTTTGTGCTGGGAGTATGAGAGAGCTGCATGTCTACCTGTGTGCTGGGAGTATAAGAGAGAGCTGCATGTCTGTCTGTGTGCTGGGAGTATGATTGAGCTGCATGTCCATCTCTGTTCTGTACTGGGAGTATCAGTAGGCTGCATATCCATCTGTGTGCTTGGCGTTTCAGTGAGCTGCATGTTTGTCTGTGTGCAGAGAGTGTGAGCGAGCTGCATGTCCATCTGTGTTCTGGGAGTATGAGAGAGAGCTGCATGTCCAACTGTGTGCTGAGAGTATGAGGGAGCTGCATGTCCATCTATGTGATGGGAGTATGAGGGAGCTGCATGTCCATCTGTGTGCTGGGAGTATGAGCAGGCTGCATGTCCAGCTGTGTGCTGGGAGTATGAGCAGGCTGCATGTCCAGCTGTGTGCTGGGAGTATGAGAGAGCTACTTGTGCTTTTGTGTGCTGAGAGTTTGAGTGAGATACATGGCCATCTGTGTGCTGGGAGGATGAACAAGCTGCAAGTCCATCTGTGCTGGGAGTATGAGAGAGCTGCATATCTACCTGTGTGCTGGGAGTATGAGAGAGAGCTGCATGTCCAACTGTGTGCTGAGAGTATGAGGGAGCTGCATGTCCATCTATGTGCTGGGAGTATGAGGGAGCTGCATGTCCATCTGTGTGCTGGGAGTATGAGCAGGCTGCATGTCCAGCTGTGTGCTGGGAGTATGAGCAAACTGCATGTACATCTGTGTGCTGGGAGTATGAGCAAACTGCATGTACATCTGTGTGCTGGGAGGATGAGCAAACTGCATGTTCATATGTGTGCTGGGAGTATGAGCAAACTGTATGTCCATATGTGTGTGCTAGGAGTATGAGAGAACTGTATGTCCATCTATGTACTGGGAGTATGAGAGAAGTGCATGTCCATCTGTGTGCTGGGAGTATGTGCAAAATGCATGTCCATCTGTGTGCTGGGAGTATGAGAGAACTGCATGCCCATCTGTGTGCTGGGAGTATGGGTGAGCTGCATATATATCTGTGTGCTGGGAGTATTAGTGAGCTGCATGTCCATTTGTGTACTGGGAGTAACAGCAAACTGCATGCCCATCTGTGTCCTGGGAGTATGAAAGAGCTACATGCCCATCCCTGCGCTGGGAGTATGAGAGAGCTGCATGTCCGTCTGTGTTCTGTGAGTATTAGTGAGCTGCATGTCCATCTCTGTGCTGGGAGTATGAGAGAACTGCATGTCCATCTGTGTGGTGGGAGTATGAGCAGACTGCATGTCTAGCTGTGTGCAAGGAGTATGAGCGAACTGAATGTCCATCTGTGTCCTGGGTGTATGAGTAATAAAGAAAGGGTACCTCCTAATGCTAAAGTACAGCTATCAGTAACAAGTAAAAACAGTATTCAAAATGAAATGCTGTACAACAATGGCCAATGAAGTAAAGTTCTCTTGGAGGATAGGTAGTGTGGTTAAATGATATAAAACTTAAAAGTGCAACATATATAGCAAAAAACATCGCATACATTTCCAGTACTTAAATTAAATGCACTTACAAAATATTCACGCTGTGAATGCAGTTATACCATAGCAAAATGATGGCTCCAAAGTTTCCAGTCTTATGATGGCTTCAAAGTATCCAATCTTTTTGGTCTGATATACAAAGTATCCACACTGAAGATGTAGTAGCTGCTATGTGACTGTGATGAACTGTGATAACAGCTTAACCAGTCTAACAGATCAAATAAAAGCTTCTAGCTTTACTGACAGTTAAAATCCCTTTATTGTAGGAAAAGTTAAAATCTTCATGTCAAGTTAAAATCTTGATGTCGAATAAAGCAGTCCCTATGTATTCCAAACGATAAGCGCTTTTGGTATCTTCTTCAGATCGTAGAGATTGGGACTGGAAGTTCCTTTTTATAGTGCTTGCTTCCTTTACTGTTGAGACAATCATTCAATCATCACACTGTCAATCAGCTGTTTAAACGCACCAAACTCTTTCCTCTCAGCTGGGGGTGTTCCATTTCCTATGCTTTTTGCGTTTGAGGGGTGTGACCAGTCATAAATTATTAAGCCAGACACACCTCCATGTTAGCTGATAGTTGGTCTTCTAGCTTTTAGTATAGGTTTCAGTGGAATGATGTTATTCAAGCCTGGCTCAATATCAGCACGGAGGTTCACAATCCACTTACTCTCCCTGTATTCAGTAATATTTTCAATGTCGCCTTTCCTTATTCCACTATATACATTCTCTATCACCTTATAAGTGAAAGAATGATCGACATTTCTTTCAGCATGCGTTGCTAAAGCATTATGTGGATCTTTATTGGTAATGTCTTTTTGATGTCTCAAATTGCGATTTTTAAACATCTGATTAGTTTTTCCTACATAGACCGCAGGGCATAATTTACAGGTAGCCATGTACACCACATTGGGGGTTATACAAATGGCTTTGACATTAAAGGTGTATTTCTTCTTTGTCCTTGGATTTTCAAATTCGTTATTACAGTCAATCAGTGGGCAAGCTGTGCAGTGGCCACACTTGAACGTACCTTTATGTCCAACGATTTTATGTTTGCTAAACCCATCCTTTGTGCAAAGTAACCTCTTTAAATTTTTCTTATTCTTGTAGCCAAAGCAGGGTGTTTCACCTGCAATGTCTTTTAGCTTGGCATCCTGGGTGAGGATTGGCCAAAACTACCTTATTATGGATTTAACTTGTGTGTTGTCTGTGCTCTGAGTTAACATCACTCTGGTGGTTCTGTCTTCTGTCTTGTTTTTCTTTGGGATAACTTCTTGAACATTCATATCTTTCTCATTATAGCCTCTCTGTATTAGGTTTTGTTGTAGAAACAACATTTTTGTTTCTCCTGTCTCATCTTTGCCACATCTTTTGTGTATTCTTCGTGTTTCATTTCGCATAATATTTTTAGAGACATGTTAAGGATGCATGCTGCTTTTCAACAAGTAATGATTATTCTGCATGCTGGGAGTACCAGTGAGTTGCATGTCCATCTGTGTGCTGGGACTATGAGTGAGGTGTATGACAGAGCAGCATGTCTACCTGTGTGCTTGGAGTATGAGAGAGCTGAATGTCCATCTGTGTGCTGGGAGTCTGAGAGAGCTGCATATCCATCTGTGTGCAGGGAGGTTGAGCGAGCTGCATTTCCATCTGTGTGCTGGGAGTAAGAGGGAGCTGCATTTCCATCTGTATGCTGGCAGTATGAGTAAGCTGCATGTCCATTTCTCTGCTGGGAGTATGAGAGAGCTGCAGGTCTACTTGTGTGCTGGGAGTATGAGAGAGAGCTGCTTGTCCGTCTGTGTGCTGGGAGTATGATCGAACTGCATGTCCATCTCTGTCCTGTACTGGGAGTATCAGTAAACTGCATATCCATCTGTGTGCTGGGCATTTCACTGAGCTGCATGTCCTTCTGTGTGCAGGGAGTGTGAGCGAGCTGCATGTCCATCTGTGTGCTGGGAGTATGAGAGAGCTGCATGTCCATCTGTGTACAGGGAGTACAAGCGAGCTGCATGCCCATCTGTGTGCTGGGAGTATAACTGAGCTGCATGTCCATCTGTGTGCTGGGAGTATGACTGAGCTGCATGTCCATCTGTGTGCTGGGAGTATCAGTGAGCTGCATGTCCATCTGTGTGCTTGGGAGTATGAATGAGTTGCATGTCCATCTGTGTGCAGGGAGTATGAGTGGGCTCCATGTCCATCTGTGTGCTGGGAGAATGAGGGAGATGCATGCCCATCTGCGTGCTGGCAGTCTGAGTGAGCTGCATGTCTGTCTCTGTGCAGGGAGTATGAGCGAGCTGCATGTCTATCTGTGTGCTGGGAGTATGAGTGACCTGCATGTCCTTCTGTGTGCTGGGAGTATAACTGAGCTGCATTTCCATCTGTGTGCTGCAAGTATGAGGGAGCTGCATGTCCATCTGTGTGCTGGGAGTATGAGCGAGCTGCATGTCCATCTGTGTGTTGGGAGTATGAAAGAGCTGCATGTCCATCTTTGTGCTGGGAGTATGAGGGAGCTGCATGTCCGTCTGTATGCTGGCAGTATGAGCGAGCTGCATGTCTGTTTGTGTGCTGGGAGTATGAGAGAGCTGAATGTCTACCTGTGTGCTGGGAGTATGAGAGAGAGCTGCATGTCTGTCTGTGTGCTGGGAGTATGATTGAGCTGCATGTCCATCTCTGTTCTGTACTGGGAGTATCAGTAGGCTGCATATCCATCAGTGTGCTTGGCGTTTCAGTGAGCTGCATGTTTGTCTGTGTGCAGAGAGTGTGAGTGAGCTGCATGTCCATCTGTGTTCTGGGAGTATGAGAGAGAGCTGCATGTCCAACTGTGTGCTGAGAGTATGAGGGAGCTGCATGTCCATCTATGTGCTGGGAGTATGAGGGAGCTGCATGTCCATCTGTGTGCTGGGAGTATGAGCAGGCTGCATGTCCAGCTGTGTGCTGGGAGTATGAGCAGGCTGCATGTCCAGCTGTGTGCTGGGAGTATGAGAGAGCTACTTGTGCTTTTGTGTGCTGAGAGTTTGAGTGAGATACATGGCCATCTGTGTGCTGGGAGGATGAGCAAACTGCATGTCCATCTGTGTGCTGGGAGTATGAGCAAACTGCATGTACATCTGTGTGCTGGGAGTATGAGCAAACTGCATGTACATCTGTGTGCTGGGAGTATGAGCAAACTGCATGTTCATATGTGTGCTGGGAGTATAAGCAAACTGTATGTCCATATGTGTGTGCTAGGAGTATGAGAGAACTGTATGTCCATCTATGTACTGGGAGTATGAGAGAAGTGCATGTCCATCTGTGTGCTGGGAGTATGTGCAAAATGCATTTCCATCTGTGTGCTGGGAGTATGAGAGAGCTGCATGCCCATCTGTGTGCTGGGAGTATGGGTGAGCTGCATATATATCTGTGTGCTGGGAGTATTAGTGAGCTGCATGTCCATCTGTGTACTGGGAGTAACAGCAAACTGCATGCCCATCTGTGTCCTGGGAGTATGAAAGAGCTACATGCCCATCCCTGCGCTGGGAGTATGAGAGAGCTGCATGTCCGTCTGTGTTCTGTGAGTATTAGTGAGCTGCATGTCCATCTCTGTGCTGGGAGTATGAGAGAACTGCATGTCCATCTGTGTGGTGGGAGTATGAGCAGACTGCATGTCTAGCTGTGTGCAAGGAGTATGAGCGAACTGAATGTCCATCTGTGTCCTGGGTGTATGAGTAATAAAGAAAGGGTACCTCCTAATGCTAAAGTACAGCTATCAGTAACAAGTAAAAACAGTATTCAAAATGAAATGCTGTACAACAATGGCCAATGAAGTAAAGTTCTCTTGGAGGATAGGTAGTGTGGTTAAATGATATAAAACTTAAAAGTGCAACATATATAGCAAAAAACATTGCATACATTTCCAGTACTTAAATGCACTTACAAAATATTCATGCTGTGAATGCAGTTATACCATAGCAAAATGATGGCTCCAAAGTTTCCAGTCTTATGATGGCTTCAAAGTATCCAATCTTTTTGGTCTGATATACAAAGTATCCACACTGAAGATGTAGTAGCTGCTATGTGACTGTGATGAACTGTGATAACAGCTTAACCAGTCTAACAGATCAAATAAAAGCTTCTAGCTTTACTGACAGTTAAAATCCCTTTATTGTAGGAAAAGTTAAAATCTTCATGTCAAGTTAAAATCTTGATGTCGAATAAAGCAGTCCCTATGTATTCCAAACGATAAGCGCTTTTGGTATCTTCTTCAGATCGTAGAGATTGGGACTGGAAGTTCCTTTTTATAGTGCTTGCTTCCTTTACTGTTGAGACAATCTTTCAATCACCATACTGTCAGTCAGCTGTTTAAATGCACCAATCCTCTCCTCTCAGCTGGGGGTGTTCCATTTCCTATGCTTTTTGCATTTGAGGGGTGTGACCAGTCATAAATTATTAAGCCAGACACACCTCCATGTTAGCTGATAGTTGGTCTTCTAGCTTTTAGTATAGGTTTCAGTGGAATGATGTTATTCAAGCCTGGCTCAATATCAGCATGGAGGTTCACAATCCACTTACTCTCCCTGCATTCAGTAATATTTTCAATGTCGCCTTTCCTTATTCCACTATATACATTCTCTATCACCTTATAAGTGAAAGAATTATCGACATTTCTTTCAGCATGCGTTGCTAAAGCATTATGTGGATCTTTATTGGTAATGTCTTTTTGATGTCTCAAAATGCGATTTTTAAACATCTGATTAGTTTTTCCTAGATAGACTGCAGGGCATAATTTACAGGTAGCCATGTACACCACATTGGGGGTTATACAAATGGCTTTGACATTAAAGGTGTATTTCTTCTTTGTCCTTGGATGTTCAAATTCGTTATTACAGTCAATCAGTGGGCATGCTGTGCAGTGGCCACACTTGAACGTACCTTTATGTCCAACGATTTTATGTTTGCTAAACCCATCCTTTGTGCAAAGTAACCTCTTTAAATTTTTCTTATTCTTGTAGCCAAAGCAGGGTGTTTCACCTGCAATGTCTTTTAGCTTGGCATCCTGGGTGAGGATTGGCCAAAACTACCTTATTATGGATTTAACTTGTGTGTTGTCTGTGCTTTGAGTTAACATCACTCTGGTGGTTCCGTCTTCTGTCTTGTTTTTCTTTGGGATAACTTCTTGAACATTCACATCTTTCTCATTATAGCCTCTCTTTATTAGGTTTTGTTGTAGAAACAACATTTTTGTTTCTCCTGTCTCATGTTTGCCACATCTTTTATGTATTCTTCGTGTTTCATTTTGCATAATATTTTTAGAGACATGTTAAGGATGCATGCTGCTTTTCAACAAGTAATGATTATTCTGCATGCTGGGAGTACCAGTGAGTTGCATGTCCATCTGTGTGCTGGGACTATGAGTGAGGTGTATGACAGAGCAGCATGTCTACCTGTGTGCTTGGAGTATGAGAGAGCTGCATGTCCATCTGTGTGCTGGGAGTCTGAGAGAGCTGCATATCCATCTGTGTGCAGGGAGGTTGAGCGAGCTGCATTTCCATCTGTGTGCAGGGAGTATGAGCGAGCTGCATTTCCATCTGTGTGCTGGGAGTATGAGCGAGCTGCATGTCCATCTTTGTGCTGGGAGTAAGAGGGAGCTGCATTTCCATCTATGCTGGCAGTATGAGTGAGCTGCATGTCCGTTTCTCTGCTGGGAGTATGAGAGAGCTGCAGGTCTACTTGTGTGCTGGGAGTATGAGAGAGAGCTGCTTGTCCGTCTGTGTGCTGGGAGTATGATCGAGCTGCATGTCCATCTCTGTCCTGTACTGGGAGTATCAGTAAACTGCATATCCATCTGTGTGCTGGGCGTTTCACTGAGCTGCATGTCCTTCTGTGTGCAGGGAGTGTGAGCGAGCTGCATGTCCATCTGTGTGCTGGGAGTATGAGAGAGCTGCATATCCATCTGTGTGCAGGGAGTTTGAGTGAGCTGCATGTCCATCTGTGTGCTGGGAGTATGAGAGAGCTGCATGTCCATCTGTGTGCTAGGATTCTGAGAGAGCTGCATATCCATCTGTGTGCAGGGAGTTTGAGCAAGCTGCATGTCCATCTGTGTGCTGGGAGTATGAGCGAGCTGCATGTCCATCTGTGTGCTGGGAGTTTGAGGGAGCTGCATGTCTGTCTGTGTGCAGGGAGTATGAGCAAGCTGCATGTCCATCTGTGTGCTTGGGAGTATGACAGAGCTGCATGTCCATCTGTGTGCAGGGAATATGAGTGTGCTCCATGTCCATCTAGAGTATTACTGAACCACATGTCTATCTGTGTGCTGGGAGTATGAGAGAGCTGCATGTTTATCTGTGTGCAGGGAGTATGAGTGAACTGCATGTCCATCTGTGTCCTGTGAGTATGAGCGAGCTGAATGCCCATCTGCGTGCTGGGAGTATCAGGGAGTTGCATGTCCATCTGTGTGCTGGAACTATGAGTGAGGTGCATGTCCATCTGTGTGCTGTGAGTATGACAGAGCAGCATGTCTACCTGTGTGCTGGGAGTATGAGAGAGCTGCATGTCCATCTGTGTGCTGGGAGTCTGAGATAGCTGCATATCCATCTGTGTGCAGGGAGTTTGAGCGAGCTGCATTTCCATCTGTGTGCTGGGAGTATGAGTGAGCTGCATTTCCATCTTTGTGCTGGGAGTATGAGGGAGCTGCATTTCCATCTGTGTGCTGGCAGTATGAGCGAGCTGCATGTCCGTTTCTCTGCTGGGAGTATGAGAGAGCTGCAGGTCTACCTGTGTGCTGGCAGTATGAGAGAGAGAGCTGCATGTCCATCTGTGTGCTGGAAGTATGAGAGAGCTGTATGTCTACCTGTGTGCTGGGAGTAAGAGAGAGAGCTGCATGTCCATCTGTGTACTGGGAGTATGATCGAGGTGCATGTCCATCTCTGTTCTGTACTGGGAGTATCAGTAAGCTGCATATCCATCTGTGTGTTGGGCGTTTCACTGAGCTGCATGTCTTTCTGTGTGCAGGGAGTGTGAGCGAGCTGCATGTCCAGCTGTGTTCTGGGAGTATGAGAGAGAGCTGCATGTCCATCTGTGTGCTGGGAGTATGAGAGAGCTGCATGTCCATCTGTGTGCTGGGAGTATAATCAATCTGCATGTCCATCCGTGTACTGGGAGTATGAGAGAACTGCATGCACATCTGTGAGCTTGGAATATGAGAGAACTGCATGTCCATCTGTGTCCTAGGAATATGAGCATGCCGCATGTCCATCTGTGTCCTCGGAGTATGAGAGAACTTCATGTCCATCTGTGTCCTGGGAGTATGAGAGAGCTGCATGTCCATCGCTTTGCTGGGAGTATGACTGAGCTGCATGTCTGTCTGTGTGCTTGGAGTATAAGAGAGCTGCATGTCCATCTGTGTGTTTGGAGTTTGATGGAGCTGCATGTCCATCTGTGTGCTGGGAGTATGAGGGAGCTGCATGTCCATCTGTGTGCTGGCAGTATGAGCAAACTATTTGCCCATCTGTGTGCTGGGAGTATGAGAGAGATGCATTTCCATCTGTGTGCTAGACGTATGAACAAGCTGCATGTCCATCTGTGTGCAGCAAGTATGAGAGAGCTCCATGTCCATCTATGTGTTGGGAGTATGATTGAGCTGCATGCCCATCTGTGGGCTGGGAGTATGAGAGAACTGCATGCCCATCTGTGTGCTGGGAGTATTAGAGAACTGCATGTTCATCTGTGTCCTTGGAGTATGAGAGAACTGCATGTCCATCTGTGTCCTTGGAGTATGAGGAGTGAGCTGCATGTGCAGGGAGTATGAGCAGGCCACATGTCCATCTGTGTCCTGGGAGTATGAGAGAGCTGTATGTCCATCTGTGTACTGGGAGTATTAGAGAGCTGCATGTCCATCTGTTTGCTGGGAGTATGAGGTAGTTGCATGTCCATCTGTGTGCTGGGAGTATAAGCAAACTACATGCCCATCTGTGTGCTGGGAGTATGAGAGAGCTGCATGTCAGTCTGTGTGCTAGGAGTATGAGCAAGCTTCATGTCTAGCTGTGTGCAGGGAGTATGAGCGAACTAAATGTCCAACTGTGTCCTGGGAGTATGAGCAAGCTGCATGTCCATCTGCGTGCAGTGAGTATGAGAGAGGTGCTTGTCCGTCTGTGTGCTGGGAGTATGAGAAAACTGCATGCCCAACAGTGTGCTGGGAGTATGAGAGACCTGCATGTCTAGCTGTGTGCAGGGAGTATGACCAAACTGCATGTTCATCTGTGTCCTGGGAGTATGAGCAAGCCGCATGTCCGTCTGTGTCCTGGGAGTATGAGAGAGCTGCATGTCCATCTGTGTGCTGGGAGTATGAGAGAGCTGCATGTCAGTCTGTGTGCTAGGAGTATGAGCAAGCTGCATGTCTAGCTGTGTGCAGGGAGTATGAGCGAACTAAATGTCCAACTGTGTCCTGGGAGTATGAGCAAGCTGCATGTCCATCTGCGTGCAGTGAGTATGAGAGAGGTGCTTGTCCGTCTGTGTGCTGGGAGTATGAGAGAACTGCATGCCCAACAGTGTGCTGGGAGTATGAGAGAACTGCATGTCCATCTGTGTCCTTGGAGTATGAGTGAGCTGCATGTCTAGCTGTGTGCAGGGAGTATGACCAAACTGCATGTTCATGTGTGTCCTGGGAGTATGAGCAAGCCGCATGTCCATCTGTGTCCTGGGAGTATGAGAGAGCTGCATGTCCTTCTGTGTCCTGGGAGTATGAGAGAGCTGCATGTCCATCTGTGTGCTGGGAGTAAAAGGGAGCTGCATTTCCATTTGTGTGCTGGGAGTTTGAACGATCTGCATGTCCATCTGAGTGCTGGGAGTATGAGGGAGCTGCATGTCTATCTGTGTGCTGGGAGTATGAGAGAGCTGCATGTCCATCTGTGTGCTGGGAATATGAGAGAGCTGCTTGTCCATCTGTGTGCTTGGAGTTTGAAGGAGCTGGATGTCCATCTGTGTGCTGGGAGTAAAAGAGAGCTGCATTTCCATTTGTGTGCTGGGAGTTTGAACGATCTGCATGTCCATCTGAGTGCTGGGAGTATGAGGGAGCTGCATGTCCATCTGTGTGCTGGGAGTATGAGATAGCTTCTTGTCCATCTGTGTGCTTGGAGTTTGAAGGAGCTGCATGTCCATCTGTGTGCTGGGAGTATGAGCAAACTACATGCTCATCTGTGTCCTGGGAGTATGAGAGAGCTGCATGTCCATCTGTGTCCTGGGAGTATGAGCAAGCTGCATGTCCATCTGTGTGCAGTGAGTATGAGAGAGCTGCATGTCCATCTGTGTGCTGGGAGTATAATCAAGCTGCATGTCCATCTGTGTACTGGGAGTATGAGAGAACTGCATGCCCATCTGTGAGCTTGGAGTATGAGAGAACTGCATGTCCATCTGTGTCCTAGGAGTATGAGCAAGCCGCATGTCCATCTGTGTCCTAGGAGTATGAGAGAGCTGCATGTCCATCTGTGTCCTGGGAGTATGAGAGAGCTGCATGTCCATCACTGTGCTGGGAGTATGACTGAGCTGCAGGTCCAGCTGTGTGCTGGGAGAATGACTGAGCTGCATGTCTGTCTGTGTGCTTGGAGTATGAGAGAGCTGCATGTCCATCTGTGTGGTGGGAGTTTGAGGGAGCTGCATGTCCATCTGTATGCTGGGAGTATGAGTGAGCTGCATATCCATCTGTGTGCAGGGGGCATGAGAGATGCATGTCCATCTGTGTGCTGGCATTATGACTGAGCTGCATGTCTGTCTGTGTGCTGGGAGTATGAGACAGTTCCATGTTTATCTGTGCACTGGGAGTATGACTGAGCTGCATGTCCGTCTGTGTGCTGGGAGTGTGAGTGTGCTGCATATCCATCTGTGTGGAGGGAGTATGACTGAACTATATTTTTGTCTGTGTGCTGGGAGTATGAGCAAGCTGCGTGTCCACCTGTGTGCTGGGAGTATGAGCGAGCTGCATGTACATCTGTGTGCTGGGAGTATGATCGAGCTGCATATCCATCTGTGTGCAGGGAGTATGATCGAGCGGTGTGTCCATCTGTGTGCTGGGAGTATGAGAGAGCTGCATGTCCATCTTTGTGCAGAGAGTATGAGCAAGCTGCATGTCCATCTGTGTGTTGGGAATATTAGTGAGGTGCATGTCCATCTGTGTCCTGGGAGTATGAGGGAGCTGCATTTCTAGCTGTGTGCTGGGAGTATGAGAGAACTGCATATCCATCTATTTCTGGGGAGTGTGAGCAATCTGCATGTCCATCCATGTGCTGGGTGTATGAGAGAGCCACATGTCCTTCTGTATCCTGAGTGTATGAGAGAGCTGCATGTCCATCTGTGTGCAGGGAGTATGTGAGAGCTGCTTGTCAATCTGTTTGCTGGTAGTATAAGGGAGCTGCATTTCCATCTGTGTGCTGGGAGTATGAGTCATCTTCATGTTCATCTCTGTGCTGGGAGTATGAGTGAGCTTTTTGTCAGTATGAGCTAGTTGCATGTCTATCTGTGTGCTGGGAGTATGAGAGAGCTGCATGTCCATCTGTGTGGTGGGAATGTGATCGAGCTGCATGGCCATCTGTGTGCTGGGCATATGAGAGAGCTGCATGTCCATCTGTGTGGTGGGGATATGACAGAGCTGCATGCCCATCTCTGTGCTGGGAGTATGAGAGAGCTGCATGTCCATCTGTGTGGTGGGAATATGATTGAGTGGCATGCCCATCTGTGTGTTGGGAGTATGAGTGAGCTACATGTCTATCTGTACTGTGTGTATGAGTGAGCTGCATGTCCATCTGTGTGCTGGGAGAATGACTAAGCTGCATGTCCATCTGTGTGCTGGGAGTATGAGATAGCTACATGTCTATCTGTGTCCTGGGAGTTTAAGCGAGTTGCATGTCCATCTGTGTGCAGGGAGTACAAGCGAGCTGCATGCCCATCTGTGTGCTGTGAGTATGACTGAACTGCATTTCCATCTGTGTTCTGGGAGTATGACTGTGCATGTCCATCTGTGTTCTGGGAGTATGACTGAGCTGCATGTCCATCTGTGTGCCGGGAGTATCAGTGAGCTGCATGTCCATCTGTGTGCTGGGAGTATAACTGAGCTGCATGTCCATCTGTGTGCAGGGTGTACGAGCGAGCTACATGTTCATCTGTGTGCCTGGGAGTATGACTGAGTTGCATGTCCATCTGTGTTCTATGAATATGACTGAGCTGCATGTCCATCTGTACTGGGTGTGTGAGCGAGCTGCATGTCCATCTGTGCGCTGGGAACATGAGATAGATGCATGTCCATCTGTGTGCTGGCAGTATGAGTGAGCTGCATATCTGTCTGTGTGCAGGAAGTATGACTGAGCTGCATGCCTGTCTGTGTTCTGGGAGTATGAGAGAGCTGCATGTCCATCTGTGTGCTGGGACTATGACTGAGCTGCATGTTTGTCTGTGTGCTGGGAGTATGAGAGAGCTGCATCTCCATCTGTGTGCTGGGAGTTTGAGGGAGCTGCATGTCCACCTGTGTGCTGGGAGTATGAGCGAGCTGCACATCCATATGTGTGCTGGCAGTATGAGCAAGCTACATGTCCGTCTGTGTGCAGGTAGTATGACTGAGCTGCATGTCTGTGTGTGTGCTTGGAGTATGAGTGAGCTGCATGTCCATCTCTCTGCAGGGAGAATGAAAGAGCTGCATATCCATCTGTGTGCAGGGAGTATGATCGAGCTGCATGTCCATCTGTTTGTTGGGAGTATGAGAGAGCTGCATGTCCGTCTGTGTGCAGGGAGTATGAGTAAGCTGCATGTTCATCTGTGTGCTGGGAGTTTTAGTGAGTTGCATGTCCATCTGTGTCCTGGGAGTATGAGGGAGCTGCATGTCTAGCTGTGTGCTGGGAGTATGAGTGAACTGCATGTCCATCTGTTTCTGAGGAGTATGAGCAACCTGCATGTCCATCTGTGTGCTAGAAGTATGAGAGAGCTGCATGTCCTTCTGTATCCTGGGAATATGAGAGAGCTGCATGTCCATCTGTGTGCTGGGAATATGAAGGGGCTGCATGTTCATCTTTGTGCTGGGAGTATGAGAGAGCTGCATGTCCATCTGTGTGCAGGGAGTATGAGAGAGGTGCATGTCCATCTGTGTGCAGGGAGTATGAGCGAGCTGTATGTCCATCTTTGTGCTGCTAGTCTGAGCAAGCTGCAAGTCCATCTGTCTGCTGGGAGTATGAGGGAGCTGCATGTCCATCTGTGTGCTAGCAATATGAGTGAGCTGCATATCCAACTGTGTGCTGGGAGTATGATTGATCTGCATGTCCATCTGTGTGCTGGGAGTATGGAGGAGCTACATGTCCATCTGTGTGCTGGGAGTATGAGCGAGCTGCATGTCCATCTGTGTGCTGGGAGTATGAGAGAGCTGCATGTCCTTCTGCGTGCTGGGAGTATGAGTGAGCTCCATGCCCATCTGTGTGCTGGGAGGATGAACAAACTGCATTTCCATCTGTGTGCAGGGAGTATGAGAGAGCTGCATGTCCATCTGTGTGGTGGGAATTTGATCGAGCTGCATGTCCATCAGTGTGCTGGGAGAATGACTGAGCTGCATTTCCTTCTGTGTTCAGGCAGTACGACCAAGCTGCATGTCCATCTGTCTGCTGGGAGTACGACCGAGCTGCATGTCCATCTGTCTGCTGGGAGTATGACCTAGTTGCATGTCCATCTGTGTGCTGAGAGTATGACTGAGCTGCATGTCCATCTGCGTGCAGAGAGTACGAGTGAACTGCATGTCCATCTGTGTACTGGGAGTATGACTGATCTGCATGTCCATCTGTGTTCTGGGTGTATGACTGAGCTGCATGTCCATCTGTGTGCAGGGAGTATGAGCGAGTTGCATGTCCATTTGTATGCTGGGAGTATGAGAGAGAGCTGCATGTCCATCTGTGTGCTGGGAGTATGAGCAAGCTGCATGCCCATCTGTGTGCTGGGAGTATGAGGGTGCTGCTTGTCCATCTGTGTGCTGGGAGTATGAGCGAGCTATGTGTCTATCTGTGTGCTGGGAGTATTAGTGAGCTGCATGTCCATCTTTGAGCTGGGAGTATGAGGGAGCTGCATGTCCATCTGTGTGCTGGGAGTATGAGAGAGATACATGTCCATATGTGTGCTGGGAGTATGGGCAAGCTGCATGTCCATCTGTGTGCTTGGAGTATGAGGGAGCTGCATGTCCATCTGTGTGTTGGGAGTATGAGAGAGCTGCATGTCCATCTTTGTGCTCGGAGTATGAGAAAGCTGCATGTTTATCTGTGTGCAGGGAGTGTTGGAGAGCTGCATCTCCATCTGTGTGTATGGAGTATGAGTGAGATGTATGTCCATCTGTGTGCTGGGAGTATGAGTTAGCTGCTTGTCCATCTGTGTGCTTGAAGTATGAGGGAGCTGCATGTCCATCTGTGTGCTGGGAGTATGAGCGAGCTGCATGTCCATCTGTGTGCTTGGAGTATGAGAGAGCTGCATGTCTAACTGTGTGCTGGGAGTATGACAGAGAGCTGCTTGTCCATCTGTGTGCTGGGAGTATGATCGAGCTGCATGTCCATCTGTGTGCTGGGCATATGAGAGAGCTGCATGTCCATCTGTGTGGTGGGGATATGATGGAGCTGCATGCCCATCTGTGTGCTGGGAGTATGAGAGAGCTGCATGTCCATCTGTGTGGTGGGAATATGACTGAGCGGCATGCCCATCTGTGTGCTGGGAGTATGAGTGAGCTACATGTCTATCTGTACTGTGTGTATGAGTGAGCTGCATGTCCATCTGTGTGCTGGGAGAATGACTAAGCTGCATGTCCATCTGTGTGCTGGGAGTATGAGATAGCTACATGTCCATCTGTGTCCTCGGAGTTTAAGTGAGTTGCATGTCCATCTGTGTGCAGGGAGTACAAGCGAGCTGCATGCCCATCTGTGTGCTGTGAGTATGACTGAGTTGCATTTCCATCTGTGTTCTGGGAGTATGACTGTGCATGTCCATCTGTGTTCTGGGAGTATGACTGAGCTGCATGTCCATCTGTGTGCCGGGAGTATCAGTGAGCTGCATGTCCATCTGTGTGCTGGGAGTATAACTGAGCTGCATGTCCATCTGTGTGCAGGGTGTACGAGCGAGCTACATGTTCATCTGTGTGCAGCTACATGTTCATCTGTGTGCCTGGGAGTATGACTGAGTTGCATGTCCATCTGTGTTCTATGAATATGACTGAGCTGCATGTCCATCTGTACTGGGTGTGTGAGCAAGCTGCATGTCCATCTGTTTGCTGGGTGTATGAATGAGCTGCTTGTCCATCTGTGTGCAGAACTGCTTGCCCATCTGTCTGCTGGGAGTATGAGCAAGCTGCTTGTCAATCTGTCTGCTGGGAGTATGAGGGAGCTGCATGTCCATCTATGTACAGGTAGTATGAGTAAGCTGCATGTCCATCTGTGTGCTGGGAATTTCAGTGAGCTGCATGTCCATCGGTGTCCTGGGAGTATGAGGGGGCTGCATGTCTAGCTGTGTACTGAGAGTATGAGTGAACTGCATGTCCATCTGTTTCTGAGGAGTATGAGCAATCTGCATGTCCATCTGTGTGCTGGGAGTATGAGAGAGCTGCATGTCCTTCTGTATCCTGGGAATATGAGAGAGCTGCATGTCCATCTGTGTGCAGGGAGTATGAGACAGCTGCATGTCCATCAGTGTGTGTTGCATTTCCATCTGTGTGCTGGGAGTATGAGTGAGCTGCATGTCCATCTGTGTGCTTGGAGTATGAAGGAGCTGCATGTCCATCTGTGTGCTGGCAGTATGAGCAAGCTGCATGTCCATCTGTGTGATGGGAGTATGAGAGTGCTGCATGTCTACCTGTGTGCTGGGAGTATTACAGAGAGCTGCATGTCCATCTGTGTGCTGGGTGTCTGATAGAGCTGCATGTCTATTTGTGTGCTGGCAGTATCAGTGAGCTGCATGTCCATCTGTGTGCAGGGAGTATGAGCAAGCTGCATGTCCATCTGTGTGCTGGGGTGTGAGAGAGAGCTGCATGTCCATCTGTGTGCTGGGAGTTTGAGGGAGGTGCATGTCCACCTGTGTGCTAGGAGTATGAGTGAGCTGCATGTCCATCTGTGTGCAGGGAACATGAGATAGATTCATGTCCATCTGTGTGCTGACAGTATGAGTGAGCTGCATATCTGTCTGTGTGCAGGAAGTATGACTGAGCTGCATGCCTGTCTGTGTTCTGGGAGTATGAGAGAGCTGCATGTCCATCTGTGTGCTGGGAATATGACTGAGCTGCATGTTTGTCTGTGTGCTGGGAGTATGTGAGAGCTGCATCTCCATCTGTGTGCTGGGAGTCTGAGGGAGCTGCATGTCCACCTGGGTGCTGGTAGTATGAGCGAGCTGCACATCCATATGTGCGCTGGCAGTATGAGCAAGCTACATGTCTGTCAGTGTGCAGGTAGTATGACTGAGCTGCATGTCTGTCTGTGTGCTTGGAGTATGAGTGAGCTGCATGTCCATCTCTCTGCAGGGAGTATGAAAGAGCTGCATATCCATCTGTGTGCAATGAGTATGATCGAGCTGCATGTCCATCTGTTTGTTGAGAGTATGAGAGAGCTGCATGTCCATCTGTGTGCAGGGAGTATGAGTAAGCTGCACGTTCATCTGTGTGCTGGGAGTTTTAGTGAGTTGCATGTCCATCTGTGTCCTGGGAGTATGAGGGAGCTGCATGTCTAGCTGTGTGCTGGGAGTATGAGTGAACTGCATGTCCATCTGTTTCTGAGGAGTATGAGCAACCTGCATGTCCATCTGTGTGCTAGAAGTATGAGAGAGCTGCATGTCCTTCTGTATCCTGGGAATATGAGAGAGCTGCATGTCCATCTGTGTGCTGGGAATATGAAGGGGCTGCATGTTCATCTGTGTGCTGGTAGTATGAGCAAGTTGTATGTCTATCTTTGTGCTGGTTGTATGAGCATGTTGCATGTTCATCTTTGTGCTGGGAGTATGACTGATCTGCATGTCCATCTGTGTTCTGGGTGTATGACTGAGCTGCATGTCCATTTGTACTGGGTGTTTAAGGAAGCTGCATGTCCATCTGTGTGCTGGGAGTATGACTGAGCTACATGTCCATCTGTGTGCAGGGAGTACAACCGAGCTGCATGTCCATCTGTGTTCTGGGTGTATGACTGAGCTGCATGTCCATTTGTACTGGGTGTTTAAGGAAGCTGCATGTCCATCTGTGTGCTGGGAGAATGACTGAGCTGCATGTCCATCTGTGTGCAGGGAGTACAACCGAGCTGCATGTCCATCTGTATTCTGGGTGTGTGACTGAGCTGCATGTCCATTTGTACTGGGTGTTTAAGGAAGCTGCATGTCCATCTGTGTGCTGGTAGTATGGGAAAGCTGCATGTCCATCTGTGTGCTGGGAGTAGGGTGTTGCATGTCCATCTGTGTGCTGGGAGTATGAGCGAGCCACATGTCCATCTGTGTGCTGGGAGTATTAGTGAGCTGCATGTCCATCTTTGTGCTGGGAGTATGAGGGAGCTGCATGTCCATCTGTGTGCAGGGAGTATGAGAGAGATACATGTCCATCTGTGTGCTGGGAGTATGAGGGAGCTGCATGTCCATCTGTGTGCTGGGAGTAGGGTGTTGCATGTCCATCTGTGTGCTGGGAGTATGAGCGAGCCACGTGTCCATCTGTGTGCTGGGAGTATTAGTGAGCTGCATGCCCATCTTTGTGCTGGGAGTATGAGGGAGCTGCATGTCCATCTGTGTGCTGGGAGTATGAGAGAGATACATGTCCATCTGTGTGCTGGGAGTATGAGGGAGCTGCATGTCCATCTGTGTGCTGGGAGTATGAGCGAGCTGCATGTCCATCTGTGTGCTTGGACTATGAGAGAGCTGCATGTCTACCTGTGTGCTGGGAGTATGACAGAGAGCTGCTTGTCCATCTGTGTGCTGGGAGTATGATCGAGCTGCATGTCCATCTGTGTGCTGGGAGTATCAGTGAGCTACATGTCCATCTGTGTGCAGGGAGTATGAGTGAGCTGCATGTCCGTTGTTGTGCTGGGAGTATGAGAGAGAGCTGCCTGTCCATCTGTGTGCTGGGAGTATGAGAGAGCTGAATGTCTACCTGTGGGCTGGGAGTATGACAGAGAGCTGCATATCCATCTGTGTGCTGGGAGTATGATCGAGCCTTATGTCCATTTGTGTGTTGGGAGTATTAGTGAGCTGCATGTCCATCTGTGTGCTGGGAGTATCAGTGAGCTGCATGTCCATCTGTGTGCAGGGAGTATGAGCGAGTTGCATGTCCATTTGTATGCTGGGAGTATGCGAGAGAGCTGCATGTCCATCTGTGTGCAGGGAGTATGGGAAATCTGCATGTCCATCTGTGTGCTGGGAGTATGAGGGTGCTGCTTGTCCATCTGTGTGCTGGGAGTATGAACAAGCTATGTGTCTATCTGTGTGCTGGGAGTATGAACAAGCTATGTGTCTATCTGTGTGCTGGGAGTATGAGTGAGCTGCATGTCCGTTGTGCTGGGAGTATGAGAGAGCTGCATGTCCATCTGTGTGCTGGGAGGATGAACAACTTGCATGGCTATCTGTGTGCATGGAGTATGAGAGAGCTGCATGTCCATTTGTATGGTGGGAATATGATCGAACTGCATGCCCATCTGTGTGCTGGGAGTGTGCACGTGCTGCATGTCCATCTGTACTGGGTGTATGAGCAAGCTGCATGTCCATCTGTGTGCTGAGAGTACGACCGAGCTGCATGCCCATCTGTGTGCTGGGAGTATGAAAGAAAGCTGCATGCCCATCTGTGTGCTGGGAGTATGATCTTGCTGCATGTCCATCTGTTTGCTGCGAGTATCAGTGAGCTGCATGTCCATATGTTTGGTGCTAGTAGCAGTGAGCTGCATGTCCATCTGTGTGTAGGGAGTGTGAGCGAACTGCATATCCATCTGTCTGCTGGGAGTATGAGAGAGCGCTGCATGTCCATTTGTGTGCTGGGAGTGTGAGGGAGCTACATGTCCATTTGTGTGCTGGGAGTGTGAGATAGCTGCATGTCCATCTGTGTGCTGGGAGTATGAGGGATCTGCATGTCCATCTGTGTGCTGGGAGTATGAGCTAGCTGCATTTCGATCTAAGTGCTGGGAGTATGAGGGAGCTGTGTATTCATCTATGTGCTGGTAGTATGAGTGAGCCTCATGTCAGTCTGTGTGCTGGGAGTATGAGTGAGCTGTATGTCTGTCTTTATGTTCAGAGTATGAGAAAGCTGCATGTTTATCTGTGTGCAGGGAGTGTTGGAGAGCTGCATCTCCATCTGTGTTTAGGGTGTATGAGTGAGCTGTGTGTCCATCTGTGTGCTGGGAGTATGAGTGAGCTGCTTGTCCATCTGTGTGCTTGGAGAATGAGGGAGCTGCATGTCCATCTGTGTGCTGGAAGTATGAGCGAGCTGCATGTCCTTCTGTGTGCTTGGAGTATGAGAGAGCTACATGTCTACCTGTGTGCTGGGAGTATGACAGAGAGCTGCATGTCCGTCTGTGTGCTGGGAGTATGATCGAGCTGCATGTCCATCTGTGTGCTGGGAGTATCAGTGAGCTACATGTCCATCTGTGTGCAGGGAGTATGAGCGAGCTGCATGTCTGTTGTTGTGCTGGGAGTATGAGAGAGAGCTGCATGTCCATCTGTGTGCTGGGAGTTTGAGAGAGAGCTGAATGTCTACCTGTGTGCTGGGAGTATGACAGAGAGCTGCATATCCATCTGTGTGCTGGGAGTATGATCGAGCCTCATGTCCATCTGTGTGTTGGGACTATCAGCGAGCTGCATGTCCATCTGTGTGCTGGGAGTATCAGTGAGCTGCATGTCCATCTGTGTGCAGGGAGTATGAGCGAGTTGCATGTCCATCTGTGTGCTGGGAGTATGAGGGAGCTGCATGCCCATCTGTGTGCTGGGAGTATGAACGAGCTGCATGTCCATCTGTGTGCTGGGAGTATGAGGGAGCTGCATTTCCTTCTGTGTGCTGGGAGTTTGAGTGAGCTGCATGTCCATCTGTGTGCAGGGAGGATGAACAACTTGCATGTCCATCTGTGTGCATGGAGTATGAGAGAGCTGCATGTCCATTTGTGTGGTGGGAATATGATTGAGCTGCATGCCCATCTGTGTGCTGGGAGTATGCGCGTGCTGCATGTCCATCTGTACTGGGTGTATGAGCAAGCTGCATGTCCATCTGTGTGCTAGGAGTATGACTGAGCTGGATGTCCATCTGTGTGCTGGGAGTATGATCGAGCTGCATGTCCATCTGTGTGCTGTGAGTATCAGTGAGCTGCATGTCCATATGTTTGGTGCTAGTAGCAGTGAGCTGCATGTCCATCCGTGTGTATGGTATATGAGCGAGCTGCATTTCCATCTGTCTGGTGGGAGTGCGAGAGAGCGCTGCATGTCCATTTGTGTGCTGGGAGTGTGAGGGAGCTACATGTCCATTTGTGTGCTGGGATATGAGATAGCTGCATGTCCATTTGTGTGCTTGGATTATCAGTGATCTGCATGTCCATCTGTGTCTTGGCAGTGTGAGCGAGCTGCATGTCCATCTTTTGGCACCACTGTCTCTGTTCCTGTAATACTGTTGCAGCCTTCCCTTCACCTCCCTTTCCACTTAGCCAGCTAACACTCAAAGCACTGTGACTGTGTGATACGTATGCCAGCAAACTTGTCTTCTTCCATCGGTAGCCTCCCAGCTCCTGTTGTCTTAAAGCAGCATAGTAAACACCTTATGGTCACTGATAACGAGCTCCTCCTTAACCCAGAAAGCTTTGTGAGATGTAAAAATACCCAGCTAGTTATGCAGGCACCCCTCTCTCAATAATCAAGTAACAGTGAGCATCACATAGCCACACCCTCACTTCAACCACTGCCACATTCTCTGACCGAACCAAAACAAAAGTTACCCCCTGGGGAAATGAAGAAAATTTTGCCAAAACCTCCTTGAACTTGTAAGAACAGTCCCCCAGCAGAGGTGTTTCAGCTCTCCTTCACCATGCATATATACATCATGTCACCTACAGCCAGTTTCTTCCCAGTCAAGTTTTCATAAACTAACTTTTGACTAAAATGTTTTATTTATTGTTTACTCAGTTGTTAGCCATACAGATTCCTCATTCACCAGCATGGACAAGGGTAGGATTACTGCCAGCTGCCTTTCTGGTTTCAGGATCATACACATTACAAGGACCCTCAAGACTTTCATGAAACAAGTATTGTCCAATATATGGTACTGGTCCATCCAGGAGGGAATGGCCTAGAGTATAAACCCTTGAGGAGCATGCAGAAGAACATGTCATAACTTTCTGTGCATGTGATGGACACATGTAAGGCTCTGGTCCTAAGTGGAGTCCTTCCTTCACTGAGAATTATGCTTTGTTAAAGAGAAGACAACTGGGTTTGACAATTGGCTTAACAACTGGTGTCATTCTGGGGGGATCGAGTCCATACCAGCCTTGGACAAGATGATTGATAATCCCTTTTGTTTTGCAATGAATGGCCTGCATCTGTTATTCAAGGGTTTCTGCATACTAGCGAAAGCCTCTGTTGCACTATAGTGCCTTTTTAGGCAGAGTGCTACTAATGGACACCTGAACTTAGCGAGTTCATGTAACCCTGAACTGACCGCTTTAATGTGGCTCTTCTCAGTGTCAGAGGTCGTAATAACAAATTCCTGACCTTGATGTGCTCCTGCTTCTGGATCATTCCTTTGTTTGTGTAGTTGAAGAGACTTGCTATAAAGCTAAAGAAAGCACTCCATCCATACCTGTATTTTCTACCTACCACACCTTCAGACCTGGTGGAAAATGCTTTGGTGTCCATATTTGTCAGGGACCACATCTCATCCAGGCTGATATCTAGAGAATCACAATCTGAAGAACTAAAACGTATGTTTACCATGGAGATGATCAAGTTTTCAACCTACAGCATGCAAAAGACCCCTTCCATAACCGTATATGATCATGTTAGATTCCTGGAATTTTTGTAAGCAGTCCTATAAGTAATGACTGCAGAATCCTAGGTGACTTTAATTACCCTGACACAGTTTGAAACACCTGTACCTCTAGCATAGGGTATACCAGGAGATTTTTGAATTTTATAAACAGGATTTCATTGGATTAGTTACTGACCCATCTGAGGCAAAAATATGTCCTCATAAATGTAGCTTTTACCTGTTTCACTCCCCTAATTGTTCTTTCACCGGCTGAGTCGGAACATAAATGTCTGACATTTACTTTCAGAAGTAGACTAATCACCTATATAACCAATATACTTAAGGACTTCAAAGAGTGAACCTTATACAATTTTATGATAAAAGCTCAGCATTTTCCCATGACACAGCAACTAGTTTCACTTGGAGTTTTATGCCTACTTAGAAGAATGCATAGATCGCAGAAATCTAGCAGTCCCATACAGAGCCAAATACAATGGAAAATTTTAAAGCAACAGCCCCCCCCCCTCCAATCAACCAATATCAACAAACTATTACACAAGAGAAAAACCTCCATAAACTGTACAGTAAGGCTAGAAATCCTCACAATTAGGATAGAATAACAATATCACCAGGAAACTGGAAAGCACTAAGAACTACTAAAGGAAGCAATGAACTGAAATGAGCTTCTGAAGTGATGGATTCATAGAAGTCCTTCTTTATTTCTGTTAGAAAAATAAGAAATTACAGTCAACATTACTCTGAATGTTATCTTAATGGAGCTCTCAACCCTGATTCCAGTGACATTGCAAACATAATAGTGAATAATTTAATCAAAAACGTCATCTAAAATCTCTATTCAAAGACCAATCATTTCAGAATACCTTTATACTCCCTCTCATTATTAAGTAACATGTTCTTATGGTGTTACCAAAACACATCCTCCATTAGTCCTGACAATTCATGGGGGCTTAGTAAACAACATCCAACATGGTGTTGCTGAACGTCTCTTTAAATTGTTTAACCTAAGCTTAACTACACAAAGGCTATGTTCCCAAATGCTGCTACATTGCTGTGCTGATGTCCTTACACAAGGGGGGACCCTACTACGGACCCCGATATTTATACCCAATTCAGCCTTTTGAGTCTGATCTCTAAAGCTGCGGAGCATATCACAAACAATCTCATTAATTATGGTATCAAGAATCTCTTTAGCCTTGACCCACATCAGTTTGACTCATCAAGGGGAAATCGTGCCTGTTAAGTTCTATTAACTTATTTGATAGGATCCAGCAAGCTGTTGGTGGTGGTTCTGCTGCTTATAAAGCTTATTGCTGTCTGGCCAAAGCATTCAGTACCATATCTCATTCCAGAATTGTAAAGGATCCAGCTGCTTTAAACGCAAACCCTTTTGTGGTAAGACGGAGAGTCTTTTGGCTGAAAAACAGAACACACATCGCTCATATGGCAGGTGCCTCTACGATAGCCTTAATGAAACTAGTAGAGTCCAGTAGGGGTCTGTACTGGGTCCTCTTCTGTATGGCATCTACTTCACTAATCTCAAAACCTGACAAACAGGACATTTGGCTAACCAGATTTGCATGCCAGTCACATTAGGAATACCTCAAAGCTCCATTCTTGGTCCACTTCTTTTCAATATCTTCACTAATAATCTCAACACAGCTACTTCTCTAGCTACATTAGTCCAATATGAAGATGATTCCTCACTAATATGCACAACCCAGCCCCTTCAATAACTACAGGAAAAAACACAAAAATCCTTCACAGCACTGGAAACATGGTTTTCTAACACATAGCTTGTACTCAACCCTAATAAAACCAAGCTAATAATCTTCCAACCTACTAGAGCCGCTGAACCCACTTCCAACTATTCCATAACTGCTGCAGGTAACATAACTATTGAACCCATTACACAGGCCAAACTTCTAGGTGTCATTATTGACCATAACATGAGATTCGACCAACACATATCACAAGCTATTAAGAAAGTACACAAAAAACTGGGTACTCTATATAAAAAGAAACAATTGCTAACCAACAATAATTGAACAATCATTGCAAGAGCTCATCTACTCTCAACTCAAAACTTTATAACAAAATAGCTAAATTTGCCGCTGACTCCCCATATAGAACACATCACTGTCTAGTACTAAAAAAAAAAAAAACTATCTTGGGTAGAATTCCCACATCTTCTACACTACAACCAGCTGACCATGGCACACAAATTATTTAACCAGCCAGGCAAAACACCTATCCTACAAAACCTTCTAGAACCATATTCTAACCATAGACCATTACGCTCCACCAGCAAATCCTTACTAAAAGTTAGCAAATGTACAAATCCCCCAGGTGACACTCTTTACTCTAGTTATGTAGCCAAAATCTGGAACTGCTTACCTCTAGAACTAAGAACTTGCACTAATATCACTCACGTAAAATATGCTGAAAGACCAACTGACTAACAAATGGCTTTGCCCATGTAATTCTCCAGGATAAAACATACTTTCCCTAATTACTTCTACTGTCCAAGATAAACATTTATTTCCTAAAGTACTTTAACACACAGTGTGAATCTAGTAACCATTCTGATTTTACTGTCTTCTGGATTCTATACCCTTTAATTACCATCCAAACCAGTTCCATCACAACCCATATACTTTTAATTTCAAAGACAGTAGCTCCTATAGGCAAGACATTCTTCTAGTCTGTGTAAGTTTTTACCTTATAATCTTTAGTTTTACATCTACCTTATAACAGATATCTAACTGTGCTTAACAAAATGATAAGTCTACTTGTATTTTCCTTATACTATACATTCCTATTGTGTCACTATAGTTGTATACACGGCATCATTTTTGACTGTGTTATAAGATTTTTTTTTTTTTTTTTACAAATTGTTCAACTTGCCTTTATAATAATTCTGTCTGTTTTTGTTTATGGAGCTTTTCTCCCCTGGCCTGTGCTGAAAACACACAGTCGGACTTTCCCAGCAAACAAATGTAAAATAAACAAATAAAAATGAATATATTTTAAAATATTGTCCAAAGTTAAACTCTCCCTAATAAAATATCTGGGCATTAGTTACCAAAACCACACCGGTAGTACTTGATTACTGTCCAGTGGCAGCCGTCTCAATATTGTAATTACTTTCAAGCATGTTTTTAAAATTATAGTCCATCTCGTATACAAAAACTGGTTCTGATCCCAACAATCTAAAAAGTAACGGATTTGCTTTAAAAATGGTCCAGTTTTTCTGTACAATATGTTTAATTTCTGTAGAAAGATGATTATATTGGATAACTATGGAAAGTTCATACCCCATTGGGGATGCCATATGGGGCATATAGGGCATATCAACCAAATCAACTCCTGATAGAGTTTACTTGCCACCCCATTTAGATTGCATGTGGTTGCTAAAATCTTTCACCAGTTTTTCAGGGTCACTTCTAGCAATAAACATGTTAGTGACTGTAAAATGTTCACCCAAAATGTCTTCTAAATGTGATATCACTCCGGCTACCCTGATGCATTGGTCTTTTACAGGACTCTTTTCGTATAATAAAGGGTGAAAACCTGAACAGTATAAGCATGAATTAGAAAATATAGGTTTCATGTACATTTTTGATTTGAACCCTGTATTGGTGTGCAAAATTAATGTCTCCAGATAACTAATCTTCCCCTTGTCATGATGTGAAGTACATTTTAAAATCTTAGTGGTGTTGATCAAATAGTCGTCAAAATGTATACAATTCAGGACCATCCCATAAAATAAAAATGTTGTCCAAAAATCTGAGATATAGATGAACATATTTAAAAAAAATGAATTATTAAATATGTATCTTTTTTCCCATGCAAGCAAAATTAGGTTGGCAAATACTGGGGTGCAGGATGCACCCATAGCTACCCCCCGGGTTTGCTTGAAAAGTTCACCTTCAAAAAAATGTAATTGCGGTGTACCACAAGGGATGTCATCTAAATTATCAGGTTAATTTTCTCATTTGTTAAAAACTCATAATCCTTTAAGCTGTCATAACAAAACTCTAAACCCTCATCCTTAGGAATGATGGAAAACAAATCCGTAACATCAGTAGTTAAGAAAATGAGATTGTCTTTCCAGATATTACTCTTTAAACATCTAAAAGGTGCCAAGAATATCTCAATAAATGGGGTACTATATTACAAATATGTTTAAGCCATCTGACAATTAAGACCGCCAAGAGATAGGTCTCCGAGTTTTGAACGGCAACTGGTCGTCTAAATGGGGGTTTCCTAATGTCTTTACGTATCTTTGGTATACCAAATATAGTGGGAATAATAAGTTTAGAATTTGTCAAAAATGTGTAAGCCTCAGAATCAATTCTCTGATTGATCAAATAATCTTCCAAATAAGAGTCAGTTTTGTAGTATGCAATATTGATCTGATTTTTCGACATTGGAGTAGAGGTGTCAGTGTTGTGATATATAATAAACTTAGCGCTGGAATAATCTGTAGAGTCAAACAAGACAGTTCCACCCCCTTTATCTGGTTTTATAACGTACAAGAATCTGCCTTCAATAAAGCATCCAGCAACACCTTTTCCTGGGGGGTAAGATTAAAATGAGGGAATCGACCTTTAAAACCAGTATCCGTATTACAAATGTCCTCACAGTTACAGCTTTCTCAAATATATTAATAATAGGATTTAATGCAGGATTAAACACACTTTTCCTTTTAATTGTTTCACCAGTAATTGTGGTCATACCATCTTCAGCATTACTTTTGTTCTTCTCATAAAAATATGCTGCTAGGTTTAATTTCTTAGTAAACAATTTCAACTGTAACAAAGAATCAGCTATGTCAGAATTATTAGTGGATACAAATTTAAACCTTTTTTAGGACAAAAATAATGTTGTATCATAATGGGTCTGTTGGTATAATTGAAAATGTAGCCTTTGTAAGACAATATTACCCTATTTTCATCCACGGTCAGTACTTTCTCCTCCCTTCTATCTTCCTGGAGCTGATTACAGTGATCCATTTCATCTTCAGTCTGGACATTAAATTACAACAATATTGTACAACACACAAAAATAGTGTACCACATACAGTTGGTTTGCTATTTATAATACATTGAAATAATGCAGTTATTAATGCACATAACAACAGGGTTTCTAAATGGTTACAGTTTTGTGAGCTCTCAGCAGGAAAGATGTAACAGTAAATACCAGCACCAAACATTTTGCTACACAATTCAAATATCCAGCCTACCTAAGTCTTCTAAACAAAACATATAGCTCACACAAAGTTAGATAAGTGTATAATCTGACTATGTAAATTATATTCATTCTATTTCCAATACCTGTATAACATGTGACATAACTGAGTACCAGGGAGTATCATTCACATATAAGCACTCTTCAAAGCACAGATAATTATTAGAGAAGATACGGTCTTCTGCCCTGGAAAGTTAGTTACCACAATATTATCTCAGGATACAAGTACATGATTACTCCACATGGTAAGCATAGTTGATAGCCAATGTAGTTAAAAGGTTTAGTGAACCTAAATATTTAGGTAACAGAAGGGTATAATTAGCATATTATACTATAGTCGGAATGCTAGTATATCTAAATATGTTATGTAAATGCAAGTAATGTAGTTTCCTCGGGTTAGATATTTGTAGGTATAGAAATGGTTGAATGATTCTATGTTTGAGTATAATTTTAGGTAATGCACTGGTACTATAAACAGGTATATTTGGCTTTTTTTTCTTAAAGGTGTTGAAGGAGCTTTGCTCTGAATTCTGAAGAGAAAAAAACAGGTTCTGATTTTATTTAGCAGGTCACCTCATAATTTAGTACCAAAGATGGAAAAGCATGGTCTGATGTAGCAATGAGGGAAAAGTTGGGGTCTGAGGGAGGAATGAGGGAAAAGACATGGTCTGAGGAAGGAATGAGAGAAAAGGCATGGTCTGAGGAAGGAATGAGAGAAAAGGCATGGTCTGAGGAAGGAATGAGAGAAAAGGTGTGGTCTGAAGTACACAGTGTTCTTATGAGTCATTGGAAGATGACAGCATTGTTTGACCAAGAACACAGTACATAGGATAGTGTTGAGGTAGTCAGTTTACGTGAGAGTTGTGAAGTACCAGTATTGTAGATTAGACCATTTTCCTATAGGGAGGTAGTTTGCACATGCAAAGAAGTGACATGGATGCCCATTAGCAGGCAAAAGTAGAGTGAACCTGCGTATTCAGTTTGAGAGTGTTTGTAGATCAGAGGCAATTTAATAGAAGACAAAGCCAGCAGAGGCAGGCCATCTTCAAACTGGGGTTACACAATTCCTTTGCCAATTCTGTCCCCACCTTAGTGGTTAGAAATCATAACATGTGTTGGCAGACATTTCCTAGTTGCCTTTATTTTGAATTTTAGAAGACTGATGCTCATGGTCCTTTTTAATAAAACTGGGCAAGGCTAAGTATTTGAATGAAATTGCATGTTGTATGCTGAAGTTATCAAGGGTAACCATTTGAATTGCTGAGACTTGCAATGTTGAGTGCTCAACTGTGAAAAGTGAACAGCCAAAAATTCAAACATGTATACAAAGTCTGAGACTGACATTTTTCAGAATATTCCCACTTCGCTCCAGTATGGTGATGTGGCTGCTTGCATATATAAGTTCAGGGGTGTGGGGAATTGTCTCCTTAATCGGGTTGTATGTAGGGAGAGGGCTTGTCCTTCTTCCAAAACAAGTGTAAAGGAGCTCAATATTTGATCTTTTACTCTGTCTTCAGTTTTTTTTCTGCATTTTAAGAATTGGCATTCAGAGCAGGATCATAGTCAAATGGAGCCCTGGGCAGGGTAATGGAGTGGGGATCCTAGCAGCCCCCTTAGCCCCCGCAGCAGGTCCCCCAGCCATGCCAATGCCCCATTAATTGGCTATTTCTCCTTAACATAAACACTTTTCAAACCTGCCAGTGTACATATTATTTTTTCTTTACGTATACTATGATAAAAGACATTTTGATTTAATTTAAACATTTATTTCATAGCACAAACACCATAGACATTTGCTAAACAAAATAATATAGTCTTACAGTAAAAACAGACTTAGCATTAACAGTAAACTTCTCTGCCATTGAAATTCATATTCATCGAAACAACATTGAAACCCACATTCAAAGAAAATGCTTCTGGCCACTAGCAGATTAAGTTTACCTTTGGGCTGTTTTCAAAGCATAGGCCCCTAGCAAACATTTTTAGGACCATGCATACATGCATGTGTTTTTTGATTCACCTTCCTAATTGTATTAAATTATATTCCTTGTATAATACAGCACCACTTGTTAGAGTGTGTTTTAAATTTAAATTTGTAGTTTTGACCATTTTTCCAGTAAGCAATGAAACAAAACTTATGAACCAATAGTAACAGAAGTGCCCATGTCAGAACATTTCAACCATAAAAGGCTCCTCAACTGTCTGTCATTATAATCCTTCAATATCACTCAATGTACACATTCTCTGCAGAAGTAAAAGCCATCAGAATAATTCCACATTAAAGAGATCTGTAATTAATGAAAAAGTTGCTACTGGCAAACAACTTTATATTTCAGTGTTTCCTCTACTAGTTCAGTGCCTGCCGCCCTCAAAGAATGAATTGCCCATGTTACATTAAAATGATTGGTGAGCTGATAATATTGCAATGAAAATGGATGGCAAACTGACAACAGGTGCATAGTTACAAGGCATCTCATTTAAACGAGGACACACTGAGGACTGTAGTAGCCCACCCTCTCTTAAAGTACAACACAGCATCAGCAATCCACCTGGTGTGGGAGTAGAACCCACAGATTTCTGCATCAAAAGTAAGTATGCTACCTGTTGTGCTACTAACACTGCGTTTGATTTCTCTAGCGCAAACAGTAATGACCATTTGCTAAACAAAACAGATCCACATTAAAAGCAATCTTAGCCTGAGCATCAGTAAACTTCTCTTCTCTTGAAGCTCAAAATTCCTTGAAAATGTACTGAAGCTTATAATTCCTTGAATAATCCATTGAAACTAATATTCTGGTACTTAGTGTGAAGGATTATTGTCTCCTGTAACTAAGGTACAGGGTTTGAGCTTGAGCCAGGTTAAATTAACTAACCTGCCACCCCTAACTAGGGCATTACACACTTACAAACACACACACACACACACACACACACACACACACACACACACACACACACACACACACACACACACACACACACACACACACAAATCTAACCTACAGGATAACGTTTGTCCAGAAAATCCATTCTTCCTGCTGCTCATTTCAAAACAAACTCATGTGCTCCACACCATTCCAGTTTAAATGTGTAAGCATCTTACTAAAGGCCCATACACAGATGCTACTAAGGACACAATCTGCTTACATCATTAAAGAATAAATGTAATGCACACAGAATGCATTTGTAAAGAAGAAATAAAAGTTTGTGGCAGCCCCCTGGCCAGTGGGCCCTAAGCGACTGCCTTGGTCTCCTAGTTCTGGATCTGCCTCTGTCAGCATTGCAAGTCCATTTCAATAGGGAGCCGTTATGTATAGTGAGGGTGCTGTTGGGCTCGGTCCTTTGTGCACTCTCATAATAGTACTGAAGTATATACATTTGATCTTCTGGCAATCAAGGCTGAGTGTTTTCCATGTTAGTATTTGTTTTGTTATTGGTATATTGTAAACACAAACATGTACAGATGAATAAATGACAGCAGAAACAGAAAGAGGCTGATGCTGTTACGTGTCACTCTAAGTGATGCAGCCAACCCTCCTGCTAACCTACCCCCAGCCCATAATCTCCTTACTCTCCTCTGGTATTTTGACCACCCTCAATACTGTCTGATGACCTACCAACCTACCACTGCAACAGTACCTCAGACAGAATATTCTGCTGCTCTGCCACCCTCTCAGTAAGGTAATGCTTCTTTAAGGGTAACTTGAAGTGCCCCCTTTTCAGCATCCAGCCATGTCCTTTATAGGTTCATAGGTTAGTACTAAGCTAACTGCCTTTGTGAGACATTTTAAGCCTAGCCAATTGTCCCTTGTGAGACTCAAACCCTGCACCTTGTGTTTGCAAGGCAAACACCTTAACCATTAGGCCACCCTCCTAACCCATTCCCCTTCTGTTTGTACTTTACCTTTAGCCCTCCCACTTTCACCTAAATAAGATGGTGTTTCAAAATTCGGTCCATGACCTTCTTAGCTAAAATCTGCTGTGAAATCTTATTCTCTGCTATTTTGACTCCTTTTCGCCATGTCAGCCTGTTTCAGGACTTCTATAAGCGAGTCATCTAAGTTTCCCCGGAATACTTTGTTTACATTATTCTGTTGTTGCCCCACACCTTTTACAGTTTTCTTGTTTCATGTTTGTGTCATCAAAACAAATAAAAACAATTCTGCTACCATTTCAGTGTGAACAATGACCACCCACGATAAGAGGTACATTATGACAGTATATCGATTGTACTTGTACAAATAAAGTTTCATCTATGTAGGGCAAATGAATAAAAAAATATATGAAACAGAGTGAACGCCCAAACCAAACAGCAATAAAGAAATAAAATATAATAAAACAGATGAGGGCGAAACACGGCTCGCAGATAAAAGAACCAAATGGCATCAATCCAAAAACAAGATATCAAAAGTCCAGTCCCATGAACAATAGACAAATCCAGTGGAGGTAAAAAGCTGTAGTTTATTCCAAACAGGTACCAGAGTTAGCACTTTCACCTTTCGGCTTCTTCAGACTCAATAAAAGGTACAAAATTGCTAGATCTTAAATACCATTCAAGGCGGGAAACATTAATTAATTAAAGCACATCCACAAGCAATATACCATTTAAAGAAATACATTCAAAAAGAAAGAAAGAAAGAAAATGCCCTATAACTAATACATCATAATCATATACATTGTTCAAATAAGCAGCATATATATGTACACACACATATATAAAATATATAAAAAATATATGAAAAATGTGAAATAACATCCCAAAACATTCAAATAGAATATACAGTATAAAAACAATAAAATAAATAATACACTATGAGACAACACATATGCTTATTTATTTATTTTATTTTTATTTTACATTTGTTGACCGGGCTAGTCTGGCTGGATACATGTCCATTTTCAGCAGAGGCCCGAGGAGAAAAGCTCCACTATTTACTAAGTACATTACATAAAAAATGTACTACTCTAAGATATAGCTAAATCAGAAATTACAAAAACAAAAAGAATGAAAGATAATTTAAAAGAGAAACAAGTTTACAATATGCAGTTCATTAAATATCCACAATTGTACAAAAATGTACATACTTAAATCTGAACAGTAAAAGGAACAGAACTGAATAGGGTAGAGATGAAAAGAGTGGAGGAGAAACAGAGTAAGAGAAGATGGTTCAAGATATACTTGACACAGAATAGATAATGAAGAAACCTAAAATCCTGTATGACTAAACTATGTAATTTTCAATTTCCTCATCCTCAAAAAAGGTTTCAGAGATAATTTAGCATTCAGGCCAGGACAAACATCTGACCTGAGCTTCATAATCCATATATTCTCTCTGTTCTCCGTCTGTGTCCTAATGTCTCCTCCACGACTGGTAACATTAATGGCCTCTATGATCCTAAAACTGAATGAATGAGTATCATCTGTATCTAACACATGTTTTGCCAATGCATTGGTTTTATTCCTAATTCTGATGTTATAAAGGTGTTCACGTATCCTGTCCCTTAAACTTCTGTTCGTTTTGCCAATATAAAATGACGAACAGGTGTTGCACGTAGCTAGACGAGATCTCTATAACATCAGAATTAGGAATAAAACCAATGCATTGGCAAAACATGTGTTAGATACAGATGATATTCATTCATTCAGTTTTAGGATCATAGAGGCCATTAATGTTACCAGTCGTGGAGGAGACATTAGGACACAGATGGAGAACAGAGAGAATATATGGATTATGAAGCTCAGGTCAGATGTTTGTCCTGGCCTGAAAGCTAAATTATCTCTGAAACCTTTTTTGAGGATGAGGAAATTGAAAATTACATAGTTTAGTCATATAGGATTTTAGGTTTCTTCATTATGTATTCTGTGTCAAGTATATGTGTTGTCTCATAGTGTATTAATTATTTTATTGTTTTTATATTGTATATTCTATTTGAATGTTTTGGGATGTTATTTCACATTTTTCATATTTTTTTATATATTTTATATATGTGTGTGTACATATATATGCTGCTTATTTGAACCATGTATATGATTATGATGTATTAGTTATAGGGCATTTTCTTTCTTTCTTTCTTTTTGAATGTATTTCTTTAAATGGTATATTGCTTGTGAATGTGCTTTAATTAATTAATGTTTCCCGCCTTGAATGGTATTTAAGATCTAGCAATTTTGTACCTTTTATTGAGTCTGAAGAAGCCGAAAGGTGAAAGTGCTAACTCTGGTACCTGTTTGGAATAAACTACAGCTTTTTACCTCCACTGGATTTGTCTATTGTTCATGGGACTGGACTTTTGATATCTTGTTTTTGGATTGATGCCATTTGGTTCTTTTATCTGCGAGCCGTGTTTCGCCCTCATCTGTTTTATTATATTTTATGTAGGGCAAATGTTTTGTGGTACTGTGGAATGGAACAGACTTCATTTTTTTTTCAAAAATATTAAAAAAAAAAAAAAAACATGCGTATTCCCAAACTTAAGCAGAAAAGTATTATTTACACATTTGTATTTGTTTACCAGGATCTGGTATTCATCACACGTGACTGCATATTCCGCCTGGAGTTCATGAATAGTAACAGAAAACTGTACATCAACATGAGATTCATTTATAAAACACCTGAATATAGCAAACTGTATGATTATATTGTGATGTATTAAATTGATTATGTTGTGAATTATATTAGATGTCGTGTAATTTTTCATAAAATCAGTCACATAGAAGTGTAGTGGTGTTGAGCACACATCAAAGTATGTTATGTGCATGACTGTTTAGTACTACCTGTTAAATTTTTGGTTTTAAAAGAGTGATAGACATATTTCCAGTTCAGTTATAAGTACTGTAAACTTCTTAATGGCTGTTTATAAGTATCCACAGTCATAAAGAATGTTCACTGACTTTAAAAGTTCAGCCATACTTTACTACATGTCTGAGTGGGAGTGTGAGGTGAAACTAGCACCACAATATTTAAGTGAAAGCTGAACTCTTGTAGAAATGGGTCACTTTTATGTAAAATGGGTAATAATACAGCATTCTGAGTATAGTGACCTGCCAGTTCCAGGGAAATGCAGATGGAAAAACATGCCTGAAGCAATGTCTCTACCAGGCTGTTTTGCTAGAAGTAAAATGCAGCACTCTCTACAAATCACAAGGCTAGATAAGTAATGTTTGCACTCAGTGCATTTCTTTGCCTTGTATGCTAACATTTTAAGAAAGCGTGATATACTGTTGTTCATTTGTGTAATCATGCTGGCAAAAATGTCATTACTGAGCTGCAGTCAGATCTTCCGCTGACATTTACTTTTTAATTAATGTCATTGGTGTGTGCGATGGTTACTTCATTATGCTGTGACTTGCTCTTTAGTATAACAGCATGCCTTTGACAACAGTTTGAGCCACGTTACCAAACTCAGTCTAACGCTTAATTAGTATAATTACTCGATATAATTTTGCAACAGTGTCATAATTATGAGTACAAATTTTACTGGGAATAGGATTAGCATTTTAAAGCTGTATTTCATAAATATCTGTATTACTACGCTCGTGTCTTGCACAGGTGTTTGATTCTTTGTGTAGTTATGATTATTTCAAATGAAATTGCCATTTATAATTTCCTTTTAATAATGCAATGTATAGTAGATGGACCGTACACAAATCAGCAGCATTAGAACCATGTGATGTTAAGATTACCTATGTTATTGTAATATGCTGGATCCTATAGATACTTAAAATATATATTTAATCTGGAATAATTTGAAAATGGCATTTTTTTCAAATGAAGTCTCATATAAATGCAGCATTAAAGTAATCATTAGGCTGATTCATACATCAAAATATGGTTATATACATAGTTTGAACTACAGGGAATTACTTAAACATTTTCCCAGTGTAGAAATATTAAGATAAAATACAAGAGAAGCAGATTAAAAACACATCTTATTTGTAGTGTGTGCTTCTTATTTGGCACAATAACTCTGGAACTCTTCTGCATAATTGGTTTGAAACAACTATTACTGACGTTTGCATATTTTTTGTTTTGCACCAGACATCCATAGCAATGTTTTCCATTGTCTAATGGAAAATGATAAAATAATCTGTGCTAATCGTAAAATAAGCTCTGGCTTGTGTAATGCTGTCCTTTCCAGTTTGGTTATAATGCAAGCAGTTCAATATATTATTTTAGAGACTCTTCAGTAGAGTTACAAAATAGAACAGCTAATGGTTCCATCCGAAGTTTGTCAGTGTACACAACCTAGGCTGAAAATGTTGCACCATAAATGTGCAGAGAAAATACATGAAATGCAGTGTGAAGTCTCATTTTGATATCACAGTTACGCAGTGTTAAGTATATTTTGCTGTTTAATTTTCAGTAAATGGAAATAGCAGGCTTTTTCTTGTTCTCGTTTTTGCCAGTGTTGGGTTATTACACCACCATTGGGTACACATTGGTGGCCTGCAGTGTTTAATCACCTTCATGTTACATCATTTCTGCATTTCTTTTTTTGCTTCTGGAATTATACAATTATTGTCTCATAGAGTACGTGTCTAATGATAAGATGTTGAGCAGAGGTAATGACCTTTTATTTTATCCCTTGAAGGCAGCATGACAGTTCAAAATGCATAGGTGTTCGGTGAGATGAGTAAAGCAGAATTAACAGTGTTGGATTTCCCCAGCATACTTAAATGGGAATAATTTGCCAGCTCTCGGTAGAGCTGTATAAGATCCTGACAACAAACCAGGGTCAGTTAATGAACCAGCAAGGAGGAGGGTATGAGTGGAACAGCAGAGCTCTGGATTTGCCATCTTCAACAAGGGAGATGACCAATCAGGACACTGATGAAACCTGTCTGAGTCAGACATAAGACCGTTATTATACACGAGTGAAACATGACTTTGGATATGTCGAGGGACACTTTAAACTGCAGCTGGGATAATGGCTTATGACAGGAAATATATGTGAATTAGTGAGGTGTTACTAAAGACTCCACCTCAGTCGTGTGGAGCTAAGACTAGAGGAGAAATAACTCCTGGCTCCCACTAGCACCTTTGGACATTGTAGGTCTTTAATAAAAGCTTAGATGAGGTGTCTCTTCTGATGAAATATTTAGATGACTTGCTATAAGTATTTTGCTTTGTATTTTCATGCAAAATGCAGTCTATGTGAAAAGTGATTAAGTTTTTGAAAAGTAAACACATAAGAGACTGGTACTAATGCCATCTGTCCACCAGCAACATCCAAGTCAATTGAAAAAAATGTTAAACTGATCTATGTATTACTTTCTAATCTACCATTTATGAAAGAATCATTTTAGTTATTGCGTTCATGGACTTCAAGATGTCACTTAAATAAAAGTCATCAAAAATCTTAAGTGTCACATTGAAAATCATTAAAAAAATGAAGAAGACAGTGTTATATTGGGAATATGCGATGCATTGAAATGCACATATTACTATAATTTTCATTTAATCTAACATGTCTGTTGCATGTTATCTTTTGTGTTGTAGTTCATATGACTGTTTGCGTGATGACCCCTTCGATCATGACTGGCCATCACTTCCGCAGCTCCCAGGTCTTCACTACTCGATGAATGAACAGTGTCGATTTGATTTTGGTGTGGGATACATGATGTGTACAGCTGTAAGTATAATATCCTGTCCTTTTCAGTATTATGGTAATATTTTGCTCTGACTTTTTTAATTTGTTCATACTATATTTGAAATACATTTATGTTTTTCTTACAATAATAATATTATATTACACAATCCTTTGGATGAGATGTTAAACTGAGGTCCGATCTGCTTGAGTTGATGGTAGCTCAGGTGGGTATAAAAGATCCCATGGTAACTATCAAAAAGAGTAGAGGAAGTTCCCCAATGCCCCTGCCAAATTTCCCCTAATAGCATAAATACCACTTTGGGTCTTCCCTGAAAAGTGGATGCTAGACTTGTTAGGACTAACCAGGCCAACGAAGGATAAATAAAAAAATTAAAAGATGAACAAAGTTCATAACACCGTTGTTTTCAATGAAGAAAATATATCCCCTCATTGATTGATTATGTGCTAATGATACAAGATAGCCTGTTCCCTACATGTTATATAAGGACATTTACTGTACAGTTTTAAATGATTCTATTACCAAAGCATTCTGTATCATTTCATTATTCTGTATCATTTCATTTCAATTACGATTACAGTTGATTTTAAAGATTCTGGGTTTACAGTTGCACTTGTTTGCTTGTTCAGTCTTCCAGTCTTCAGTCCAGTTTGTTTACATCTACTTTACTTTTACTGTGTGTTTTTATTGGGTCGATGTTGAATCAGCAAACACTTAAAAAAGTGAATGCTGATTCATCGACCCTATTTCAGCGAATGCTGAAAATGCCGAACACCTAGAACAGTGATTTTTTTCCACAGGGAAAGAAATCGCTGGGCAGGTTTCAGGAGTTTGCCGTTTCCTCCACTGTGGTGCGATCTCAAAGTTGGTTTATTTAAGTAGGGGGGTGGGGGGCTTGCCCCCCACATTAAATACTGTTTTAAGTCCCCTGGGAAAACAATCACTGTTCCGAGTGTTCGGCATTTTCAGCATTCACTGAACTAGGGTCGATGAATAAGTCTTCGCTTTTTTAAATGTTCACTTATTTAATATAGACCCTTTTTATCTTATTTGGACATTGAGGGTCAGCTGTATAGTGACCGGATGTTGTTTTATGACACTTCCATACCCCCAGTTTGTCAGTACTGGTTTGGTCTGTAGGTTCCTGGTGCTGCAGGCCTGTGTTTTTTTTGGCATGATTTTTTTATGCCTTTGTGACCCATGGCTATTGTTACTGAGATGCACCCAAGTAGACTGCCTTTGCTAACTTGGGCTGTGGAGTCAGTGTGGATGTTACTTTGCTGCCATTTTATCTGCTGTCCTTGCTTTGCTATTGTGCTTTTTCCTGATAGGTGATGGACACATAGGTCCTTCAGTAGTGTGCTTTTTCCTGATAGGTGATGGACACATAGGTCCCTCAGTATTGGGAAGAAGGAAGCATGAATTATCAATGATGTCCTTATTAAAGGAACTGCATCATTTTGGGAACAGGAAAAAACTATGCAGATTACATTGCCCTCTCTGAGATTTCAGTGGAACTGCGCTATTACAAAGCTGGCAGCTCTGGCAGAATTTTGTTCTGTTTTCTAATTATAATTTTAATTGCTCATAAAGTTTCACCTTTTTAGGAGCATATTTAATAACATATCAACTTATCTTCCATTTCTTGGTGTCATCCATTTGTTGTATATATGTGTTTTGTACAGGGGTTAGTGTAAAAAAACCTCTAAAAAAAGCTTAAATGTGAATGTAGCCCCCCCCCCTGCATTACCCCCAGTAATTTGAATCCCTGTTATGTGAGGTTTTCATGGAGGCAATGCAAAACATGATGTCTGTTTCTGTGCCTGAGGCTTGTTTACTCTAACTCAGTATAAGTAGTTCACAAAGCTTTAATGCTTAAATAATCATTTTAAATTTCCCACGTTAGATCTTCATGTAAAAATCAACATGGAAATGCATTAAAATGGCATGAAATAATTCTGACTGGTAGAGATTTGAGCAAAATTGCACATCTTACTGCAGTCTATAAACATCACATCAGCAGATACGTTTTCAGACTTTTCCCAGTCAAAATGAAAAAAAAAAAACAAAATCCCTAAACATTAGCTGTTTTCGTAGAATTAGGGTTTTTTTTCTGTTGGTGGGTTGAGAGGCAGGTTGTTGAACTGCTGATATACAGAAAAATTCTGGTGCAAATAGATATGTGTGGATAGGGATTTCTTGAAGTATTCTGGTGGCATGATGGAATCTGTGTTTTATATAATCGGAAATTCATGAATGGATGCATTCTAGCCTTCCATGTCTAAGGTAAAAGGAACAAACACAATAAACATACTAAAAGAATCCTGTGCAAGAATTTTATGTTTGTGATGCCAGTTTTCATCACAAAGTTTGACAGCATGTGTGTCAAAGAAAGGTAGTAGGTCTTGGTTCTAGTATGTCAAATTCTGCCTGTGAAGAAGACCACGTGGTGTATGTTGGATGGTCAAATGATACCACTGAGGAACAGCCGTAGAAGGTGGGAGGAGTCTTGGAGTTGCAGACCTGTAGACTATGGTGGGTTGTGGGACTGTAAAATTCTAAAAAAGTTCTAAGAAACAACAAAATATAACTTCTATACAAGTATACATGAAATATACATGAAATAATTGTATATGTGACAGAATGTTTCATGGTATAATTAAATTAATTTGTCAGTAGAAGTTAGCAACATATACTGAAGCATATTTTAATGTCACTTTTTATTTAGAATTGTAAATGCTGGCCCGGTCAAACAGACTCTCTGAGTCAGCACTAGAACATGTCAGTTCTTTTGGCATAAAGGGATAAAGCTCTAACTATATCCAATGGAAATGAGTTCAGTTAGACAACATGGGCACCTGTTGGAGTTTCGGGGAAGGCAGGAGTGGCATAGACAGTCTTCAGGGGGAGGAGATGGGTCAGATGACTGGATGCTGAGGATCATGGGATGTCTACAAGGAAGTGTCAAAGCCATTTGATTATGTTATGTATGTCTGTGCATTGGCATTTTATAGACTGCAATGGCCCATTGTACTCCAGCTACTTGGACACATTGGGCATGCACAGGGAGAAGGGACTATAACAGAAAAACAACTTGATGGCTGCCTCAGTTATAGCCCTTCTCTAATGACTCTTACCCTTGGTGAAAGGGAATCAATGGGCACATTTTCTTAGTGGTGAGCTGATAGTTAGTAGGCAGCAATAGGAAAATGGAACCAAAAAATGAAACCTTGTGTAAATTGGATTAATTAACTCTTTTTTTGAAAAACCCAACATCTGCGGTGGTGCAGCGGTAGCATTGTTGCCTCACAGCAAGAGGTTCTCCCGTTCAGTTCTCGGCAGAATTGCGGGGAGTGCCTTCTGTGTGGCATCTGCATGTCCTCCCAGTGGTTGGGTGGACGTTAGAAAGACATGCATAAATAGGCGTGCCTTCGTTAAAGGTTGAATGTCGAGCTGGCACCTCAGCATTCGTGAAAATCTACTACCAATCATTAGCAGACCGGAGTTCCGCTGTGGCGACCCCTAACCAGGAAAAGCCGAAAGACAAGCAACAACAACAACAACTCTTGTTTGAAAAAAATGATTCAAAAGCCATTCTTTCTAGGAACATTTTAACTTTTTTTTTTTCTGACACTATCTTACTGTTTAGTTCTTATCCCTCACTGCTGTAACAACTGCCTTTTCTAATACTTTATGTTCACAAGCCATGCCACAAGATACTTTGCACTTCTTATAGGTAGCTGCTTAGAATAAAGAAGCAATTTATAATATGCATTATTTTTTAGAGGTTAGCCTTTTCATGAAAAATGTATATCAGACTGTTTGTATTAAAAACTAATTTTGAGAGTCTACAAAAATAATGACTTAAATTTCAGAGCCAAGTGAAAAGGCATGAGATAAGATAAGTGTTAGCACTCCAAGATATTTATTGCAACTCCCAAGATGAGATGGACCATACAATGTACAGCCTCTTAAAACTAAAACACCTTTGTTAAAGAAAAGTTCTGAGCTCTAATGTTTAAGCATGAAATGCTGTGTATTCAATGCTGTATTACTACTTTGTCTGACTTGAACCCAGGACCTTTAATCCAGCCACCTCACCTTTGTAAAGCTAGTACACTGCTATATCCTCATGCACTGATTAGCCTTGATCTGACTATCCTGTTATTGTGATTTCCTTAAGTAAATTTATATTTTTATTTTCCTGTGCATACGCCTTAAGCATTTTCACTTTTTGTTATGACAGTGGTAACTGAGGAATAGCCCATGTAACTACCAAATCTTCACTGATCAGGTCTTCATTATGTTCCTTTAGCTAGAGTCTGCTCAAAACATCTGCAATGTATATTTGCTTGCCAGTGTTGTACTGGAGTATTAAGCAATCCCTTTGCCCGTTAGACCTCATTCTCTACAGTTTAGCAGGTGCTTTGTGTGATGACGTTCTGAAGATACTTTGGGAAGGTTTATGATCAGTGTCAGCCAATACTATTTTATCATATCTGTTCACACATAAATGTGAATTTCATGTGTCCATTTAGAATGGCTGGCATTTCATTTTTAATCTGAGAATATGTAGCTTTTGCATTTAAAAGTAATGTTAAATTGTATGCTAATGGTCCATTTTCTTGTTTCTGTGAATCTGCAGCTCAAAGTGACAATGGTCTACCTGCAACAAAGTAATATTTCAAAATTAGCGCTTCATCAGCATCCAAAAACCCATTCCTTTGGCTAAAGAAGCATCATTAAAGTCATAGTAATACTGACATATTCAGTAGAAACATAAATTTTTGTACCATTACTAGAAAACTCATAAAGGTTTGTCTACCTGCCAGTTCCACTATATGTACTTTGTCTCATACTTTTGCAGTTATCTGGTGTCATGTGCTGTGATGTAAAATACGGTCTTTGTACTTCAGATCAGCTAAATAAATCTGACACATTCTTGTTCTTTTTCAAATTACAATGTCTTATTTTATCTTGCAGTTTAACCTCAAGTCATACTTCTCTTCAGGGTGTCCCATACTAGTTTATCATCAGTTGTGCTAATTAACTGATTCAGCCCTACTACAAGCTATACTGCTCTCTCAAACATTTTGCCTACAGATGAAATTCCAAAGAGTAATTTGAAAACCTGTTCCTTTGCAAAGGCACATTAAAAGTGTACAACTTCAAACCTGCTTCATTATACTTAATCTGATAGGTGGTCTGGTTAGAATCTGGTATACAAAAAGTATTTTACATTGGAAATAGCTGTTAACAACGAATGATGATCACTTTCAACAACTTTACATCTTGTTTTTTCATAGATATTCTGAGCTTGTCTTACTTCACAACTATACCCATACTTTTAAACTATGTATTAGATTCTGATCCTTAAAGTTCTTACTTTATTCTCACCCTTGCAGCTACTGGTACTCTTGTAGGAACATGGGGTACTGATACTATCTGGAGATTCTATGATATGATATCCCTCTGGAAAACATCTGTGCCCTGTGAATGACTCTGCATATCTTTACAAAATGTCAGTTGAATATAATTCTATAACTTTACAACTAATCTGTTTGCTGCTTGCTACATGTTTGCTTCCCTCTTAAGGAAGTACTAATAACAGCGCTGTGACTAATGTTACTGAAAACTTTCTGAAAACAGATAGAGAAAATATTTCAGCTGGTAGCAGCACATATTGGCGAATGTCCGAGTTTGTGTATTATAAATTCATTTTACTATAGCTAGCTTCTCACAGGTCAGCAAGTCAATTTAGTTGGTTGTTTCACTTTATTTTCCAGAGGCACAACTTGAAATGACACTTCCTTTGCCTTACTGTTATACTCACGTCACCAGTTTAAAAGCAAGAGGCTTTATTTTATACCTTGAATCTGTCAGCATAGAAAACTCTAATTTACCCACAGTGCCTTATAAGTTTACATCAGCTCCACTATCTAGCTTAAATCAACAATTTTGTCGATAATAATATATATTTCTGAACATCTGTGCTCAGTACTACATAAGCAGTGGTCTTAACTTTGTTTATACATTTCCACTGTGACCTCTTAGTTCTTTTTGTTCATTTTTATCTTTAGAACAATAACAAATCCTGAATATCACTTCTATAACATTTCTTATATATTCATGCTAAGTGGTTCTTGTCCCCACATAGCCCACAACCCTAATCTGATTAAACATTATGAATGTCCTTTTTCTCAAGCTTGTAAAGACACCTACTGCGTGACTGTTTCGTTTTAATTGCATGGAATCTTCTTATTTTGGACACGATGCCTCCTCTTTTCCTGTGTCATTGCTTCTATTATAATCAATAACTTTTACTCCATGCTTCTTTATTCACATTCATTTTCAGCCACTTATTTGATCTTATGCACTTCTATATGTTTAGCAGCCTCTTTTGACTGTAAAGTTGTAGGTTCATTTGTTCTTCATATATCTAGTGTTTTATCTAAAGTCAGTTCAGAATTTCTAAACACCTTTCATAAACAGTTTACATTCTGAATTTCTGAACAGCTTACATCTTGTTTGGCTATTTTAATGCTACAGACAGTTATGTCTCTAATTAATAAATCATGTTCTCACCAGATTTACATTATTTACTCTGTTCCTTAACACAAAAGTATCAGTTTCGTGAGTGCCTTTTGATTCCTTCTGAATAATGCATTTTTTAACAAAACTAGTTTTTTTTTGCTGGCTCACATTATACCTTAAAATTCTCTATTGCAACTATTAACTTGTCTCTCTCCACCTAAATGTATTAAACACCTCTGTGGCTCCTCTACTGTAACATACAAGAAAATCGCAGATTGTCCTTTTTCTGTCTTTTCTGCAAGCCCACTCATAGTGTAAGATTAAACTTCTGAATGCAAAGGTTCCAGCTTTCTTGCAAGTTACTTTTAACATCCAGAGAGATGCTTGTGGTTTTAGTGGAATAATTTTAAGGAAATTGTAAGGTTTGTGATAATTGGCAAAAGTGGATCAGATTGGCAGCTCACCAGTTTTGGAAAAGTATGATGGAAAATAAGTTTTAACAGCAAAGTATTACTTGTGAAATTCAGAATGTGAAAACAAGTGATGATGACTCATTGAATGATTCCTCTTCAGGGTTGCAATACTGTAATCATATCCCACAGTGGAAAGTGTTCTTTGTGGTTGGGGGATGGCATAATGGTTAGGGAGTTTATTTCACAGACCCAAAGGACAGAGTTTGATTTTTTCCTCTAGGAGCATGGCTGGGTTGGAAAAGGCCCAGCTACGGACTTCTTTATTGTTTTACTGATCTAGAAACCCAAAATGTGTTTCTGACACTCTAGCACGGAAGATACTTGTATTTAATAGTTACTGCAAAGTAAAAAAGGCATGAGATAAAAGAGGTATTGGTGTTTGCAGTAGGGTTGCTGTAATGGAAGTGTTTACCTCACAAACAGAAGGTGCAAGGTTTGATTCTTATCACTGAAAGGAAATTGTTTAAGCGTAAAGTGGCCTGCAAGTGCATCTAGCCTAGCAATTACCTGTGAACTTAAGACTTTAGTGTAGCTCCCAAGATAAGGTGGAGCATATGATGTACATCCCCTTAAAGGTAATCCTCTTTTCTTAAGGGTCTGTATTCAGTTATCGAATAAGAAATACATCGAACCTCTGTTCATTGTATGTTCAATTCAGCGAATGTTCAGTTATCAAATATTTTGCCCTGGGAATGGAATCAGTTGACCAGCATTAGGAAATTTGCCCTTTTCCCCACTGTAGTGTGATCTCAGCATTGAAATACATATATATATATATATATATATATATATATATATATATATATATATATATATATATATATATATATATATATATCTATATATAAGAGGATCTTTAATAGCCCAAAAGACAAGCCAGAGATCCCTACATCGGAGGCAGTTTCAGACACAGAAAAGTGAATGAGTCTTTCATTTCTAGAGATAACATTGTTAACTTTGTCTTTTGATTTTTCTTTTTTCAAAACTCTTTGCAGTTTTTCTAGTTGAGAAACAGTTTGGAGAGGTATATTACAAATGGTATATTTTATTTTATGATGGGCTTAATGAGGAAAGAACAAGAGTGGGATTATGGCATGCTTGGACCTGGATCATAAACCTTTGGTAGCTAACTAGGTACATTAGAAGGATCTCGTAAGTATAACTGATGCATGATAATCCAAGGATAGTTCACTGTCAACATCTCTAGTGACAGTGCCAATCTAAAGCTGGGGCCACAGTGTTTGACAAATACAACTTTTTGGCATTAAACCTAAGACCGTGTGTGACGTCCCCACACTGGGCCAGTAATTAAGGAGCCTGAATCCTCATCACTGACACTGGAGAGGGATGTTCACTTGGAACAAAAATGGATGCACCCAATATTTCCAGATGCAGCTGTCTGCAGCAAGCACAATTCCCTTAAGAACACACAAGGAACATATACAGTCCAGGGACTGGTTTTCCCTCTCCCTCCAGATCTCCAGTAAGACTGGCACAGCTATAGAATTGAATCCTCAGCCGAGTGTCCAAGCCAAGTCCTCCACCACTCTGTCTATGAAACCAGTGCTTCTTGTCCCTGTTCCAAGCAGCTGACACACATACACACTCTTTGAGATTTGATTTGCACACACACACACACACACACACACACACACACACACACACACACACACACACACACACACACACACACACACACCTGGGAAAGGCTGGCACAGATTTACTGGCTATTCCCAGACTATAAGGTAGCTACACTGCCACTAGATACTCCAAAGCCAGCTAATCTAAGGTCTTACAAGGTATCCGATTATAGTTAGTGAAATTAATATTAATACAAATGATAGTGTTTGGCCAATGCAATAAGGCTTTCAGGAGTGGCCACAGTGTTATGAAATAGATGTAAGTCCTCTCAAAGTTTACAATATTCTCTAAAGGACCAGCCACAATGAAAGTTTAAATATATTTAATAATCAATAATAAAAGAACATGAAAATACTGAATATCTATTTACAATAAACACCAGAATTTTGAACATAGGAAATATTAAAATAACATAGAGTAATAGATTCACACAGATACATAAAAACAGTACTTAACTAATCTCACTATATTTTCCTGACTGATTAAAGAATTACTATTCCCTGGTTCACTTACCAGAGCAAGGCAAGATGAAGTAAGTGAGGGGTCCTTCCTTACCAGGTTCCAAAAACAGAGTGCTCTGAGACTTCAGTTTCATTTAGTATTTTAGTGATGGATTATAGAATGACATCACATACATCTGGCCATCTAACTTCTGGTTCTCATGCTACCCCCTTGGCTAGAAGCTGCCTGGATTTAGCACGTATGTGTTAGTAATACACACACACAGAGCTTGCTAATATCTGTTGCAGCTTCTGAAAGTCATAAAACCGTAAAAGACTTCCACTCTTCCAGAGTAGTAATTAGTTTCTGCTAGAGACAATACAGAAGGCTTCCTAGTACTTGTTTTCTCAGACATTTTTTTCTCTGACTGCAGTCAGAACTGTAAGATACAATCTTTATGGCCTAAATTAAGTAATTTAATTTCTTACTATTTTTCAAAGTTAGCTAGATGAACCTTAACCTCTTCCCTTCCAGTATCCTCTGTTAAAACGTATAAATTTAATCAGTTACAATACAGTCAGTCTGATAGAAATGTATATTTCTTTTCTGTCCATCAGAACGCACTGTTGACACATTTTTAACACAAGCAGGTTTACAAATACACTTTTCAGCACTAGCATCTGTGCAAATCAGTTTGATATACAAATGAGATATAATTCTTTACAAAATTCCAACTAGCAGTGCTGGCATATGTTACACATCCACTGCCCTACTTCTCCTGGCATAGCTGGCAATACCTCGCATCATCATACCATGATTGACTTTTTGATTCTCGCAAGCCCCACTTGGAGAATATGAATGTTCATGAATGAGCCAATAGCAGCAGCTAGTTTAGAAACATTGGCAAACTTTATTCACCAATAGACCTTTAAGACCTACTTTTAGTTTGAAGAAATGGAAGGTAAAGAGTAGTTGGCAACCTTCAAACACTAGACCCCACCCAGTTTGGGTTCATGAAGGGTCGATCTTGTCTCCTGAATCTGATTGACTTCCTTGAATCAGTCTCCAGAGCCATGGACAAGGGTAAGGTGGTCCACACAGCCTATCTAGACCTTGCCAAGGCCTTTGACACCATCCCCAACTCTGGAATCATAGACAAACTTACTAAGCTGGGCATTAATCCCTACGTCACCCAATGGGTTGCTAACTGACTTACTGATAGAACCCACACTGTAAAAGTAGCCAACTCCAAATCCGGCTCCAGACAAGTGACAAGTGGAGTACCTCAGAGTTCAGTCCTGGGACTGCTCTTGTTTGGCATCTACTTCTCTGAAGTACAGGCCAACACTAAGGGACTCTAGATAACAAAGTTTGCAGATGACTGCAAACTGGGAGCCATTATTGAATCCCCAAATGATGTGGATACTCTACAAAAGGGCCTTACAGAAACAGATGCTTGGTGCCAGAGCCATGGGCTCAAGCTCAATGCCAAGGAATGTATAGTTTTCCCCTTTGGGAAAAAACATGTACCAGTGAATTACCATATAGGTGGCAGTACATTAAACACCGAAAGTGTGATAAGAGACCTAGGGACACAGGTGGACAGTGGTCTCACCTTCGATAACCACATCGCCACAACAGTCAGGAAATCCTTCTATGTGCACACCTCATCACTAAGGGCTTTTCATCCAGAAAAAAGGAGGTCATTGTCCCACTGTACTCATCCCTCATTAGACCCATTATAGAATACAACGTCCCGTTTGGTATGTTCTTCTCAAGACATCTGCAACAACTGGAAAGGCCACAGAAATACCTCACTAAAAGAATCACAGGCCAAAAGCAGATGCCCTACACTGACCGCCTTAAAAAACTCCAGCTATACTCTGTTGCATATCGTCTACTGAGAGGCAATCTCTGCTTAACATACAAGGCCATGTCAAACCCAGAGCTGTTGGACATGCTACACTTAAAGAAATCCCAATCCCTCAGAGCCACATGCTCCAGGGATCTAAACCTTGTCATCACAATAAACAAAACATGCTGGAGGGATAGGTTCCTGACCCAGAGACTCCCCAGACTTTGGAATAGATTGCTCATACATGTCAAGCAGAGTGCCTCTTTGGCCCTCTTCAAAAGGAACCTTGACGAGAAAGGAAATTCCCCCCGGGGATCACATCAGTCGCCCTGCTAGACAGGGGTCCAGGGAAGTAAATAGTGTGGGAAGAAATAGCCAGGGAATTGTTATGGCTAGGCTTGTATAGGCCCTAGGGCTGATAGCCTAGTACCAACCTATGAACCTATAAGTGGACCGATGTCAGAGTCTTGAGGGACATGGAAAGTTATTTGCTTTTTAGATGATAAGATACCACCAGCTGTTATGATACCAACAACTCTTACTGTCTGCATTTGATCAGTCAGAGAGAGAGAGAGAGAGCGATAGAGAGAAAATGTGCAATTTCGTGGGTGACATTGAAGTTTATGTTGAGAGTTGTAGTCAGTCTGTCAATATTGCCAGCATGGAGAATCATATCAAGGCTATAACAAGAATCAGATAAGCAGTGTGAACCAAATTGCCTTTAGTGATGACATCCATTACATTCTCAAAGGAATTAAGCAGTTAGAAACTTAAGAGGTACTTTTCATGAAGCTAAGTTGATTAGGGTCAAGAGTCTGTATGCTAGAAATCTAATTGCTCATGAAGTTGACGAACATACTTTCCAAGATTTTACAGATTATGCTGGGGAGGCAATCAGAACAATACCTATCAGGATCTGTGGGGAGGGGGCTGCCCTTCTGGAGGGGCACCATGATGGCCATTGTCCACAAGTCAGGTAAAAATTCTGTGAAGAGACTAAGGCTGAAATGGTTTGGGAGAGGTTCAGCTATGATGTATTCTGTAATGTTAAGGGCTTATGGCTCACCAAGTTTGGAGATGGCTGTGAACCTGGTGCCATATTAAGCTCTACAGTGGCCACCAACATCCAGGAAGAGTGCCCTCCCAAACCAATACCTCATGTCATAACTGTTAACTAAAACTTAATGCCAAGAAATGTACAATTGTCTTCTATGGCAAGCATGAAGTTTCCTGTAAATATCACACCCTGGAAAATTTATTCTGTAGTTAGAGACATAGGAACCTATGTGAACAACAAATTGCCCTTCAGTTGCCATGTAAATACTGTTGTAAGAAAGTCCTTTTCATTGTAAAGCTTATTAGTAAGGTTATGGCATCTAAGTCCAGTGATGTGATGGATTCCACTGTATTTGACACTTATTAAGCAGATCATTAGATATAGCACCCCCTTCAGAATGTACCTCTCCAAACACTTCATGCAGCTTGAATGTTTGTTTGTATCTTTTGGCTTTTCCCGGTTAGGGGTCGCCACAGCGGAACTCCGGTCTGCTAATGATTGGTAGTGGATTTTTATGTACCGGGTTACCAGCCCTGATGCACAACCTTCAACGAAGGCACGCCCCATCCACGTATGCCTCCACACAGAAGACGCTCTAGCTGAGAATCGAACGGGACAATGTCTTGCTATGAGGCAACAATGCTACCGCAGCACCACCACCGCAGTAAGCTTGAATAATGGCAATATTTTTCTCACCAAGAAAATCAAGGGCCTAAATCATAAAAACATACAGTGACTGTTAAAAAGCCTTGTCCTTCATTTCAGTATTGTACAGGCTAGCTTGAGGCAATCTCTGCCTGACATACAGAGTCTCAACATATGTTCTCTTCTTAGATCTTCTGCACATAGGTTCATAGGTGTTTACTAGGCTAATGACCACAAGGGCCTTTTTAAGCCTAGCCATGCATTCCAAATCTCTGACAAGTTCTGCAACCTTGATAAATGTAAGCAGGAGCTTAGTAGATGAAACATTTACAAGCAGGAGCCTGGGGGATGAACCATTTACAGGCTACCTGGTGTCAGTTAGAGACATAGGTGCCAAGCCAAGCATGAATTTCCTGTTCCCCATCCAGCTGTCCAAGATACACTTAAATTGGGATAGGGAGAAACTCTGCTTCACATGGATGGGGAGCCTGTTCCATAGATGAGGTAGTCTCTGGGATACATACCTATCTCTCCAGCAGGTCCTATTTATATCACAGGCAAGGTTTAAGACTATAGAATGGGTAATTCTGGTGCTGTTTATTTTGCTGATATGCCTGTGGTCCATCAGAGTAGCATCTGACAATGCCCTCTGTGCCAGGAATAGATCTCCCCTCATCAGCCTGTAGAAGACAGAATATGGGGCTAGGGCCTTGAGGTGGTCTGCATAGGACATTTTGCTGACTCCCTATATTCTTTTAGTGAGGAACCTCTGTAGAAGTTCCATTTGTTGGATATGCCTGGTTAGGTACATACCTAACCAAGGTGGGAGGGTGGCCTAATGGTTAAGGTGTTTGTCTTACAAACACAAGGTGCAGGGTTTCAGTCTCACAAGGGATAATTGGCTAAGATTAAAAAGGCTCACAAGGGCAGTTAGCTTAGTACTAATCTATTAATCTATCTATGGCATTGCACTCAATGATAGGTCTGATAAATGCTGAATACAGTGGAACAGTGACTTCCTTGGACCTAGAGGCCATATGATTTCCTCACTACTATAGACACATGATGGTCAAAGGCTAGATTACTGTCTGTGTGTATCCCCAAGTCCCTGACTACTGGGTCAGCTCTTGGGAGTGTGTTGTCAGTGTGATAGTTACTAGGGGTGGATGACTTCTCGAAGGTTACTATTATACATTTCTTGACATTTAGTTTTAGTCCATGGCTCTGAAACCAGTTGCGTGTCTATATCAGCCCTTCCTGGAGAACATTTGTATCAGTGTAGAATTCAATGACAGCTCCTAATTTGCAATCATCTTCAAATTTAGTCAGGCAGAGACAATTGACATTGGCCTTGACTTCTGAGAAGTAAATGCTAAAAAGGAGTGGTCCAAGGACTGATCCCTGAGGGACTCCACTTATGAATAGCCTCTTTATAGAGGTGGGCTCCCCCATTTTAACTTTCTGGGTCCTGTATGTGAGTCAGTTGGCTATCCATTGGGTGGCCTATGGATTTATACCTAACCACCTGAGTTTGTCAGCAATGCCCAAGTGGGGTATTGTGTCAGATGTCTTGGCCAGGTTAAGGGAGGCAATGTGAACCATTTTGCGCTCATCCATTGCTTTGTTGACCTTCTCAAAGAAGTCCACCAGGATGAATAGGCATGACCTGCCACTGATGAAACCTAACTGAGTTGGGACCAGTGCCTGGAGGGGTTTACTATATCATTATTGAACATCGACAAGTCCATTGTTGGAATAAAGGGCCTCTCAAGAGATCTTAAACCCTTTTGCAGCATAAAGAGATAGAAATGTGTCATACAAAATAACACTTCATTGGGATCATCTTCCTCTATATAAAGCAAAGTACGTCTGTTACTCTATTTAAATGGATGCTGGACCAGTGGATGGAAAACCACAAGCTCACCCCTAGTTTAAAATATTTGTCCCATATGGCTAAGGGTAATATGACTCTGTATTATTCATACTTAAAATATAAGGGCTAAAAACATCATAGAGGTATATGGCTAGGCTTCTAAAGATCCTCACATATTAATACTCTAGTAGTAGGACGAATTCATGAACTACAAGACTTCTTTGTATATTTTCTGGGTCCATTCAGCTATTCTTTTTGGTTTTGGATAGAGGTTCTTGGATTTGGTGCATAGTGACTGGGGGGTAAGAGGAGTTAACTAATTCACAGAAGGAACCCTGGGTTGGGTGGAGGAGTGAAACTGGAACTGAAGTGGAAGACTATGATGCTGCCTATGGTTATGGAATCAGAAAAAGTTAGAACTGTTCAGCTGGAGCTCAGTGAAGTGTGTTATATCCAACAGTTTTAACACAGTAGAAGAAATGCATGATGATTATCAATGGATAAGATGGTTACTGACATTTCATATCCTTCTTTAGTTTTCATAGTGTTGTATCTCTGGAGTTTTGTTGACCTGCCTTGGTATATTCTTATGATATGAAGTAGGGGATCATTTCTCTAAGACAAACTGCTTTTTTTATTATTATAGAGTTTATTTAGTTGGGATTTCCATCACAGGGGCATATTCTCGAAATTCCAAGTATACCGAATGGTAATGGAGTTTTGTATACATCGGTTTACGTGGGTATAACCATGAGGGGTATATCTAGCATTTTTGCCATCTGGTTTGGCAAAGGCGTATGCTTTTGAATTTCTTCAGGCCCTCGGACAGTGATATTAAGTTGGTTTTGGAGTAATCTCTGATTGTGGTAGAGTTATTGGGCAAGATATTACTAGTTTTGAAGGAGAAGGTGACCGGTTGGTGGCCAGATTTGATCAGTAAGTGAATGACATTAGCATAGGTGCAGTCAGTAATGACATTTGTAAACATGAAGTCAAGTATGTTATCACATCAGGTAAAAATTTAGACGGCTTGTTGAGTAAGAGTTGTGGTTTATGGATGGGTAGTTATTGTTACCCAGGATTAGCATATTGGGATTAATAATTAATTCAATTTACTGGAGTAGTTTTCACATTACATGGAGACTCTGAGGGTTATTCTTAGTTGGCAATAATATGATTCTTAGCTTTATTTAGTGTGGTAAAATGTGTAGGTGTACAAAACTGGTTAGATAAGAGATTTTGCTTGAAGCAATAGGGAAGCAGATAAATACAGATAGGCCTCCAAAGCTCCCAGGTGTCTGAATGAACAACAGGCATATTATGTAGCATAAATAGTAACAATTAGTCTAGTTTTAGATAGTATGCAGCATACATATTAACAATTAGTCTTGTTTTAGATAGTATGTGGTATTAATAGTAACAATTAGTTTAGCTGTAGATAGTACGTAGTATGAATAGTAACTATTAGTCTAGTTTTAGATGAGGTCCTTTGGTTTGTTAATAATGCTGATTTAATAGCTTAGAGCACCTATGTGATTTTAATTTATTTAGATTATCATAAGATATTTCTTCAAATGTTAAGATATTAACTTCCTGTTTATCTGTTCAATAATGTACTAAAATGTTTTGAAAAATATTAATCTGAATATGACATGACATTAATTCTAAATCCAACACAAAGACCTTGCACACTATATTTTGTTTGACTTATCCATTAATATCTTTTTTTTCCAAATAGAAATTGTATTGATTTTGTTTTAAAGACATAACACAACACAATACATTAGATTATCATCCAGACTAGTGATAATTAGTTAGCATCCAGATGTTCAAATATAACATTCCATAATTTTTGGAAATATGTGTGTTTATGCGCATTTGTAATTATGAGTTTATGAGAAGTAATGTACTTAACAGCCATATTTCTGAACCCACTCCAAGACATTTTAGACCGATCCAGCCAGTGTTTGGAGATATAACATTTTACTTGTAGGCATAGTGTTATTAGGATATGAAATCTTAATCTTGAAAATTTAAGGTTAGTGATGTGTAATAATGCCATCTCCCATGAGAGGGCTGATTTGTGGTAGCCCATCTTTTCAAGTCTCACTTTTAGAGAGCACCAAATACTGTGAGAGTAGCTGCAGAACCAGATTATATGCAAGATATCAGCATGAGGGAAGGAACAGCAGGGGCAAGCAGGAGATATGTTAGGGTTGAAATTGTTTAAATGTGTAGGAGTGTAATACAAGTTATTATTAATCATAAATTGTTTATAAGTGAGCTTTTTGAAGGGGGAGAATGAAAGGGTGGAATAATGGTTGCTAATTTTTGTTCATCTAAAAGGGTGGTCCCTTGTTGATCCCAATATTTCACGAAAACCATCCTATCTTGAAACTGAAATGTACTTATGAAATTACAAGAACGGGACAGCATATTATTTTTGCTTGTTAGAATCTGGATCAGATTAAATACCTGTAGGAAGCCATATTCTGGAATCATGATGTTTTGAATTAGAGATGTAATAAGTTCTCTGATTTGCAGCAAAATTATAATGTAGTTTTTAGATACTTTTAAGGTGTCTCTTAGTTCCAGTGGTGAGAGAGCTTTGTGTTTGTGGATATCGCATAGTGAGTAGTCTTTTATTAAGGGAAAGTCACCAATATTGATCGTGTTATTATTTAACTTGATGTTGGGGTTTAAATGGATGGGCTGAAATAGAAGGAGAGCTTTATCTAATTTCAGGGATTTAAAATTCTCTTGGAAGGATTTGATTTTACATTTCAGGATATGGTGTATTTGTAACTTCCTGAGAGTTACTGGGTCCAAGAAGGGGAGAGCTTTGGGATTTATATTCTTTTCCAGAGCATGATTATACCACATTTTTACCCAAGGGGGAGTCCACATATGTTTGTTTGGATGGTAATTGGCTATAGTAATTAATCTATTGGCTTGCAAGCTTCTATAGTAAAGGTGAAGGTCTGGCATGCCAAGACCTCCTTTAGATTTGGGAAAACAAGTCTCTGATATGACAGATTTTGAATGCCAGATGAATTTTGCAAAGGCTTTGTGAATTTTAGTAAAGAATGAGTTAAGGATGAATGAGACAGAAGCGGAAAAGTGATAAAGAAGCTTTGGAAGGATGTTCATTTTAATGGATGTTTTAAATAGTGAGGGCAGTTTCATCTGTTGCTATCTGTTTAGGTCTTGGGATGTAGTCAACCATAATTGGGAAACGTTAGAATGTACTGTAGAAGATAGCAAGTGATCATATCGAACCCCTAAGTATTTGCAAGAATAAGACATGTTGAACGGAGAGTCTGTTAAGATGTTTTCTTTATGGACTGTGTTGATCAGGAATATATAGGATTTATTGATTTTATAGTCTGAGATGTGGACAAATGTGTTTATAGTACCCATTATTTTTTTGGTATCAGTCAAAGGATGTTCAAAATATATATTTAGGTCATCCGCAAAAGTGGTCAAACTTATTTTTGTGTGTAATATTGTAGGTATTTTGTGGTTGGTTGATTGTCTAATGGAGAGGAAATAGAGGTTCTAAATATAAGTTGAAAAGAAAAGGGGAGAGGGGACACCCTTGTCTGGTACTATATGAGATTTTTATTGGCTTTGAAAGATTCTTGTTTATGTATAGATGTGTGTATGAACTGTTGTATAACATTTTGATCATATTGATGAAACTAGAGGGAATGTCAAAATAAGATAATACAATGAACAGAAAACTCCAGTTCACCCTATCAAATGCCTTGGATGTGTCCAATATCATTGCGTATCTTGGGTTTTTATGATTTTTAGTAAGACCAATCATAAATTCTAGTGTCAGCGTATTGTCCCAGGTATGTCTTTGGGACATAAAACCTGCTTGCTCTTTAGAGTCCAAGGATGTGATTACTTTTTTAATTCTTTCAGCTAGCAAGGAGGATAACATTTTAATGTCTACATTCATTAATGAGATTGGTCTGTAGTTGTTCACATTTGAATTATCTAAGTTATTTTTCGGGAGAAGTATGGTCTTTGAATGGTTAAGGCAAAGGTCCAATATACTGTTGAGAGAGATACAGGCTAATGTGTCTTTAAAGGTTTTATAGAAGTTTGGGGAGAAACCATCTGGACCTGGAGCTTTCCCTATCTTAAGATTGTCAATGATATTGACGACTTCTTGTAGATTAAAAGGGGCAAGTATGATCTTTTTCTGATCTTCATCGAGTTTTGGGAAAGTGATGTTGTTGAGATAGTCTTTTATCTCAGAGATTGGGATTTGTTGGTTGTTCCTTGCATACATATCTGAATAAAGTTGGTGAACTAGATGGATAATTTGTAAGTCTGATTTGTAGAGGGTGTATTGGTAATGAATAAGGTTAATCTTGGGTGATTTCTGTTTGTTTTCAATTAGTCTGGCTAATACTTTGGAGGGGGTTGTATCCATTTGGAGTATTTTGATATAAATCTTAGTTCATGCAGGGAGTAGTTGGAGTGATATAACTCGAATAATTCCTTTTGCTTGTCTGTCATTTCCTTTTCCAAAGCTGGGGGGTGGTTAATTTGAAGCCTGTCATCCAAATCTCTAATCTCAGATATCAGTCGGCTTTCTTTTCCTTTCCTTACTTTTTTAAGTAAATAGATGTTTGTATAAATATACCTCTAATCATCGTTTTGCATGCAGCCCTTTGGATGCCGTAAGGAATGTCAGCGTTGCGAGGATCAGAATTAAACTCTGTTAAAGCTAGTGCAATTTCATCAGTAACTGATGAATTATGTAACAAATTGTTGTTTAGTGACCAGTTATTGACCATATGAAATGTAGGGGGGCTGATTGCAAAATTTAGAATTACAGTGATCTTTGAGTGATCTGAGAAAAACTTTGGGTCGGTAAGATATTTTATTTGCTAATTTGTTAGTATATCAGAGATCGGAAAGAAATCTATACGTGACCAGGAGTTATAGCAGCTAGAGAAATATTTATAATTATTGTTGTTACGAGTGTTCTCTCCAAAGGAAACAGGGTCAGTCAGTCCAAAGTCCGACATTAAATCCATCAAAGCAAGGGAGGCTTGTGTGTTGTATGACTTAGAACAGCTAGAGCGGTCAAGGTTAGGATCAATTACAGCGTTCCAGTCACCCCCCAGAATGTAATAGTAATTGGGAAATTTGAGTAAGATGTAAATTTTCACAATGAAGTTGTGTTGTCCAGAGCAAGGTCCATATTTATTTTATTTTATTTATTTATTTATTTATTTTACATTTGTTGACCGGGAATGTCCGACTAGGTTCCACAGATCCTGTTTTCAGCGGAGGCCCGGGGAGAAATGCTCCAGATGCATGTTTTTGGAATGTATCCATATATATTTAGGACTAATATTAGTTTGGGGAGTAGAGGGGTTAGATATGTGAAATAGCACCGCCTACCCTCTTGGTCAGATGCTTTATCTATAATAGTGGGTATAAGTGAGTTTTTAATGATAATAGCTACCCCTTTAGAATTAGAGCGATTTCCTGCGGGAATGATGTCCGTAACCCACTTCCTCCTCTTCTCATTATCCCAGTCCTCAGCAATCATGTGGGATTCTTGGATGAGACAAATGTCTGAATCTGATTTTAAGAGGAGGTACATCAATAGGTTTCTTTTATTTTTGTCTTGGAGACCTCTAACATTCCATGAAGATATTTTCCAAACCTTATCTATTTGTTTATTTATTTATTTTATTTATTTAACATTTGTTGACCGGGAAAGACCGACTAGGTTCCACAGATCCTGTTTTCAGCGGAGGCCCAGGGAGAAATGCTCCAGAAGCATGTCTTTGGAATGTGGGAGGAAACTGGAGTACCCAGAGGAAACCCACGCTAACACAGGGAGAACATGCAAACTCCACACAGAAGGCACTCCAGCCGAGAATCGAACCGGAGAACCTCTTGCTGTGAGGCAACAGCGTTAACCGCTGCACCACTGTGCCACCCATCTATATTTATTATAAACCTCGGTTTTTAGTTGGCTGTAAAGTTGAGGTATGAAAAATAAGCAGAGGTCTACTGAGAGGCTTAAGAATAAATCACCACTTAAGTACCCATATAATGACATCTGAAAATGCACCACTGGTCTCTCTCAAACTTATCCCTGTGCCTTCCCACAAAACCCCTATAACTGAGAGAGAGAGAGAGAGAATAAATGAACAAGTAAGCAGATATTTGCAACAATACTGTGATTAGCTAACACAAGAAAAACTTGATTTACATATTATGTACAACCTTGACCTAATTCCAAATGTCGACATCAGGTACCCTACTAAACATATCCACCAAGCTCTTAATTAGCAGAATTGACAGTACAGTAATTGAGGTTATAATATTACCATGAACCATTGAGGGTATAGTTGTTAGGTATTTTATACATTAGAGAAATAAACAGAACTATAGTCCAACAATAATAAGATAAAAATACAAAAGCCCCATTGCAAATGGGATCAAATGGAGAGAGATTAGTACAAAATTCAGCTATAAACATTATTGAGCAGGTTAAGGGAATGTAATAAACTAGATTAAATTAAACAACAGTGCATAAATGTAACATCATATCAAGTTCTTGTAATTAATATAAATTTCTAGACACTGACATTGCCTATTAGGTTATGCTTGATAAGATTTCAAATCCAGCACCAACTATGTTATTTGTTAGTGTACAAACATTCAGGCACTACAAAAAAAGTCCCTAGCATGACACCATAACCTCAAACGTAAGGACTACGCCGAATGAGGAGTAAGAAGTGAAGGGAGTACTCGATGTAACAGTCCGCTAAGGAAGAAACTTAAAAAAAAAAAACTGGGATTGCAACAGTGATGACAATGCCTTTAAGGAAGCCCCTTCATAGAATATGCTATCCTGACAAATTATATAATAAACATAGTTCCAACAAATGCTGACAGAAAAGCAGGCAAAGAAGGAGAAAAAGTGGTAAGGAAAGAAAAGGAAGACCATATTGACAGAGAGAGAAGGGTGGGAGTTAACTGGAGATTTTTAATAATATCCCTTGCTGTTAGGTTTAATAGTTAAGTTTTGAGCCGGCCATCAATTTTATACATGAAGATTCTCATGCAATGATCTTTAGGAGAGATCTACTTGAACAAAATCCGCTCCAACTTGTTCTAGTTGCACTAAAGCATACTTCCCTAAAACCATTACGTTTGCCATGCACATACCTTCTAGTAAATAACTCCTGAAATAGGGAAAAACACTATCTACTATTATGATTTACACACACCTTTCTGCAAATGCCTTATAAGATAAGCCCAGCTCTTAAAAAGCATTGCTCAGCCTCCATTGGGCTCAAAACCAAGTTCCGGATGACTAGTGAGACATGACCTCTTACCCTACTATGTTCTTTGGTAAAATTCTGTTACCTGCTTCTTTTCCTGGATGATTCAAGACCTTGTATATTAGACTCTTCCGATACAAAGAGAGGTAGGTATTGAATGAGAAGCCTTCGTAAGACCCCTTGACTCGTTTAGGGACAACTGGAGGCTCTAAATATGTTAGCCATGTCTTTGGTTAGACAGGACGGTGGTTGCCACCGCTTAAGGATCTCGTTAGCTGCCTCCTTTCCTCACCCAGTTACCTGTTGACTAAGTTGACTGTATTTAGATTAATTTCAGTATCTTGTCACATTTTGGGGATGTGAGATTTGTCTGACTGCTTGTCGAATGACAAGCCCTCTCTTACAGTGCCATTCATCTCTGAGACATTGCAAATACGGCATTACCCTGGCTTGAGCTAAGGAGACAGTGCACTCAAAACTCCCAGCAAAATTTTCTCACCTTAATTCAGCCCTTGGGAGTGGAACACTGGTACTGCAACACCTCGCTTGTCACTTTCTATGTATCAGAGAGCCTTGTTTATGTGCAGAGAGGAAGATATTATTACAGCTTTCATAAAAGCATCCCCACGATTCAAGCTGAGACTGCAGGAACTGCAGGAAGAGTTCAGTATTTGCTGTGGTGTTCTGGCTTAATAGAGATGTCATTTGCCACCTTTGAGGGTCCCACAGGCAACCTCACTTCGAGCTGAACATACCTGGTGGCTAGAAATGACTGCAACACTTTTCTTTTTTATTAAACTAATATGCATTGTGAAAGGTGTTGTGCTAGTGCTTACAAACAGAAGGCTGGGACCGGACAGGAAAATCACGGCTCTGGAGATGAGAAATAAAAAGAATAATAAAATAATAATAAAAGAATAACAAAAGAATAATAAAAGAATAATAAAAGAATAATAAAAGAATAATGATGGATTTATATTTTCTTAGGCTTCAGGTACTTTTCCGAAGCATTTCTGGAATATCGGGTTAGCTTCCTTGGGCGAAGCCATGCTGTATTTAATTTCATTGTGAAAGAAGGTGAGAGTATTTGGGAATCTCATCTGAAATTTTATTTTTCATTTAATGAGGTCTGCGCAGTAAGGGGACAGTTTCCGGTGGTTTTCTTTGATTTCCATGGGAAGATCTTGAGAAACAGAAATAGGATACTTATTCCACATGAAGTGCTTATGTTTTTTATGGGAGGATCGGATATCTTGTACATCTTGGTGACATAGGAGCTTTACGTAGATTGAATGTGGGCTTGTGCTGCTTTGTTTTTTATACAGGGCTCGGTGTGCTCTTTCGATTATACAGTCAGATTCAAGCTCTCTTGTAAGCAATAATGTGTTGAAACGTGTTTTATCGTGGGGATGAGTTGATTGCGTTCATATTTTCCAGCACACCTCTGATGATGAGATTGTTCCTTCTGCTCCTCACTTCTAGGTCTAGTAATTTTGAATGAATGTCAGACAGGGCCTTGTCTTTGTCTTTCACTTCTGATTTTAGCTGGTCTAGGTACATTTTGTTAGATATTATTCTTCCTTTTACAGTATCCATTCTTTCAGCAATTTGTTTCAGGGTGCCACCAAAAGTATTGAGCTACTCCGAGAATCCTTGGACAGCGGACTGTAAAGGTAGAAGGGCGCTCTTCAGATCATCCATGGTAAAGGAATTTTCAGCTTTTTTGTTTAGAGGGGTCCTTATTATATTCTTGTTGTGCTTTAGATGTTTTTTGTCTTTTGGGTGTAACTTCTTCTGGAAAAACTATTACAGATAGCTTGGTTTTAGATGTTTGAGTTTCCATACCTTCAGCTTCTTTGGGCATTTTTATACTTCGGCTTTGATTTCTTGTTTCCCACATGGTCGCTGACTGCTGTAGTGGTGCTGAAGCCCTCAGGCCTCTATTTATAACACCTACAAAGTTAGCTGTATAAATAATGCAGACACAGGAACATGTATAACACTTACAAAGTTAACTGTGTCAATAGCGCAGACACAGGAACATGTATATTACCTACAGAGTTACCTGCATTAATAACGCAGACACAGGAACATATGTAACACGTACAAAGTTACCTCTATTAATAACGCAGACATGGGAACATGTATAACACCTACAAAGTAACCTGTATAAATAATGCAGACACAGGAACATGTATAACAGCTACAAAGTTACCTCTATTAATATCGCAGACACAGGAACATGCATAACATCTACAAAGTTACCTGTATTAAAAACACAGACACAGGAAAATGTATAAAACTTACAAAGTTACCTGTGTTAATAACGCAGACACAGGAACATGTATAACACCTTCAAAGCTATCTGTATTAATAATGCAGACACAGGAACATGTATAAAACCTACAAAGTTAACTGTACTAATAATGCAAAACAGGAACATGTATAACACCTACAAAGTAACCTGAACTAATACTGCAGACACAGGAAAATGTATAACACCTACAAAGTTACCTGTATTAATAACGCAGGCAAGGGAAAATGTATAACACCTACAGTTACCTGTGTCAATAATGCAGACACAGGAACATGTTTAACACCTACAAAGTGACCTGTACTAATAATGCAGAGCAGGAACATGTATAACACCTACAAAGTAACCTGTATTAATAATGCAGACACAGGAACACGTATAGCACCTACAAAGTTACCTGTATAAATAATGCAGAAACAGGAACATGTATAACATGTATAACACCTACAAAGTTACCTGTATAAAAAATGCAGACACCGGAACATGTATAACACTTACAAAGTTACCTGTGTCAATAACACAGACACATTAACATGTATATTACCATATATTACAGACAATAGACTCCAAGTGGAATTTACTGGAAGAAGCTGGCAAAGAAACCAAGGTATTGAAAACATTATTAGAGAAGGAAATGTAGAATGGGAAAAGGCCAATAAGACATTTGGATTACAGGCTAGTGATTGCCTTCCCTATCAGGGATTGATATCAGAATTTACACAAAGAGAAAAGGATAGGGGAATACTAAAAGAAAGATCTGCACAATTGTGTTTTTAATTGGATCTAGAACAGAAGTGACTGTTAAAAATGGATAATTAGTAGGGCATATAAAATACTGTACCATAACTATAGGAATCAGTCAGAAAATGTCAGGAGAAATGAGCAGACAGATTAGATATTCAATTCACAAAGACACAATGCAAGGACATGTGTATGACTCAAAGTACGCAACAAAGTCTAGAAGGTTTAGGATTTCTGCCTGGAGGTGTTCGCTTGGTTACTTTTGTACCCTAAGGAGACTCCAAAGACATTTTCCTCTTGTAGATGGTAAATGTTAGAGGCGTGATGGGGGAAGGAAGAGATAATTGGGAGCATAGGTTTTGGGATGTAGTGACTAGGTAGACTTTACAATTTCCCTACAGAGTACTCTGTCCAAAACACTGGGTGAGCAAATGAATGCAACTAAGGAAATCATTTTTTTTTGAGCAGAGGTATAGGATCTGAATTGGCTAGACACAGCAAGGCTTTGTTAAGTTTAATGCTGGTGGCTGCCAAATAAAGCAATTACTAGAACATGGAAATCAAAATCTAAACCAGCTTGAAGTAATAAATATTACAACCAAGATAAAAGAACAGGAAGTGGAATCTTTAGAGAAGGATAGAAGTAAATTACATAGCAAAATGGAAACTGTGGGAACACTACATGCACAAAAATGTTTTGGAGGAAGAATGAGGATTAAGGGAAAGTAGAAATTGAATAATTTGTATAAATTATATAGAATAGATATTGTTGTAGAGCCTATACTGTTTATAAATCTTTAACATGTTATATGGTTTGCTTATTTTTATATAAATGTAAGTTTGCCTATGTCACAGTGATAATTCAGTAAAGGTGTTAAAGACAAGACTGACAACAGGAACCTGAAAGTGCGACATTCTGTCTTGTCATAAACATTGTGAGTGTTGTGGTTCAGAAAAAGATACAAAATGAGAGAAGTAATGCAAAGTAAACAGAACGTGTCTGTCATCAGGAGGGTGACAAACAACTAGCCCAAGGGGTCACTATGACACCTGAAGAGTGTTTAGTCACTGGGCACTTGAAATATTGTCTCAGGGAGTACTGCTTCCTGGTTATATTATTGTCTCAGAGAATACTACTTCCTGGTTATAATACTGTCTCTGGGGATACTGCTTCCTGGTTATAATATCGTCTCAGGGGATACTGCTTCCTGGTTATAACATTGCCTCAGGGGATACTGCTTCCTGGTTATAACATTGTCTCAAGGAATACTGCTTCCTGGTTACAATATTGTCTCAGGGGATACTGCTTACTGGCTATAATATTGTCTCAGGGGATACTGCTTCCTGGTTATAATATTATCTCAAGGGATACTACTTACTTGCTATAATATTGTCTCAGGGGATACTGCTTCCTGGTTAGAATATTGTCTCAGGGAATACTGCTTCCTGGTTATAATATTGTCTTGGGATACTGCTTCCTGGTTATAATATTGTCACAGGGGATACTGCTTCCTGATTACAGTATTGTCTCAGGGAGTACTGCTTCCTGGTTATAATATTGTCTCAGGGGGATACTGCTTCCTGGTTATAATATTGTCTCAGGGCATACTGCTTCCTGGTTATAATATTGTCTCGGAGATACTGCTTCCTGGTTATAATATTGTCTCAGGTGATACTGCTTCCTGATTACAATATTGTCTCAGGGAGTACTGCTTCCTGGTTATAATATTGTCTCAGGGGATACTGCTTCCTGGTTATAATATTGCCTCAAGAGATACTGCTTCCTGGTCATAATATTGTCTCAGGGGATGCTGCTTCCTGGTTATAATATTGTCTCAGACGATTCTGCTTCCTCGTTATAATATTGTCTCAGGGGATACTGCTTCCTGGTTATAATATTGTCTCAGGGAATACTGTTTTCTGGTTATAACATTGTCTCAGGGAGTACTGCGTCCTAGTTATAATATTGTCTCAGGGGTGCTGCTTCCTGGTTATAATATTGTCTCAGGGAATACTGGTTTCTGGTTATAACATTGTCTCAGGGAGTACTGCGTCCTAGTTATAATATTGTCTCATGGAATACTGCTTCCTGGTTATAATATTGTCTCAGGGGATACTGCTTCCTGGTTATAATATTGTCCCAGGGGATTCTGCTTCCTGGTTATAATATTGTCTCATGGGATACTGCTTCCTGGTTATAATATTGTCTCAGGGGATACTGCTTCCAGGTTATAATATTGTCTCAGGGGATACTGCTTCCAGGTTATAATATTGTCTCAGAGGATACTGCTTACTGGTTATAGTATTGTCTCGGGGATACTGCTTCCTGGTTATAATATTGTCTCAGGGAATACTGCTTACTGGTTATAGTATTGTCTTGGGGATACTGCTTCCTGGTTATAATATTTTCTCAGGGAATACTGCTTCCTGGTTGTAGTATTGTCTCGGGGATACTGCTTCCTGGTTATAATTTTGTCTCAGGGAGTACTGCTTCCTTGTTACACTGTTGTAGCTTCAAAACTTCAGATGCAGCAGAGTGAATGCAGAAGTACTGTATGCATTTAATCTGTAAATTGTTTATTTTATGGTTCTTCTGTATTTTAAGTGTTTCTGTGGCACTGATATCCACTTTTCCTTCGAATAAAGTGTTAAACTGTGGTCCCATCTGTGTTTGGATGTAAAGTATTCTGGATGAAGATGACTATTCTCTAAAGTGACCTTTCAGAAGCACTGTTTTGTCACACAGAACATTGATCATTAGTGCCCTTTGTGCCTAGAATATATTGCCTGTCTGAATAAATGCTTGGTTTTCAGTGTTGTATGATTTAACCATTTTATGTTTTGTAGATCATAAAGCGTAATAAGGTTAACAAGTACATGGCTGTATCTGAGTGACGTACTTTTCATCATAAAGAAACCTAAAAATGTTTAGAGCTAATAAAGGTTATATGAAGTAATTTTTACTACATTCCTCAGACGCAACAAATCTAAGCCAGTGTCTCATGGGAATCCCAGTATCTCATAACATTTAAATAGTTATTGTCAGATATCAGTTTATTATTTCCGAACACTGAAAAGGTGAATGTGATCTACAATCTCAGATATTTGTATCATACAATAAACACAGTATTGGCAGTCTGACTGATGTATCACCTCAACATATTTTAGTTTGGTGCACCCTATGATGTTTGACTGAAAAGGTTATAACATGCTTCATCATTTTGGGTGATGACTTGTCTATCTTCTGTGATTTTGGCATATAGAATAATTATGTATTCTGATCATAACTCCAACTGTCTAGCTAAAACATTGACCTTTTATAGTGAAAGTCTGTTGCGCATTCATATTCATAGTGAAAAACCTTTAATCAGAGAAGGAAGACTCTGCAATATGGTGAATTCCAAACAACAAACTTTCCTTTTAAAGAACAAAGGTTTCCTGTTGTTAAAAGTGAAGCATCTGTCTTTCATCTGTTGTATATTGTGGAGTTATAAATTAGCCATTATGTTTATGTTTCTGTAATAAATCTAAAAGGTGTCTAAAGCACATTTCAAAGCCTTGTTTAGTCATGCCAAATAACCTTCGGGTAATATGAGGCAGAAAAAAAATGAACCGCGTGTTTTATCAATACATCTCAATGAAACCTAAGATATAAATTATACAGAATTTAAAAGTGGTTACATTTATTCTCAAAAGATAAAGTGTGCCATATAAGTGTTTAATGTTATTTATGAATATAGTTTCATTTTTAAGCCATTTTTCCTTTCTCCCAAGCTGATGCAATATCAGAGATAATATGTAACGGGTACAGCTGTTGCATTCCCTGCAGAGATGGTGGATGGATTTGTCAACTACAGAAAGGCTAGAGCAGCTTTTTATTCTTCATTTTGGCCATCTTGTTTCAGCTGATTCTTGAATTTGGCCATCTGTTTTTTGACCAGACATCCCAGATCCATGAATAATTTCTTTTTGTTCTACTTGAATTGCAAATGTATGTGTTTAAAGAGTCTGATCTTCTTTCGGCTATTCCTGGTTAGGGGTCGCCACAGCAGATCACCTATCCGCTCATGATTGGCAGTGGAGTTTTACGGTGTCGAGTTGCCAGCCCAGCACCCAACCTTCCACAGAAGCCATGTTTAAAGATTCTGATAACAGATTAATATGTATTGTTTACCTTCCTGAATCAGATACTGCAGAAATTCAAACTAGTGAGCATATTGTGCAATATTGTGCTCAGTGTGACAAGACTCATAACCTCAACACAGGTTATAATGAGTGTTCATTCCACAGAGTACGGCTCTGAAACAATAACAGGGCACCAGTCTTCAAGATCATGTTTAAACAGAGTCGAATTTGGGGCTTACTGTAAACCAAAAGATAATCTGTTCTGCAGATAAGACACTTTTATATGAAGGACTTTCTTTTGGTAATTGGTCTGAACATATCCATCTTTATTAAAAAAATATTTATTTATTGTACTGAACTGATGTATCATAATGATAAGTCCCAGAATTGATGTCAAAAATTCACCACTCGTGTCACTGCCAACTGTGATTATCATAGCTAGTAAAAGTCTATAGGAAGCTGCAAACAGCTTTAGGTACTTAGCCTGCTCTTATTTGTTTATTATTTTTAGCATTTGTTGACCAGGAAAGTCCAACCAGGACAGAGCCTGTTTTCAGCGGAAGCCCAGAGAGAAACACTCCAGGCACATGTCTTTGGAATGCGTGAGGAAACCGGAGCACCCAGATGAAACCTTCATGAACGCAAAGAGGACATGGAGACTCTGCACAGAAGGCACCCCAGTCGAGAATTGAACTGAAGAACCTCTTGCTGTGAGGTGACAATGTTAACCAATGCACCACTCTGCAGCCTTATAATTTAACTGCTTAACTGACTAAATACTTTTAGTAAATTATCCAACAGGTTCTTTCCATTTATGGTTCTCCAAAAGCAGAACAAATGTAGCACTAAATTCAAGATGCGTACAAATCAGGGATTTAGAGGTAGCAAAACGTTGTGGTGCCTTGATGTAAGATATTCCTCATTATTAAGAAACAATGATGCTAACATGCATTATAAATTTATGTGCTCTGTAACAGACTGGAGCATTTCTCCCTGGGCCTCCACTGAAAATAGGCTCTGTCCTAGTTGGACTTTCCTAATCAACAAATATTAAATAAATAACTATGTTGAAGTAGAAGTCACCTCCCAATAGCCTGTATGATACCTAGAAGATGGACAAAGCTTAGAGATGGTCTACGTATTTTTTATGATTGAGGCCCTTGACTTTTTTAGGGGAAAAACTTGTTGTCATTCCAGTTGTGGCAAGTCTTTGAACAAGTACTTACGTAAAGGGACGTTATTGGCCTAATGATTGCTGGGTACAGTGGAACAATTATGCACTTAAATCTGGGCACCAAACCTTTATGTATAAGCTGTGCATTGACAGGACTTTTTACAATAGTGGATATGTGTGAGAGAAGGATAGCTCATTGCTGACATTGTTGACTATGGGGTCAGTTTTCAGAGGGGTATTGTCAATGTGATAATTACAGGGGGATTCATGCTTGCTGAAGGATAAAATTATAAATTTCTTGGCTTTAAGTTTTAGTCCATTTCTTTGAACAGGCCCTTTTGTAGGATCCTGGTGACTGCTTGGGACCGAAGAAGTAAATGCCAGGGAGTAGTAGCTCAAGGATCTAACCCCATGTCACTCCACTAGTGATATTTTTGTGGAGGAGGTAGAATCCCTCACTCTTTATTCGTGGGTTCTATTTGCAAGCCAGTGTCCTATTTACTGAGTTACACAGGGATTAACATTTAGCTGGGGGAGTTTATTTATGATGTCCGAGCACGATATGGTGTTGAATGCCTTTGTGAGGCTCAGATATTTGGCTTCATGGAGGACAGGTCTTGCCTAGTCAGTATGGTGGACTTCTTTGAGAATGTCACCAAAGCAATGGATGAGGGCAAAATCGCTTGGATGGCTCGAATAAACGTGATGGACTTCCTATGAGATTCTGACTGCATCCTTCTTGTCTTTGTCTTTGTGTGTTCAGTTTGTTTTATGGGCAGAATCTGGGTTTTTCGACCAAGCATTGGCATGTGCACTTCTGAGAGTTTGTTCTACAGCTGAGTAGTGCGGGTTTGGTTCTGAATTTGCTGTTTGGAAACAGTAATCTGTATCTAATAAGCGCACTCTCGGATGCACCACATTTCAAAAGCTCTTTTACACTGCGCTACCACTGCAGCACTGCTTCAAAAGGGGTATTACTAGTGGCATTTTTTCCTCCCTGCTGGGAGGCTTTTATCCCATACCCTGAAGGCTACTTCAAGGATCAATAAACCAGAAATGGAAAGCAAACCAGATGTAGATATAAAGCAGACAGTATTTGAGCATACCAAAAAGGAAAAAAGAAAAAAAAGGAACCAGATGTAGATATAAAGCAGACAGTATTTGAGCATACCAAAAAGGAAAAAAGAAACAAAAGGAAGAATATAAAAAAGTGAAAAAAGCAGACAATATTTGAGCATACCAAAAAGGAAAAAAGAAAAAAAAAAGGAAGAATATAAAAAAGTGGAAGAGAAATGGAAAGTCCACAAATATAGTGGCAAACATAGAGAATGTCTACAACAACTTCATGTTGACCAAGATTTGACACAGGAGTGGTTATAGGGAAGCTTGCTGAAACCAAACAACAGTGAGCTATGCATGCTGGTTTACAAAGTCAATAGAAACAAGGGAGAAGCAGAGAAATGAAGTCTTTTTGGAAAAAAAAAACATTGAAAACCGTTACACATTTTGTTGCTGAGTGTGATACACTCATGCGGAAGGCCTGTATACTGAAAGGCACAGTCTTCTTCTTCTTTCGGCTTTTCCCGGTTAGGGATCGCCACAGCGGATCATCTGTCTGCTCATGATTGGCAGTGGAGTTTTACGGTGTTGAGTTGCCAGCCCAGCACCCAACCTTCCACAGAAGGCACACACATGCACATACTCACACCTAGGGCCAATTTAGAGTGTCCAATCCACCTACTGCATGTCTTTGGGATGTGGGAGGAAACTGGAGCACCCGGAGGAAACCCACGCAACCACAGGGAGGACATGCAGACTCCACACAGAAGGCACCCCAGCTGAGAATCGAACCGGAGAACCTCTTGCTGTGAGGCGATAACGCTAACCGCTGCACCACCGTGGCCACCCTTATGGCAAAA
>NC_056733.1:969071492-969128992 GCF_019279795.1 Protopterus annectens | reverse complement strand
CTGGTACACAGCATGTGTAAGTCATCACAAATGTTGCTATGGCTTGATTTTACATCTACTACAAATGGGAAATAGAAAATTCACCCCGGGGATCACTTGACAGAGGCACTGGGAACTAAGGTCGAGTGGCACTATACCAGGTTAATCCTATGGGCTAGGCTTGTAAAGGCACCAGGGCCATTAGCCTAGTACACACCTATGACCCTATGAACCTGTGAACCTATGAACCTATGTTTTTTTTTATAGCAGTATCATTTTTATCAGTCATTCATATCAATATGCCCAAGACAGAGCTAACCAGCTGTGTTACTCCATAGTAATCATCTCCCAAATGTAGCAGATGGTCAAGAGTGGGTTTTACATCTAAATGCATTTTATGAAGAATAAGTGCAAAACGTTAAGGTGAAGCATTGTTCACAGCGTGGCTTAGCTGGAAATCCAAAGTACTATAAGTAAAAGTCTAAAACATATGCTACGCTACACAGTAGAAGTTTTATGAAATTATTTGTCCTCAGTCAGACAGAAATAGGGTAAACTTGAATATGAATTACCAACTGGTGAAAGGTGTTTCCAATAGTCATTTTGCTTGCAACATAGCACATGTTGGACAGCCAGATATGTCTCATTGAATTCTCTTTCTCTGGAGCAGGTTCTCCATCCATGTGAAAAAAGTAATTTCCTAACCCTATTAAAGCATTACTTGGACAGTTGGATGGGAAATCAAAAATTCACCCCTGGTCTGACACCCATATCTCTGATGGACAGACACAGATACTGTTTGGTATGTACCTCTCAAGCCATCTACAACAGCTGGAAAGGCCACAGAAATACCTCACTAAAAGAATCACAGGCCTAAAGCAGATGCCCTATGCTGACCGCCTTAACAAACACCAGCTATACTCTGTCACATATCATCTACTCAGAGGTGATCTCTGCTTAACATACAAGGCCACGTCAAACCCAGAGCTGTTGGACAGGCTACACTTAAAGAAATCCCAATCCCTCAGAGCCATCACAGTAAACAAAACATGCTGGAGGGATAGGTTCCTGACCCGGAGACTCCCCAGACTCTGGAATAGACTGCCCATACATGTCAAGCAGAACGCCTCTTTGGCCCTCTTCAAAAGGAACCTTGACGATTGGATGGGAGATAGGAAATTCCCCCTGGGGATCACGTCAGTCACTCTGCTAGACAGGGGTCCAGGGAAGTAAATAGTATGGGAAGTAATAGCCAGGGAATTGTTATGGCTAGGCTTGTATAGGCCCTAGGGCTGATAGCCTAGTACCAACCTATGAACATATGAACCTAAATCATGTTGCAACCAACAGCCACCCCTATATAAATGGCTAAAACATTTAGCTTGTGAGAAGTATTTGGTTTGCAGAGCTAGGCTTATAAAGGTCCTAGTGATTATTAGCTAGTATATACCTATGAACCTATGAGAGTCAAATAAGAGAAGGTTAAATATACTGAGAGCTACAGTATGAAAATGACAACTTGGATGCCCCTTGTAATGACCAGAAATGTCAAAATACCAGTTTCTCATGAAAACAATGATTGTAATATTTCATGGAACAAGGACAGACATTCATGTGATCAGAGATGTAGGAGAAGACTATACAAAGACAGCACAAACATCTACCTTGTGCGGTGACATCATCAGCGTGCGCCAGCTCAAGCGATAGAGAAGCATCTGAGGTAACAACAGTCCAAGTCAAACTGATTTGTATTGCTAAACATTTAACATTCATCGAACTGAAAAGTTGCAGTCATTAGGATAAGCTCAGGTTTGAGAAAAGTGGTATTTTGAACTAGCCTGCATTAGCATCTAGTAAAATATTAAAAAAGACATAATCAGTTAAAAAAATTATTTTCTTTCTGATGATGGCCAGGCGTGTGCATGAAAATGAATGTCTTTCCTTTCAGCAGCACAAGTTGGCAGCATACCCATAATTCTTTGGGAATCATTTACATACACAGAACACAAGTGAAGATGGTATAACGCCAACTTGAACCACAGGACAGTGTCCTTAAGACAGGAGACAGTATAACACCTTCAAACTTATCTGTATTATGAATCCAGACACAGGAACATGTATAACACTTACAAGGTTACCTGTATTAATAATGCAGACAGAGGAACATGTATAACACCTACAAAGCTATCTGTATTAGTAACGCAGACACAGGAACATGTATAACACCTACAAAGTTACCTCCCTTAATAACACAGGCATGGGAACATGTATAACACCTACAAAGCTACTTGTATTAAGAACGCAGACACAGGAACATGCATAACACCGACAAAAGTTACCTGTATTAATAATGCAGACCAGAAACATGTATAACACCTACAAAGTTACCTCTATTAATAACGCAGGCACAGGAACATGTATAGCACCTACAAAGCTACCTGTATTAATAACGCAGACACAGGAACATGTATAACACCTACAAAAGTTACCTGTATTAATAATGCAGACACAGGACATGTATAACACTGACAAAGTTACCTGTATTAATAATGCAGACACAGGAACATGTATAACACCTACAAAGTTACCTCTCTTAATAACGCAGGCATGGGAACATGTATAACACCTACAAAACTACTTCTATTAAAAACGCAGACACAGGAACATGTATAACACAGACAAAAGTTACCTGTATTAAGAATGCAGACATGAAACGTATAACATCTACAATGTTACCTGTATTAGTAATACAGACACAGAAACATGTATAACACCTACAAAGTTATCTGAATAATAATGCATACACAGGAACATGTATAACACCTACAAAGGTACCTGTATTAATAACGCAGACACAGGAACATGTATAACACTTATAAAGTTACCTCTATTAGTAACACAGACACGGGAATATGTGTAAAATCTACAAAGTTACCTGTATTAATAATGCAGCCACAGTAACATGTCTAACACCTACAAAGTTACCTGTATTAATAACACAGACACGGGAAAATGTAAAACACCTACAAACTTATCTGTATTAATAATGCAGACAAAGGAACATGTATAATACCTACAAAGTTACCTGTATAAATAATGCAAAAACAGGAAACATGTATAACACCTACAAAGATACCTGTATTAATAATGCAGACACAGGAACGTGTATAACACCTTCAAAGTTACCTGTATAAATAACACAGACAAAAGAACATGTTTAACAATTACAAAGTTACCTGTATTAATAACGCAGAGACAGGAACATGTATAACACCTACAAAGTTACCTCTATTAATAATGCAGACACAGGAACATGTATAACACCTACAAAGTTACCTGTATTAATAATGCAGACAGAGGAACACGTATAACAACTACAAAGTTACCAGTATTAATAATGCAGACACAGGAACATGTATATCACCTACAAAGCTACCTGTACTAATAATGCAGAAAAGGAACATGTATAACACCTACAAAGTTACCTGTATAAATAATGCAGACACAGGAACATGTATAACACCCACAAAGTTACCTGTATAAATAACACAGACACAGGAACATGTATAACACCTACAAAAGTTACCTGTATTAACAATGCAGACACAGGAGCATGTATAACAACTACAAATTTACCTGTATTAATAATGTCGACAGAGGAACATGTATAACACCTACAAAGTTACCTGTATTAATAATCCAGACACAGGAACATGTATAACACCTACAAAGTTACCTGTATAAATAACGCAGAGACAGGAACATGTATAACACCTACAAAGTTACCTCTATTAATAATGCAGACACAGGAACATGTATAACACCTACAAAAGTTACCTGTATTAACAATGCAGACATAGGAACATGTATAACAACTACAAATTTACCTGTATTAATAATGTCGACAGAGGAACATGTATAACACCTACAAAGTTACCTGTATTAATAATCCAGACACAGGAACATGTATAACACCTACAAAAGTTACCTGTATTAACAATGCAGACACAGGAACATGTATAACAACTACAAATTTACCTGTATTAATAATGTCGACAGAGGAACATGTATAACACCTACAAAGTTACCTGTATTAATAATCCAGACACAGGAACATGTCTAACACCTAAAAAGTTACCTGTATAAATAATGCAGACACAAGAACGTGTATAACACCTACAAAGTTACCTGTATAAATAACGCAGACAAAAGAACATGTTTAACAACTACAGAGTTACCTGTATTAATAACGGAGAGACAGGAACATGTATAACACCTACAAAGTTACCTCTATTAATAATGCAGAAACAGGAACATGTATAACACCTACAAAGTTACCTGTATTAATAATGCAGACACAGGAACATGTATATCACTTACAAAGCTACCTGTACTAATAATGCAGAAAAGGAACATGTATAACACCTACAAAGTTACCTGTATAAATAATGCAGACACAGAAACATGTATAACACCTACAAAGTTACCTGTATAAATAACGCAGACACAGGAACATGTATAACACCTACAAAAGTTACCTGTATTAATAATGCAGACACAGGAACATGTATAACAACTAGAAATTTACCTGTATTAATAACGCTGACACTGGAACATGTATAACACCTACAAAGTTACCTGTATTAATAATCCAGACACAGGAACATGTATAACACCTACAAAGTTACCTGTATTAATAATGCAGACGGAGGAACACGTAAAACAACTACAAAGTTACCTGTATTAATAGTCCAGACACAGGAATATGTATAACACATACAAAGTTACCTGTATAAATAACGCAGACACAGGAACATATATAACACCTACAAAAGTTACCTGTATTAATAATGCAGACACAGGAACATGTATAACAACTAGAAATGTACCTGTATTAATAACGCTGACACTGGAACATGTATAACACCTACAAAGTTACCTGTATTAATAATCCAGACACAGGAACATGTATAATACCTACAAAGTTACCTGTATTAATAATGCAGACAGAGGAACACGTAAAACAACTACAAAGTTACCTGTATTAATAATGCAGACACAGGAACATGTGTAACACCTACAAAGTTAACTGTATTAATAATGCAGACAGAGGAACATGTATAACACCTACAAAGTTACCTACATTAATAATGCAGACACAGGAACATGTGTAACACCTACAGAGTTATCTGTACTAATAATACAGACACAGCAACATGTATAACACCTACAAAGGTACCTGTATTAATAAGGCAGAACAGGAACATGTATAACACCTACAAAGTTACCTGTATTAATAATGCAGAACAGGAACATGTATAACACCTACAAAGTTACCTATATAAATAATGCAGACACGGGAATATGTATAACACCTACAAAGGTACCTGTATTAATAATGCAGAGAGAGGAACATGTATAACACCTAAACAGTTACCTGTGTTAAAAACGCAGACACAGGAACATGTATAACACTTACAAAGTTAACTGTGTCAATAGTGCAGACACAGGAACTTGTAGATTACCTACAGAGTTACCTGCATTAATAACACAGACACAGGAACATATGTAACACATGCAAAGTTACCTCTATTAATAACGCAGACATGAGAACATGTATAACACCTACAAAGTTACCTGTGTTAATAACACAGACACAGGAACATGTATAACATCTACAAAGTAACCTGTATTAATAATGCAGACACAGGAACATGTTTAACACCTACAAAGTTACCTGTATAAATAATGCAGACACAGGAACGTGTATAACAGCTACAAATTTACCTGAATTAATAACACAGGCATGGGAAAATGTATAAAACCTACAAAGTTACCTGTATTAATAACGCAGACACAGGAACATGCTTAACATTTACAAAGTTACCTGTATTAAAAACACAGACACAGGAAAATGTATAAATCTTACAAAGTTACCTGTGTAAATAATGCAGACACAGGAACATGTATAACACCTTCAAAGCTACCTGTATTAATAATGCAGACACAGGAACATGAATAAAACCTACAAAGTTACCTGTACTAATAATGCAAAACAGGAACATGTATAACATCTACAAAGTAACCTGAACTAATACTGCAAACACAGGAAAATGTATAACACCTACAAAGTTACCTGTATTAATAATGCAGGCAAGGGAAATATATAACACTTACAAAGTTACCTGTATTAATAATGCAGACACAGGAACATGTATAGCACCTACAAAGTTACCTGTATAAATAATGCAGACACAGGAACATGTATAACATGTATAACACCTACAAAGTAACCTGTATTAATAATACAGACACAGGAACATGTATAGCACCTACAAAGTTACTTGTATAAATAATGCAGACACAGGAACATGTATAACACTTACAAAGTTACCTTTATTTTTTTTATTTTTATTTATTTTATTTTACATTTGTTGACCGGGCTAGTCTAACTGGATATATGTCCATTTTCAGTAGAGGCCCTGGGAGAAAAGCTGCAGGACAAAACAGATGAAAAAGTAAAAAAAAAAAAAAAATGTGTAGAATAAAAATAGATTTTACATAGAAAAAACATACAAAATACTGGGATACATTTTCAAGACACTGGTTTGAATCATCTACAAGATATTAACACCCTATTAAAAAAACACCCTCTGAAAAACAAGAGTTTACATAGAAAAAACATACAGAATACTGGGATACATTTTACAACACACTGGTTAGTAATCATCTACAAGATATAAACACCCTGGTTAATAATAAAAACAAAAATAGAGAAGACAATAGTTAAATACTATTTATTTATTTTATTTATTTATTTTATTTTACATTTGTTGACCGGGATAGTCCGACTGGATGCATGTCCATTTTCAGCGGAGGCCCGGGGAGAAAAGCTCCAAGGGTAAGCAGATACAGCATTACATAATACCAGCATTACATATTACAAACAGACTATTTACAGAGATTACATAAGTAAGCCTGTTAAACAAGTTCCACAGGTTACAGTTAATCCTGAGCACAAGTCAGGATTAAATTAAATTACACAGTAAACTGGTTAACAGATTTTTACACATTCTAGAGAGAGTTAGCCAGGCTTGATACATTGACATAGCCAGTTAAGTGACAAATGTTGTTTGAATCTAGTTTTAAATTGACCTAAGGTGGAAAGTAAGGTAATATCAGCTGGAAGAGAGTTCCAGGATCTACTTACAGAGTTTGCAAAGAGAGAATCACTGGCTGTGTTATTAATTTTGCTAGTCTGAATTAGTAATTTGTTAGAGGATCGAAGCGGTCTAGGATTGTTATAGGGGGTGATAATATTTTTAAGTGCAGAAGTATTGTCCGGATTATAGAGGATTTTATAGGCCATAATCAGTTGGTTATACTGGATTAGGCTGGGTAGTTCAAGCCAACCAAGCTGATTTAGATTGATGCAATGATGTGTCCTAAAAGGGAGCCCAGTGGCAAACCTGGCAATGTGGTTGTAGCAAATTGAGAGTTTGTTAAGGACAGTCTTGTTCAAATTCGAGAGTAGAGGGGACGCATACAGAAGGGTTGAAAGAAGGTGAGAGCGAGCTATGGTAATTTTAGCTGGAGGGGTTACGAAGGCTTTTATTCTGTAAAGTGACCCTAGTTTTTTATTGATGGTTTTGATAGCTTGGCTAACATGTAGGTCAAATTTCAGATTATTGTCTATGATGACACCTAATAGTTTTGTAGATGGGTCAGGGGAAATTATTGTGCCATCATTTGATTTTATGGTAAAGGTGAAAGCGGTAGACCTACGTGTTGCTGAAAATAACAGCATTTTGTTTTTTTTTTGAGATTTATGATCAGACGATGTTCAGAAAGCCAGTTTTCTATTGTAATAAAGGTGGTCTGTGTAGCTGACCATAACTCTACTGGAGATGTGGCTGAGCCAATCAGAGTAGAGTCATCAGTATATTGGATACAGCTGACTTTTGGGATGACAGTATAAAGGTTGTTAATGAAGATGGAGAACAGCAAGGGCCCTAGTATAGAGCCTTGTGGTACTCCAAGGGTGTTAGGTAGAAGGTTAGAGAGTTTGTTCTGCCAGAGGACAGCCTGTTGTCGACCATTCAGGTAGGATTGAAACCATTGGAGGGCTCCAGTATCTAGACAGAATGTTTGCAGGGTGTGGATTAAAGTTGGTGATCAACCATATCGAATGCCTTGGAAAGATCCAAAAGAGGGCTGAGGATATATAATTATTGTTGCGATTATGGTTTATGGTGTTAGTAAAGGCTAGGAGGGCTGAAGTAGTGCTGTGATGAGGACGGAAGCCATGCTGAGTGTCTGCCATAAGGCGATTTTGGATTAGGTGGTGCATGAATTGTCTATGAATACATTTTTCCATAATCTTTGCAAGTGGAGAGAGTATAGCTATTGGCCTATAATTGGAGAATTCAGTAGAGCTGCCTCCTTTGTGAAGTGGGATTACATAGGATATTTTCCAGATGGTGGGAATTTTAGCTTCTACTATGGTTCGATTGATTAGTATTGAGACGGGTAAGCAATAGCATCAGCTGATTTTGTAGGTACTCGGCAGGGAGTTGATCAGCAGAAAGTGTAGTGGGTTTTAATTTTTTGATCATGGTATGGATAAGTGAAGTGGTGACTGGTTGGAAGCTGAACGCAAGTAGGTTTCTAGGGGTGCTACTTTCAGGACCAGGGGAGCTAGGAGGTAGTTGGCTAGCTAGGGCTTGAATTGTCTCAGTAAAGAATTGGTTAAAACTATCAGAAACATCTTCAGGGGTTTTATCAATAGTAGCAGCAGGGATTGGGGTTGAAGTTTGTCCAGGATGTAGTAGATTATTTAAACCTGCCCAAAACTTCTGAGAGTTATTTTGATTTACTGTCTGTAAATTACAGTAGTATTGTTTTTTGTCTTGTAAAATTGATTTTTTTGGTTTCGTTCCTGGATTGCCTGTATTTAATGTGATCTTGAGGGTCTTTAGAAGAACGCCATAAAGCCCATGCTTTGTTTCTAAGGGTAATTTTGAGTTTAGACTCTATAGAAAGCCATGGTGCAGTTTTTGTCTTGGTTCTCTTTGAACGAACAGGTGCATGCAAATCAAGGATCTCAAGGAATTTGTTGTTAAAGTATACTACTGCTTCCTCTAAGGGGAGGTATTTTAGAATAGACCAATTACATGAGTTTAGTTCTTGTTGGAATTTGGCAGGGTCAAAGTTATTGTTGTTTCTAACCTTTCTGAGTAAGGGTTGTTGGGAATTAATGGTTTTGTGCTTAATTACATATGTGAGAAGGTGATCGCTTAGGCCATTAAGGAGGGTACCAGAGGTGTACAGTTGGGGGTGACTGTTTATGAGTACCCAGTCAAGTATACTTTATTTTTGGTTGGGTTTACCTATCCTGGTAGGGGTGGATATGATTTGTGTAAATGCATGCAGGTTAATATGGGTGGTTGGGGATTCTAAGGAACAGGTGCCTCAGTCTATGTTAAAGTCTCCAAGTAGTAGGGTTTCTTGGGGGTAGTGACATGATAACCAGTGCAGGATATCTTCAAATGTAGATATATTGTTACCTGGGGGAATGTACATACAGATGATATTAATGCATTTATTTTTATTAAGTTGCAATTTGGTGGCAAGAATCTCAGAGTTATTAATCTGAGGAGGTTGTATTACATCTATGGTGACATTCAACTCAGATTTATAGAGTACAGCTACCCCACCCCCTTCCTCGAAGCATGATCCAGCCTGTGTATGTTGTACCCAAGTGGTAACACTTCATTGTCTTTAGTGTTAGGTTTTAACCAGGTTTCAGATAAACAGAGAATCTCAGGGGAGTGGACATCCAGAAGTGCATGCAATTCATGTACCTTGTTATTAATGCTTCTAATATTGAGATGACAGACTAAGAGAGAGTTAGTTGGCCTATTAATTGTAGGTTTGTAGCTTAGATTACAAGTAGAGGGGGTATGTGTATCTAAAGTGAGTGGGCCAGGGTTGGGGTGAATATCACCACCAAGTATTAGGTTGAGTCTATACTTGGTAATGAACTTCAGGAATTTGTTTATTAGTTTGTGGTAGTGTTTGGATCTAGAGCTAATGTGCCTGGGGTTGAGATGTTGATAGACTGAACAAGATGTTGGATAGGATCTGGTACTGTAAGTATGGTTGAAGGTGGAAGGATTTACAGCTGGGGTGATAGTATGGCCTTTTGGGACCTGAAATCCCGTAAGAAACTGGTTTTCATACAAGGTAAGGAGGTATGGTGTGAACAAGAGGGGTGTGAACAAGAGGGGTAGTAAAGAGGAGTATATCATTATATGTGATTCAGCTAGTGAGTGAAGGAACTGTTTTATCTGGTGATGCAACACCAGAAGATAGAGTGGTGAGGTAAAGGTACTGGAAGGGGGGATGGGAGAATGCCAGATGAAAGCTAATATGTGCTATTAAATGTAGGTAGTAGAATAGGGGTGTGTGGAATTATCCCAGATGAAAGCAGATAGGATCTAGAAAGTGGGGGAGTGGCTATAGTACTATAAATTTGGAGTTACTGGGGGTGGGAGGAAATTGGGGGCAGGGAGGGGAGCGAAGAGAGCCCGAGTGTACCGAGGGCGAACGTAGCGGGGCTATTGCAGTTTACAAGGTTTCCTAAGGTGTCCTAAAGCTATAAGGTAAGTATTACAGCTCTAATGTAAGAGTCAGTTTACTGCAGTTACAGGGGAAGGAGGCAACCATTCAAGTAGAAACAAAGAGCCCTATTTACAAATATATAGAAAATGACATTTATAATGAGTCAAATCATAGAAGTTATAGATACCTGTGTCAATAACGCAGACACAGGAACAGGTATACTACCTACAGAGTTACTTGCATTAATAACTCAGACACGGGAACATGTGTAACACCTACAAAGCTACTTGTATTAATAATGCAGACACAGGAACATGTATAATACCTACAAAGTTACATGTGTTAATAACGCAGACACAGGAACATGTATAAAAAGTTACCTGTGTCAATAATGCAGACTCAGGAACATGTATATTATCTACAAAGTTACCTGCATTAATAACTCAGACACTGGAACATGTGTAACACCTACAAAGTTACTTATATTAATAACGCAGACACAGGAACATGTATAACACCTACAAAGCTACCTGTATTAATAAAGCAGACACAGGAACATATATAACAGCTAAAAAGATCCCTGTATTAATAACACAGACATGGGAAAATGTATAAAACCTACACAGTTACCTATATTAATAATGCAGACACAGGAACATGTATAACATCTACAAAGTTACCTGTGTTAATAACGCAAACACAGGAACATGTATAACCCCTACAAAGTTACCTGTATTAATAATGCAGACACAGGAACACGTATAACAACTACAAAGTTACCTGTATTAGTAACACAGACACAGAAAAAAATATATAACACCTACAAAGTTACCGGTATTAATAATGCAGACACAGGAACATGTATAATACCTACAAAGTTACCTGTGTCAATAACACAGACACAGGAACATGTATAACACCTACAAAGTTACCTGTATTAATAAAGCAGACACAGGAATATGTATAACACCTACAAAGTTACCTGTATTAATACCACAGACAAGGGAAAATGTTTAAAACCTACAAAGTTACCTGTATTAAAAATGCAGGCACAGGAAAATGTATAACACCTACAAATTTACCTGTATCAATAATGCAGATACAGGAACATGTATAACACTTACATAGTTACCTGTATTAATAATGCAGACACAGGAACATGTATAAAACCTACAAAGTTACCTGTACTAATAATGCAGAACAGGAACATGAGTAACACCTACAAAGTAAACTGTATTAATAATGAAGACACAGGAACATATATAACACCTACATAGTTACCTGTATAAATAACGCAGAAACAGGAACATGTATATCACCTACAAAGTTACCTGTATTAATAATACAGACATGGGAAAATATATAAAACCTACAAAGTTACCTGTGTTATTAATGCAGACACAGGAACATGTATAACACCTTCAAAGTTACTTGTATTAATAATGCAGTCACAGGAAAATGTATAACACCTACAAAGTTACCTGTCTTAATAAATCAGACACAGGAACATGTATAAAACCTACAAAGTTACCTGTATTAATAACACAGAAACAGGAACATGTATATAGCACCTACAAAGCTACCAGTATTAACAACGCAGATATGGGAACATGTATAAAGTTACCTGTATTAATAACACAGACACAGGAACATGTATAGCAACTATAATGCTACCTGTATTAATAATGCAGACATAGGCACATGTATAACACCTACAAAGTTACCTGTATTAATAATGCAGACACAGGAACATATATAACACCTACAAAGTTACCTGTATTAATAATGCAGACAGAGAAACATGTCTAAAACCTGAAAAGATACCTGTATTAATATTGCAGACACAGAAACATGTATAACACCTACAAAGTTACCTGTATAAATGATGTAGACACAGGAACATGTGTAACAACTACAAAGCTACCTGTATTAATCATGCAGACACAAGAACATGTATAACATCTAAAATGCTACCTGCATTATTAACGCAGATGCAGGAACATGTATAACACCTAAAAGCTACCTGTATTAATAACGCAGACGCAGGAACATGTACAACACTTACAAAGGTACCAGTATTAATAATGCAGAACAAAAACATGTATCACACCTACAGAGTTACCTGTATTAATAATGCAGACACAGGAAAATGTATAACACCTACAAAATTACCTGTATTAACAGTGGAGATACAGGAACATGTAGAAAACCTGTAAAGCTACCTGTATTAATAACGCAGACACAGGAACATGTATAACAACTACAAAGCTACCCGTATTAATAATGCAAACACAGAAACATGTATAACAACTACAAAGTTACCTGTGTTAATAATGCAGACACAGGAACATGTATAACAACTACAAAGCTATGTGTATTAATAATGCTGACCAGAAACATGTATAACACTTACAAAGTTACCTGTATCAATAATGCAGACACAGGAACATGTATAACATCTGTAAAGGTACCTGTATTAATAATGCAGACACAGGAACATGTATAATACCTACAAAGTTACCTGTATTAATAATGCAGACAAAGGATCTTGTATAACACCTAGAAAGTTACCTGTATTAATAATGCATACACAGGAACATGTATAAAACCTACAAATTTACCTGTATTAATAAGGCAGACACGGGAACATGTATAACACTTACAAAGTTACCTGTATTAATAACACAGACACAGGAAAATGTATAAAACCTACAAAGTTGCCTGTATTACTAACGCAGACACAGGCACATGTGTAGCACCTAAAAAGTTACCTGTATTAATAACGCAGACATGGGAAAATGTATAAAACCTACAAAGTTACCTGTGTTAATAATGCAGACACAGGAACATGTATAACACCTACAAAGCTACGTGTGTTAATAATGCTGACACAGGAACATGTATAACACCTAAAAAGCTACCTGTATTATTAATGCAGGCACAGAAACATGTATAACATCTACAAAGCTACCTGTATTAATAATGCAGACGCAGGAACATGTATAACACCTACAAAGGTACCTGTATTAATAATGTAGACCAGAAACATGTATAACACCTACAAAGTTACCTGTATTAATAATGCAAAGGATCTTGTATAACACATAGAAAGTTACCTGTATAAATAATGCAGACACAGGAACATATATAACACCTGCAAAGTTACCTGTATTAATAATGCATACACAGGAACATGTATAAAACCTACAAATTTACGTGTATTAATAATGCAGACACAGGAACATGTATAACACTTACAAAGTTACCTGTATTAATAACACAGACACAGGAAAATGTATAAAACCTACAAAGTTGCCTGTATTAGTAACGCAGACACAGGCACATGTATAGCACCTAAAAAGTTACCTGTATTAATAACGCAGACACGGGAAAATGTATAAAACCTACAAAGTTACCTGTGTTAATAACACAGACACAGGAACATGTATAACACTTACAAAGCTACCTGTGTTAATAATGCAGACCAGAAACATGTATAACACCTAGAAAGCTACATGTATTATTAATGCAGGCACAGAAACATGTATAACATCTACAAAGCTACCTGTATTAATAACGCAGACACAGGAACATGTATAACACCTACAAAGTTACCTGTATTAATAATGCAGACCAGAAACATGTATAACACCTACAAAGTTACCTGTATTAATAATGCAGTCACAGGAACATGTATAACACCTACAAAGTTACCTGTATTAACAATGCACACACAGGAACATGTATAACACCTGTAAAGCTACCTGTATTAATAATGTAGACACAGGAACATGTATAACAACTACAAAGCTACATGTATTAATAATGCAGACACAGGAACATGTATAACATCTACAAAGTTACCTGTGTTAATAATGCAGACACAGGAACATGTATAACACCTACAAAGTTACCTGTTTAAATAATGCAGACACAGGAACATGTATAACACCTACAAAGTTGCCTGTATTAATAATGCAGACACAAGAACACTATACACACTGAGCAGAGTGGATGAGAGTTGTTGACCGCAACAGTTAGCTGAGATATATAAGTATCCTGCTTTTTTTTCGATTATTTATACAGATTATTGTTTCTAACAATTAATATATAGCACTTTTATTGTCTGCATTTTAGTCTTCGAGTGTATTTTATTGCTATTAACAAGTCTGCACAAGTAAATTATTTGTCTGCAGTTAAAAGCATTCTGTATCTTTACAAATCTTTATCTGTTTAAAAACTTTCATTTGTTTTCTGTAGTGCTTACTGTCTGTCCTCTCCCTCCCTCCCAGTTGGTGTCTTGCTCCTATACTTGGTGGCTTTGCAGTTGCCCTCCCCTACTGTAAAACTGATGTGTGACACTCCTCCCAGTCTAGGGTCATTAGCTCATTCTACCTAATAAAGAAAGAACATTTGATAAGGCCTTCTGTTTCTCCTTTTTCCCTTTCAAAAAAAGGGAAAAAAGAAAAAAAAATATATAGAGTATATTTCAGAGCATTTATTATAACTGTAATTGCCTTAATATTGCTACAACTCAAGTGCTCTAGGTTGCACTGCATCTGAAGTGTTTGTGTGTTTTAGCTGCTTTTCTGTATATATAGACTTCTCTGTTTCTTTAACTAAATAAGCTCTGCAAAGTTGTTTTATTGCATTCCTGCCTGTATTTCTGAGTTTTTTTGCACTTTTAAAGTTTGTTTTTGCTTAGTTTAACTGGTAGGCTACACACTCAAGTGTGCTAGCCAATTTAAAGCATTTACTGTGTTTCTGTACCTAATTTCTGCTACTCTGTAAAAAAAAAAAAATCCTTGTTTTCTGCCTTTACTGAACTAGAATAGTCCAGTCTTCAGGTATTGCTGATCTCTGGGCTGTGTCATAGTTCCTGTGTTGCCCATATCCTTATTTGGATAGGGGGAAGCTTCTTTGTTCACCAGTGAGAGTGGGGAGCTCTGAGCAGCCTATCTGTCCCTTGAGGAGTGGTTCCAGCCCAGGGACCTGTAGCTTATTGGCTGTTTTGGGCCATTTCCTATCCCTTCTAACCCCCTGCTTTAAAGCCAGCTTTAGTGCGTTTTTGCGCTTGAAATTTAAAATTTGTCCTGTTTGTTGCATTTATCTGTTGAGGCTACACACTCAAGTGCGCTAGCCTGTGTTACATATTTATTGCATTTTCCTGCTGTTTGTTGCAAAAAAAGAAAGGAAAAAAAAATTATCCTTGTTTCCTGCCTTTCCTGACCTAGAGTAGTCCAAATACAGGCGTTGCTGTATTCTGGACTTTTGGAAAGTTCCTGTGTTGCCCATTTCCTTTCTTGGATAAAGGGAGGCTTCTTTGTTCACCAGTGTCAGTGGGGAGCTTAGAGCAGCCTATTTATCCCTGGAGGATTGTTCCCAGCACAAGAATCTGGTAGTCTATTGGCCGTTTTGGGCCAATTTCTAGCTCTTTCAAATCCCCCTATATAAAACCCACTTTGGTGCGGTTTTTGCGCTTGTTACTACTCAGCCAAGCTCCTAGTGGTCCTGCAGAGTGGTACTAGCAGCAGAGAGGCTAAAAGAGCGACTGGTAACCTGATAAAAGTGTTTTTTTCCTGCTACTACCTGGGTGCCTGTCCGATCTAGCTAAACTGCAAGTATTTCTGCTTCTTGAACTGTTTTAAACTGTTTAAAGTTGTTTTTGCACCTGCACTTTTAAAGTTTGTCCTGTTTGTTGCATTTACCTGTTGAGGCTACACACTCAAGTGCGCTAGCCTGTGTTACATATTTATTGCATTTTCCTGCTGTTTGTTGCAAAAAAAAAAAAAAAAAAAAAATGATCCTTGTTTCCCGTCATTCCTGACCTAGGTAGTCCAAATACAGGCTTTGCTGTATTCTGGACTTTTGGAAAGTTCCTGTGTTGCCCATTTCCTTTCTTGGATAAAGGGAGGCTTCTTTGTTCACCAGTGGCAGTGGGGAGCTTAGAGCAGCCTATCTATCCCTGGAGGAGTGTTCCCAACACAAGAATCTGGTAGTCTATTGGCAGTTTTGGGCCAATTTCTAGCTCTTTCAAGTCCCCCCTGTATAAAACCCGCTTTAGCATAGCTTTGCACGATTTTGCGCATAGCGCAGCATCGGGCAACACCGCTTAATTGGGTTTAAACCATTTTCGGCTCTACAAAGTCTGCTCTTCACTTTTTCCCTTAGAACTGATCTAGTTCTCATAATAAACACCTTATTTCTACTCTAAAGCCTGGCACTTGCTCACTAAAGCAATTATATAAATCAGCACTAAAAAATTAAAAGCACTACACCCTCACAAACTCCCCCTGAGTACCTTGTTCCCTATTGGCCCTTTTTTCAATTATAAAGGAATTCCCAATACTATTCTAGCATGTCCACAGGTCAGTTGTCAATCTCCTCTCCAGTCCAGCTGGTGAATCTGGGAATCTTGAGGCAATGTTACAACTGCCGCATGTACACAGACAACCCTCTCCTCCTCCCAACAAATTCCAACACATGTGAGAGATGCAACCATATAGCCAAACTGGAGGCTAAGCTCTCTCAACTCAGTACTGGCATAACCAATCAAGAGGAGAAGGAAACCACACTCACTACCAATTCCAGTCTCACATAGACCTACCACGACAGCAAACCAAACACATAAACACACAAAAACATACTCGGAGGCTCTAAATAAAAATCTGCCTAAGCAACAGAGACCTCCAAAGCAGACACCCAAGCAACCGCTACCCCAAAACAAAACACGTGCAACACATAACTCCCAAAGCCAGTGTGCCAAACAGTCACAGCCCTTATGGCTAAACAACACACCTGATACACTTGTAATAGGTGACTTTATCATCAGGCACACTGGCGTCCTGCTCACCAGGCTGAACAAGGAGAAGGTCACAGTGAGCTGCCTGTCGGGAGCTAGGATCCACCACATAACACAAGCACTCAGGTCACTCCAAGGCAAGTACAAATATGACTCAGTCATTGTCCATGCTGGTGTGAATGACCTGAGACGTACCTCCCTGGACTACATGAAAAGAGACATAGAGGAGCTCTCTGAGCATGTAGCCCAGGCCGGTATGACCCTGACCTTGAGTAGCATCTTACCCTCACCAAGAATGATGCCACAATATGAAGACAAGATGATCAATTTCAACAATTGGCTTAAGTATTGGTGTCATTCAAAGGGGATCCAATGCTTGTCAGCCTGGGATGACATGCTCAACAAGCCACGATGCTTCGCTAGGGACGGCTTGCACCTGTCACCCCTGGGCTTTCAGATATTGGCAAAGGCTCTTGCCACCCCCATAGTGCCTTTTTTTAGGCAAGGCTCAAAAGACAAACCCACCTCCATAGGTATCACAAGGGATAAGAAACTAAGAGTAATGCTACTCAATGCCAGAAGTCTAAACCTCAAGATGCACGCACTCGAAACTCTCCTTAGCATGGAGAACATCGATATCTGTGCAGTAACAGAAACCTGGTTCAAGGCTCCCGAGAGCACCCCAGCACTACCAGGTTATACCTCATACCATGTTTTTCGGCCCCAAAACTTGGACCGAACCACAAAAGGAGGGGAAGTATCAATATTCGTCAAAGATACTCATACCTCCAGGTTGGTGGCACAGCACGAAGCATCAGAGAGTATCCATGTGCAACTAACAGTGGGTAAAACTGCCTTCCAGTTTATAGCCTGCTACAGACCACCCTCCCAAACCCAGGAACCCCACTCGGCCTTCCTGGGAACACTGGAAAATATGAAGGTCTCTCCAAACACCATTATACTGGGCGACTTCAACTACCCAAACATAGACTGGGAGCATTACTCTAGCTCCAACACCCTAGCCCAAAGGTTCCTAGAATTTATAAACTCAAATGCTATGGAACAACTTGTTACCAATCCCACAAGAGGGGAAAACATACTGGACCTGATCATCACCAACATGGGGACTCTATGCTCCAGACCAGAAGTGTATCCCTCACTGGTAAGATCAGACCATAAACTAATCTCACTAGATATTCACATTCCGACCCCAGCCCCTGCCCAGAAAACCACAGTGAAAAACTTCTCTAAAGCAAATTTCACACTCCTCAAATCCGAGGTGGAATCCTTCAAAGCCCCCGGGCCTGTGGAAAATACGGCCCAGACCGCAGAATCCTTTATAAATGCATTCTATGAACACCTTCAAGAATGCAAGGATAATGCAATCCCAAACAAAACCAAGACTCAATCCTCCAAAGGCAGGCATCCTGTCTGGTGGACCCCAGCCATAAACAAACTATACAATAGAAGGATGAAGCTACTACATGATAGGTCAAAATCCCAAAAAGGGAAGGCATCTCTGATCAGTATTAGAAAAAAAACTACGGGCACTCATAAAATCATCTAAGGCCAGCTTTGAGAGAAAAATTGCACAGGAAACTAAGGATAATCACAAGGCTTTCTTTAGTTATGTTAGGAACCTGGGTGGGAATTCCCAGATATGCTCAGAATTAGTTCAAAATGACAAAAAATACACCAAACCCACAGACATTGCCAACATCCTAGCTGACAGGTTCAGCGCAAACTTCTCCCCCCCTTCCCCACCAAAAGGGCAAATGTCTATCCCAGCAGAGTGCTGCCCCCCTGACATCTCAGATGCTCAGGTAAGAGCCACCCTCTCCAAAGCAAAAAAACACAGCATCAATGGGACCAAACGGTGTCCCGGGCTGCGTCCTACATGAACTCCAAGAAGAACTAAACCCAAACATAAAACTGCTGTTCAATCTCAGCCTTACTACAGGATATGTATCCAAAGAGTGGCGTACAGCAACAGTGGTCCCTCTCCACAAAGGTGGTGCCTCAACAGATCCTGGAAACTATCGCCCCATAAGCCTGACTAGCTTGGTCTGCAAAGCTATGGAAAGGATCATCATGGACCTCATAAATAAAGATATTGGGGACCTACAGACACTGGATCCTACCCAGTTCGGCTTTGTTAAGGGCAGATACTGCCTCTTAAACCTGGTCGATTTCTTTGAAACAGTCACCAAGGCCATTGACGAGGGGAAGGTGGTCCACACAGCCTACCTGGACCTCGCAAAAGCCTTTGATACAATACCCCACTCGGGCATTATAGATAAGCTCACCAGCTTAAATATAAACCTCTATGTCACTAGATGGGATGCAAACTGGCTCAAGGACAGAACCCACATGGTTAGAATTGCTGGAACCATGTCAGACTCCAAAACAGTTACAAGTGGCGTCACACAAGGCTCAGTCCTGGGACCTCTCTTGTTCGGTATATATTTCTCGGAGGTACAGGCCAACATGGAAGGACTGTGGCTGACCAAGTTCGCAGATGACTGCAAACTGGGTACCAAAATCGACTCTCCAGCCGACACAAGCATCATACAAAAGGCCTCATAGAAACAGACAACTGGTGCCAGAGTGAAGGCCTCAAGCTAAACGCCAAAAAGTGTATAGTCATCCTCTTCGGCAAAAACAAAGTGCCCACAAATTACCACATAGATGGTAATCCATTAAGTATGGAAGAAATAATTAGGGACCTGGGGACCCAAGTTGATAGCAATCTCTCATTCGACAACCACGTGGCCAAAGTGGTGAGAAAAACATTTTATATAGCCCACCTAATCATGAAGGGATTCACATCTAGATCAGGGGAGGTCATCGTGCCTCTTTACTCATCCCTCATCAGGCCCATAACTGAGTACAATGCCCCTTTTGGGATGTACCTTACCAGACGCCTGTAGCAACTGGAAAGACCCCAAAAGTACCTCACCAAGAGGATCAAAGGGCTCAAATAGATGCCATATACTGCCCAGTTAAAGAAACTCCAGCTCTACTCAGTGGCATACCACCTGCTGAGAGGCGATCTGTGCCTGACGTATAAAGCCATGTCCAACCCGGAATTAATGGACATGCTGCACCTCAGAAAATCCAAATCCCATTGAGCTATGCGCTCGAGAGACTTGAACCTCAGCACTGAAATAAATAGGACATGCTGGAGGGACAGATTCATAACCCAGAGGCTCCCTTCACTCTGGAATAAAATCCCAGTCCAGGTTAGGCAGAGTTCCTCATTGACTCTCTTCAAGAGGAATCTTGATAAGTGGATGGGAGATCGTAAATTTACTCCTGGCATCACCTCTGTGTCACTGTTAGACAGAGGCACAGTATACTAACCTCGAAAATGGGCATACCAAAATTCATTTAAAATGGGTGGCGAAAGCCAAACACACTCTGGCTAGGCTTGTAAATGCCCTAGGGCAGATAACCTAGTATGAACCTATGAACCTATGAATATGTATAAAACCGACAAAGTTACCTTTATTAATAACACAGACACAGGAACATGTATAACACCTACAAAGTTAACTGTATTAATAACGCAGACACAGGAATATGTATAAAACCTACAAAGTTACCTGTATTAATAACGCAGACACATGAACATGTATAGCACCTACAAAGTGAACTGTATTAATAACACAGACACAGGAAAATGTATAAAACTTAGAAAGTTACCTGTGTTAGTAACACAGACACAGGAAAATGTATAAAACTTACAAAGTTACCTGTATTAATAATGCAGACCAGAAACATGTATAACACCTACAAAGTTACCTGTATTAATAATGCAGACACAGGAACATGTATAACACCTACAAAGTTAGCTGTATTAACAATGCACACACAGAAACATGTATAACACCTGTAAAGCTACCTGTATTATTAATAATGCAGACACAGGAACATGTATAACAACTACAAAGTTACCTGTGTTAATAATGTAGACACAGGAACATGTATAACAACTACAAAGCTACCTGTATTAATAATGCAGACCAGAAACATGTATAACACCTACAAAGTTACCTGTATTAATACTGCAGATGCAGGAACATGTATAACACCTGTAAAGCTACCTGTATTAATAATGCAGACACTGGAACATGTATAACAACTACAAAGTTACCTGTATAAATAATGCAGACACAAGAACATGTATAACAACTACAAAGCTACCTGTATTAATAATGCAGACAAGAAACATGTATAACACCTACAAAGTTAACTGTATTAAAATGCAGATGCAGGAACATGTATAACACCTGTAAAGCTACCTGTATTAATAATGCAGACACTGGGACATGTATAACAACTACAAAGTTACCTGTATAAATAATGCAGACACAAGAACATGTACAGCAACTGCAAAGCTATCTGTATTATTAATGCAAACACAGGAACATGTATCACACCTACAACGTTACCCTTTTAAATAATGCACACAGAGGAACATGTATTGCACTTATAAAGTTACCTGTATTAATAATGCAGACACAGGAACATGTATAAAACCTACAAAGTTACCTGTATTAATAATGCAGACACAGGAACATGTATAACACCTACAAAGTTACCAGTATTAATAACACAGACACAGGAAATTGTATAATACCTACAAAGTTACCTGTGTTAATAATGCAGACACAGGAACATGTATAAGACCTGTAAAGCTACCTGTATTAATAATGCAGACACAGGAACATGTATAACAACTACAAAGCTACCTGTATTAATAATGTAGACCAGAAACATGTATAACACCTACAAAGTTACCTGTATTAACAATGGAGACACAGGAACATGTAGAAAACCTGTAAAGCTACCTGTATTAATAACGCAGACACAGGAACACGTATAACAACTACAAAGCTACCAGTATTAATAATGCAAACACAGAAACATGTATAACAACTACAAAGTTACCTGTGTTAATAATGCAGACACAGGAACATGTATAACACCTACAAAGCTATGTGTATTAATAATGCTGACCAGAAACATGTATAACACTTACAAGGTTACCTGTATTAATAATGCAGACACAGGAACATGTGTAACACCTGTAAAGGTACCTGTATTAATAATGCAGACACAGGAACATGTATAATACCTACAAAGTTACCTGTATTAATAATGTAGACAAAGGATCTTGTATAACACCTAGAAAGTTACCTGTATAAATAATGCAGACACAGGAACATGTATAACACCTGCAAAGTTACCTGTATTAATAATGCATACACAGGAACATGTATAAAACCTACAAATATACGTGTATTAATAATGCAGACACGGGAACATGTATAACACTTACAAAGTTATCTGTATTAATAACACAGACACAGGAAAATGGATAAAATCTACAAAGTTGCCTGTATTAGTAATGCAGACACAGGCACATGTATAGAACCTAAAAAGTTACCTGTATTAATAACGCAGACACAGGAAAATGTACAAAACCTACAAAGTTGCCTGTGTTAATAACGCAGACACAGGAACATGTATAATACCTACAACATTACCTGTATTAATAATGCAGACCAGAAACATGTATAACACCTACAAAGTTACCTGTATTAATAATGCAGACACAGGAACATGTATAACACCTACAAAGTTACCTGTATTAACAATGCACACACAGGAACATGTATAACACCTGTACAGCTACCTGTATTAATAATGCAGACACAGGAACATGTATAACAACTACAAAGTTACCTGTATTAATAATGCAGACACAGGAACATGTATAACATCTACAAAGTTACCTGTGTTAATAATGCAGACACAGGAACATGTATAACACCTACAAAGTTACCTGTTTATATAATGCAGACACAGGAACATGTATAACACCTACAAAGTTACCTGTATTAATAATGCAGACACAAGAACATGTATAAAACCGACAATGTTACCTGTATTAATAACACAGACACAGGAACATGTATAACACCTACAAAGTTATCTGTATTAATAACGCAGACACAGGAAACTGTATAAAACCTACAAAGTTACCTGTATTAATAATGCAGACACTTGAACATGTATAGCACCTACAAAGTGACCTGTATTAATAACACAGACACAGGAAAATGTATAAAACTTACAAAGTTACCTGTGTTAATAACACAGACACAGGAAAATGTATAAAACTTACAAAGCTACCTGTATTAATAATGCAGACCAGAAACATGTATAACACCTACAAAGTTACCTATATTAATACTGCAGATGCAGGAACATGTATAACACTTGTAAAGCTACCTGTATTATAATGCAGACACTGGAACATGTATAACAACAACAAAGTTACCTGTATAAATAATGCAGACACAAGAACATGCATAACAACTACAAAGCTACCTGTATTAATAATGCAGACAAGAAACATGTATAACACCTACAAAGTTACCTGTATTAATAATGCAGATGCAGGAACATGTATAACACCTGTAAAGCTACCTGTATTAATAATGCAGACACTGGAACATGTATAACAACTACAAAGTTACCTGTATAAATAATGCAGACACAAGAACATGTACAGCAACTGCAAATCTATCTGTATTAATAATGCAGACACAGGAACATGTATAAAACCTACAAAGTTACCTGTATTAATAATGCAGACACATGAACATGTATAACACCTACAAAGTTACCTGTATTAATAACACAGACACAGGAAATTGTATAAAACCTACAAAGTTACCTGTGTTAATAATGCCGACACAGGAACATGTATAAAAACAACAAAGCTACCTTTATTAATAATACTGACCAGAAACATGTATAACACCTACAAAGTTACCTGTATTAATAATGCAGATGCAGGAACATGTATAACACCTGTAAAGCCACCTGTATTAATAATGCAGACACAGGAACATGTATAACAACTACAAAGCTACCTGTATTAATAATGCAGACCATAAACATGTATAACACCTACAAAGTTACCTGTATTAATAATGCAGATGCAAGAACATGTATAACACCTGTAAAGCTACCTGTATTAATAATGCCGACACTGGAACATGTATAACAACTACAAAGTTACCTGTATAAATAATGCAGACACAAGAACATGTATAACAGCTACAAAGCTACCTGTATTAGTAATGCAGACCAGAAACATGTATAACACCTACAAAGTTACCTGTATTAATAATGCAGATGCAAGAACATGTATAACACCTGTAAAGCTACCTGTATTAATAATGCAGACACTGGAACATGTATACCAACTACAAAGTTACCTGTATAAATAATGCAGACACAAGAACATGTACAGCAACTGCAAAGCTACCTGTATTAGTAATGCAAACGCAGGAACATGTATAACAACTACAAAGTTACCCTTTTAAATAATGCACGCACAGGAACATTTATAGCACCTACAAAGTTACCTGTATTAATAATGCAGACACAAGAACATGTATAAAACCTACAAAGTTACCTGTATTAATAATGCAGACACAGGAACATGTATAACACCTACAAAGTTACCTGTATTAATAACACAGACACAGGAAATTGTATAAAACCTACAATGTTACCTGTATTAATAATGCAGACACAGGAACATTTATAACACCTACAAAGTTACCCTTTTAAATAATGCAGACACAGGAACATGTATAGCACCTGCAAAGTTACCTGTATTAGTAACACAGACACGAGAAAATGTATAAAACCTAGAAAGTTACCTGTGTTAATAACGCAGACACAGAAACATGTATAACACCTACAAAATTACCTGTATTAATAATGCAGACACAGGAACATGTATAACACCTACAAAGTTACCTGTATTAATAATGTAGACAAAAGAATATGTATAGCTATTATAGATCTTGAGTCACAATTTCCTTTCTTTCTTTCAGTTTCGAACCTTTGACCCTTGCAAGCAGCTGTGGTGCAGTCATCCCGATAACCCATACTTCTGCAAAACAAAAAAGGGGCCACCCTTGGATGGAACAATGTGTTCTCTTGGCAAGGTGGGATCAACAGTGTGGTAAAATATGAAACAGAATTCATGAAACAACAGTAGCTGGTTTTGTATTATAAATGATAATAATATTGTGTTCAGTTACAGAAGACTTAATATAACTTATTTACTTTTGTTACCTAGCAAGATGTTTGAGGTTACTTTTGTAGAGGTGAAATGACAGCAGAAAAACATTAAGTGTTTTACTTAGGCTCCTGGTATCCACATGTACAGATGAAAGTGATTCACATTAATGACTTGGGATTTAAGTTTACATTTTTATTCTCACAATGGGTTTAAGTTTTCTGATCTTTGTTAATCAGGTGGATGTTCTGATCCGATGTGAGCATATAGTGACCCAAGCTAAAAGACCAGTACACAATCAACGCAATCTTAACATGCAAAAAGGATAAATAGACTCTGGTCTTTGATTGTAGCAACCAACTAGTTGAGCATAAGATGACTGTGTTGAACCTGTTAAGTGGGCCAAGTCATCTGCAAGGCAATAAATCTGATTCGTCATCCTGACTTATTAGCAAATAGTCATCAGGCAAATAATGAAAATAACTGGTTCTGCAGAAGAGACAAGCCTCTCGCTATACGCCATGTAGGGTAGTTGTTTCTGTTACACCACCAGTTCTAATTTGTACAAAGTCCAAGATCATAGTGTCATGGAGAAATGCTGTTCAGTCCTTGTACAGAGAAGTCTAGTCTCTATAGAAAGAAGTTTTTTTCTTATTATCAGGGATTTCACTGAATGAAACTGACCTGACACATTTGCTTAGCTGATGCATGGGACACAGTAAGAGAACACAAATGAGAATGTTGTTTAGCTGTGCCATAACACCGTAGATTGCAGTCAATAAATACTATGTAGAGAAATGTGGAAAGGATTAGATTAAATTGCTTCAAAGTGCAACAAGAACAGAACCAGTACCAAATGTACTTTGTATAAGAAGATATACACAATGGGAGCTGCTGTAAGGGCATGAGAGTGAATGACCTGTGCTGGCTCACCTATCTTAGGTAGAAGCACATTGTCTCACATGCACTAACCCCAGGTGAAAGCATGTGAAAGGACGCTATACCATCACAAAAGACTATGCTGCCCATTTGCTCACACCTTTCACTACTGGTGCAAATTACCTGGATTTCAGTTTGAGCATGGAAGTGCACAAGTGCTTTAAGGTAAGTATTGTGTAAAGTACCATTACAAGGGGGGGTGGGGAGATATGCTGTACAGAAAAAATGCCCACTTCTATAGCTAATCAGCTGAATGGATGCTGCTGCATAAAGCTCTGCTAAGACCTCACCCACCATCATGCAAAGAGTGTTAGTTTGACCTCCCAATACTTTGCTGAGTGTAAAGAAGATGAGGTTTAATGTGGTTAAGCTCATCTTCCAGTTTTGAATTCCCCAGTTCCTGTCATTCGTGGGAAATCACTGCTGATGCAGTTTTTAAATGTGCATTGGCAGTAATTCACTTGTTTGTGTAACAATGGAGTTTGATCACTCTCTCTCTATACACACACACACACTATTTTGTGTGTGTGTGTGTGTGTGTGTGTGTGTGTGTGTGTGTGTGTGTGTGTGTGTGTTCAGGAACTGTCGGGGGCTTCTTGACAATGAGGTGGTACAGGTGTACATGTTTGCATTTAATTTTTTTCATGAGTTTAAGTTCCTGAACACTTGAAGTCTGCCGGTTGGCCCTCTGTCAAGTTGTAACATGACATGTCTTAGTGGGAACTAAACTGTACAAAGGAGCAAAAATGCAGTACAGTTTAAATGTCAGAGGAGGGTGACCGTGAAAGTGTGGGATGGGGAACGACTCGGAGAAAAGAGTGTAAGCAGTTACGGCATTTCCTGTTTGTTCTTGTATTTTCATTTCAGCTGTAAGGTTAGTTTAATTTATTTTAATTTATTTCTTAATTGGGGTACTGTGCTGATCGACGTCGACAATTTTCAGGTTCAGCCCAGATATATAACAATAAAAACGCATTGATTTAATACAGTAACAAAATAAGCAAAACTATCCATCTTACAGCATGGAATATGCAATAACTACTTTAAAGCAGAGGTCAGTCAGTGAACACAATTTTCAGATGTACAAGAGCTATTTACAGATAAATAGTGTAATAGGAATTATTGTTGCTTGTAGGCACTGAAATAGACTGAAATTAGAAAGAAAGGGAGGGTGAAAGGTATAGAAAGGGTGAACATTTGGAATCTGGGTAGAAAAGGAATGAATATGATAAAGAAGAGCAATTATCAATCAGATATAAACAGAGTAATAGTGTACATATGATCATTTATGATAAGGAGTTAGAGAAAAGGGTGACGTTCGCTGCTTAACTGAACTTGGTTATACCGCTGCTCAGGAAGCACTTGCATTGTGATTATAGGTTCATAGGTCCATAGGATGGTACTCGGCTATTGGCCTTGGGGCCCTTATAAGCCTAGTCAAGAATTTCGCCCATGTTCCCTCAAAGTTAGCATCTCTTTACCCTGACCAGCAGGGGCACAGGTAGGATCCCAGGGGTGTATTTTCTGTTTCCCATCCAGTCATCCAGGTTCCTCTTAAAGACGGCTAGAAAGGTACTCTGCTTGACATGGAGAGGCAGTCTATTCCACAGACGGTGGAGTCTTTGGGACACAAATCTATCCTGCCAACAAGTTCTATTAATGTCACAGACCAGGTTAAGGCCTTGTGTGTGGGTTTCGCGAGTGGAGTTTGTCTTATGGATATGCAGCAACTCCATCAAGGCTGGGTCTGAGGTGGCATTGTATGCCAGACACAGGTTACCTCTGAACAGTCTGTACGAGTCTGAGTAAAGAGACAGGGCTTTTAGCCTATCTGTATAGGATAGTTTTTTGAGACCCTGGATTTTGCTGGGCAGGGACCTCTGTGGTTTATCCAACTGCTGCATGTGCTTGGCAAGGTACATGCCAAAGGGGGCACTGTACTAGATAATGGGTCTTATAAGGGAGGAGTACAGGGATGTCATGACCTCCTTTATCCTGGATAAAATACCCTTATTTATGAGGTGGGCCATATAGAAAGCATTCCGTACAATGCAGGCAACGTGGTGGTCAAAAGTGAGGTTGCTATCAACCTGGGTGCTCAAGTCCCTCACGACCGATTGCGTGCTTAGTACATTGTTATTAATGTGATAATTAGTGGGGATGCCATTTTCCCCAAAGGGAATAATGATACATTTCTTGGCATTCAGTTTGAGGCCATGCTTCTGGCACCAGTCATTAGTTTGGGTAAGGCCCAAAACAAAAAAAAACATTAATTTTTTTAAATTCTAGATGAAATTTTGGGAACATAGAGATGGCTTTTATTTATTTTGGAAATTATCTTTATTTTTATGGAGGTAGGACTGAAAAAGTGTGCTCAATGGACTTTGGGTTGGGGAGTTTTGTAGGCTTTAGTTAGAAGGGGGAATCTGAAGTTGTAAGACGGCAATCTTTTAGACAGTATTCTGGTAAAGAAAGAGAAGATGTTTTAGTTGAAATGTTTATAGATGAAAGCAGTTATTAGGAGTTTAGATCTTTGCCATTTGGCATTAGTAACCTAGATGTATTGCTAAAGATGGATTGTAGAGAGACTAGGTTCTTTTTTGAGGCTGAGTTAATAATTGAAAAACCATACTCTAAGTGTGGGATGACGACACCTTTACCAGTAGCAGCTTTATCTTCTGGGGAAAGGAAATGGAAGATCCTTTGGATCAGAAAATAAATTGCTAACTTTGGTTTTAGCAAGACGGATTTGGTGTTGAAAGCTGAGCTTTGTGTCTAGCAATATTCAAAGGTATATACAATGTTGAACAGTTTATGTAGACTCCTTAATATTATGGGTGCTTTAGTTAACATTTTTGGTATTCCAAAGAAAATAACTTTGTTTTTTTTTTTGTTTTTTTTTGTCTGGAGGATAAGATTGTGTTTCGAGGTCATTCTGTAAGTTGTTTTTTATTGTTGCTGGGTAAGTGTTAGACCTCTAACTTAACCATGCCATCTGCATACACTATGGTATGGGTAAGACTTCTAAATTAGCCATGTTGTTTGCAGAGATTATGGTGAGGAAGAAATCCGATGGAAGTTTATTAATGAATAATGAAAAAAATATATAGTGTCAGTAGTAATCCCCAAGGGACTCCTTTAATAAGTGGGCGTACTGGAGGGATTCAGGTAAACCAATTAGTATGTAGTGCCTATTGGTCAGGAAGCATGTCAATCACTGTAAAGCTTGGAGGCTGAATTCTGCTGTTGTTTGGGAGTATTTTAGGAAGAAGTAATCCACTAAGTCAAATAACTTGGTGAGGCCCATATGCTGCATGTCTATTAGATGTCCTTTGCTTCTTTTGCAGAATATCATCTGTTAGGGTATAAAGGGAAGTCCAGGGAAAGCACTTATTTCAGCCCAGAAGTTATGCCAATGAACAGAAAGAATGTTGTAAGGCTGTTCATATTCTGCTAGCTGATTGTAGATACATTTTCAAGGATTTTCCTAGTGTTAGCAATAGAGATATTAGGTGAAAATCATTAACTTTGGATGGATTAGTTGTATTTGGTATGATTTTAACTATTACTGTATTCCAGTTTTCTAGCATGATGTTGTTAATGAGACAGAGGTTGCAGAGGTAAATCAGGGACCTAAGGATGCTGTCTTGGCAAAGTGAAATAAATCAGGAATAGAGGCCAACCCATCAGCACCTAAAAGGGTACCAAGAGAGGTTTATTTTTCAAGGTTTAGACATTTTTGCTTCTATTATTTTAGGGAATAAAGGGGATAGTTTAATGTAGGTTTAGCAGGGTTGGTTCTGGCTGTAAGGTTTATAGAGGCAGTGTGAATAAGAGAGGAAAATTACTTTCTGAAGTTTAGAAGAGTTAAGCAGCCTGAGAATGTGGATACTGTGTTTTCATTTAGTGGGTTTTGGACAGTTATTTGGTTTAGTAGGCTTCAAAAACTGTAGATGTTTGAGATGCTACTAAGAAGTTCTGGTGGATTTTTTGGCTAGATTCCAGAGAACCATAGCAAAGTCATTTGGTATCCATGGCAATTCCCAGACTGGTGCTTCCTCAACCCAAGTTTGCGCACCAACACAAAAAAAAGTTCTATTACATCATGAGGAAAAATACCTTGCAGCTGCAGAATTGTAGCAAAGAACCTCTACTAGCTGCTTGTTGCATTTGTTAACATCTAAAGACTAATACATTGATTTTAAAAAGTTTGCTTTTAAATGAGGCTGATAACTGGATGCAGTATTGCAGTCTTGTCCTTTCAACAACTCTTCTGAGGTTGACTTGTTGATTTTGGCACATAACACCTTATAGTGAGGGCAGCCTCCCCCTTTGACCACACCCTAGCTATAGAAAATGACATTTCCTTTGCATAAGGAAGCTGTCTGTTTTCTGTTTCCATCATCTCTATGGTTTGTAATATAATTTGCACAAGGCTTGGAATCCTTTGATAAAACATTGGCTCAGTGTGGAGAGACTTTGGGAAAGTATTTGTCTTGCACATATATTAGGGTTTTTATTAGTAAGGGAAATAACTATAGTTCTAGGCTCATAGGTTCATAGGTGTTTACTAGGCGAATGACCACAAGGGTCTTTTTAAGCCTAGCCATGCATACCAAATCTCTGACAAGTTCTGATACCCTTGATAAGTGTAAGCATGGGCCTGGAAGATGAGTCATTTACAGGTTACCTGTTAGCATTAGAGACGTAGGTGCCAAACTCGGGATGAATTTACAGTTTCCCATCCAATTGTCCAAGTTGCACTTGAATTGGGTTAGGGAGGAACTCTGCTTCACATGGATGGGGAGCCTGTTCCATAGACGGTGCAGTCTTTGGGATACATACCTATCTCTCCAACGGGTCCTATTTATATCACAGGCAAGGTTTAAGTCTTTAGAATGGTTAATTCTAGTACTGTTTGTTTTGTGGATATGCAGGAGGTCCATCAGAGTGGGGTCCAACAATGCCCTGTATGTTAGGCATAGCTCTCCCCTCAAAAGCCTATAGGAGGCAGAATACAGGGATAGGGCCTTGAGGTGGTCTGCATAGGAGATATTACTTAGACCCTGTATTCTTTTAGTAATTGACCTCTGTGGACATTCCAGTTGTTGGATATGCCTAGTTAGGTACATACCAAAGGGGGCATTGTACTCAATGATAGGTCTGATGAATGCTAAATACAGTGGAACAATGACTTCCTTGGACTTAGATGGCATACCTTTGTTTGTAATTTGTGCAACATAGAATGATTTCCTCACCACTGCTGATACATGATGATCAAAGGCTAGATTACTATCTATGTGTGTCCATAAGTCCCTGACTACTGGGTCAATTCTAAGGGGTGTGTTGTCATTAAGATGATTACCAAGGATGGATGACTTCCCAAAGGATACTATTATGCATTTCTTGGCATTTAGTTTTAGTCCATGACTCTGACACCAATTCTAATGTTTTGTACAGAATAAGATTATTTAGAAGGACTTCAGACTTTTTATGGGACTACAACATACCCCTGAAAACCTTGTTTTTTATGAATTTTTAGTTGTATTTAATATTTCACTTTATTCTTTCAAATTTAAAACAAAGTCATTAATAAGAACTGGTGAACTGCAAACCTGAAGGGAAGTGTCCTGATGTCCAGTATCTTGGGTATGTAACAAACTTAATGTTATTGTCATCTTTCTCTTAAAAACGCCATATTGTAACATCTTACATGCAGTAATACAACAGGATTACTTTAGTAATTGGGAATGTGACTGCTGTCCAGTCAGTTCACACTCATGATGTAATGTTGTATGACAGTACATAATCTAACATCCCCTGTAGAAAGTCAAACCTTGCCTCACTTGAGGAAAAAAAAGCACTGACTAAATAAATGCATTCTTATTCGATTTTAGAAGATGGGTATGCCATTTAAAGATATGAATTGTCCTTACTTCTGTAGACAGTCGTACTAGTACTGGCATTGGTACTGCTGTTGTACGGTAATATACCACAACCTCAGCAGCACACTTCTGAACACAGTGAGCTGTTCAGTACATAAAGTGGACAGTTAGCACTTAGAGGGGTTTACCAAATTAATAATGTCACAGAACGAAAAGGTAGCCTGTGACTGCAACAAATATGTTATTTGGTATAATATGCCTTGATTCGAGCGAAAGAGTGAGAGAGAGAGGGAGAGAAAAACAAATAAAGGCAGAGAGAGAGAGTGAAATAGCAGTTGGCTACTAAATAACACAAATGATAAAGACACAAAGATCGGCATCTGTCATTGCTGACTAAAAACAATCCTTAGTTTAATCTGTAAAATGTCAGAGAGAATGTACTGCTGCTCACGTCACAAATCCAGTGTTTACAGTGGTTTGTTTGATTGAATCAGTGAGAGTAAACCCACACAAACAGACTGAAGATTGTATCAGAAAGTAGAACATTTACAGTTTCTGCTGTCTGCATGTGAACTAAATGTCCTCCTCTGCTAATTTAAGAACCCCTTCACTGTTATCATAGTCCCCACTGCCCAAGACATCTGTTGGATGCTGCCATTATAGTGCCTCCACAGACAATGAGATATGTACACTGTTCAGCTAACAACTCCCCACTGCGTCTTCACTGGTCATGTGTTTTGCAGGCCACTGAGCTAACACTATCTCTAGTACTCAAACATTATATCTATGACTCTGGGCCAGTAATCAAGGAGCCTCAGTCCTCACAACTGGTACCAGTGGTGGACATTCACTTGGAGGATAACAGGTACACACACAGTATTTCCAATTGCAGCTCTCTGCATCAAATGCGGTTTCCCTTAAGAGCACACAGGGCACACAGTCAGTCCTGGGCTTGTTTCTCCCTCTTTCTCCAGATCCCCAATAAGACTCCCCACTGGCACAGCTGTAGAGTTGAGTCCTTAGCCAGGGTTCCAAGTCAAGTCCTCCAACACTCTCTCTGTCCAACCAGTGCTTCGTGTCCCTGCCCGAGTAGCTGATACACACACTCTTTGAGATTTGATTTACACACGTGCACACACACACACACATACATACACACACACATACACACACACACACACACACACACCTGGGAAAGACTGCCACAGGATTACTAGCTATGCCCCCTCTTGCCTACACTATAAGGTAGTTATCACTGCCACCAGAACCCCTCACCACCTACTTTAAGGCCCTTATAAGGATACCCAATATACTGAGTGAAATTAATACTAATACAAATGGTAGTTTGGCCAAGTGTAAGCTATTAGGAGTGGCCCACACAGTGTCACCAAATAAATATGCAAGTACTCTCGGAACTTAAATATGTCTCACAAATACCAGCCACAATGAAATGTTTAAATATATTTAATAATAAATAGTAAAAGAACAAGAAAATACTAAGTATATATTCACAGTGACATCATAGTTCAAAACACAACAAATATTTCAAATAGCATTGAAGGACAGGCGCAGACAAATAAAGAAAAACAATATCTAAGCTAAGCTTAATTATATTTCTGTTTGTGTCTAAGAGAGTTACTATCCCCTACTTACTTAAGAGAACAAGGCAGATGATGTGGTGAATGGTTCTTCTTCTTGTCAGGCCCAAGACTGACTACAGAATGCTCAGTCTCACTAAGAGACTTCTCAAAATAAATTCTAAAATATTACTGCTGGGATAACTTGCAGAATGACATCACTTCTTGTTATTTGACTTCTAGCTCCCAGGCAAACTCCCATTGCTGGAAGCTAGCAAGGTTTAGCACATACCTGTAAAAATACACACACAAGGGCTTTTGCTCAGATCAGTGGCAAGTGCTGGAAGTTATAAAACAATTTTACACCTCCATGCTTCCAGAGTAGTAATTAGTTCACCCCAAAGACAACAATGAAAGCTTCCTAGGACAGACTTTGTGTGTCTGGCTGCAATAAAACTTTGTGAGATAACATTGTTATGGCCTAGTATGTAAAGTGATTTAATTTCAGATATTTATTCAAGTTTGCTAGACTGAGGTTAACCTCCTGTCTGCCAGTTTTCTCTCTTAAAACATATGCATTTAAACAGTTACAGTAGTGCATGTACATTTCTGTTCTCTCCAGCAAGGCACACTGTCGACACGTTTCAAACACAAGCACTTTAAAAATACCTTTTCAACACAAACATTTCTACAAATCAGTTTGATATACACATGACATACAGTTCTAATAAATTTGTAACACAAGCATCTTGTATGAATCAGTTTGATATTCAAAAATGACATATAATTATTTACAAAATTCCTGCTAGCTGTGCTGGCAGTACCCCCGTTTGTCACACCTCTCCCCCTTTGAAGACTCCAGCTAGTTTTTCAAGTACCCCTTGAAAAACATTGCTTGAGAGGATTAAGCCTGTCAGGGAATACATTACCTCTGACCCTGTCTTGAGATCTCAGCTGCCTTGGCATTGCTGACCCCAGTACAGTGCTGCACTGTTATATCATATGCCTACAACCCTAAGCTCCACCATAGTAACTTGCTGGCTGGCTCCCTGTAACCAAAAAAACCCTCTCAGACTCCTCCTGCCTTGTACTACAAATACTTAGCACCAGGGCCTCCCTATCATGGTAAGGCTTCATCATGTTAACATGGTACAGTTTGTGCCCTTGCCTCCTGCCTAGCAGTTCTACCATGTAGTTAACATCATTGACCTTCCTTAGCACTTTGAAGGATCCCTCCTAGGCTGCCTGCAGCTTATTGTGTCTGACAGGAAAGAGAACCATCACCTGCTACCCCACAGAATACTGCCTGGCTCAAGCATTCCTGTCATACCAGATGTTTTTCTGCTGTTGAGCACCGGCCAGTTTTCCTAGGCCAAGCCCATAAGCACTCCCTGAGCCTTGTCTTAAGGTATAGGACATATGTAACAACAGACTCCTTATGGCATTTACACTCAGCCTTCCACTCATCGCAAATCAAATCTAGAGGTCCCCTCACCCGATTCCCATACAGCAACTCAAAGGGTGAAAAACCTGTGGATTCCTGGGGAACTTCTCTGTATGCAAACAACAGATGGGACAAATATGTGTCCCACTCTCTCTTAAACAAATGCCTGCAGTGTGGTCTTTTGTGTAGAGTTTAGGCACTCCACAAGCCCATTAGTCTGGGGATGGTAAGGGGTAGTCTTTAGGTGCTTCACCTCACAATGCTTCCACAGAAAAGCCAGCGGGTCTGACATGAAATAGGAACCTCTGTCAGTCAGTATTTCATTTGGGAAACCTACCCTGCTAAAAATCTGTAACAAACCATTTGCCACCTTTTCTGCCTCAATGGAGGACAGAGCCACTGCTTCAGGGTATCTTGTAGCATATTCTACTACCACTAGGATATATTCTTTCCCTGTGAAATGTGGGGTACTCAGAGGCCTGACAATATCCATAGCTACCCTCTGAAATGGCTCCTCAGTCACAGGCAGTGGCATCAAAGGAGCTTTGTCCTTGTCTCTTGCCTTAACTACTTTTTGGCACTGCTCACAGGTCCTGCAGTACCCTGTTACATCCCTTGCAATCCCAGGCCAATAAAAGTTCTGCATAACACATCTGTTGGTATGCTTTATGCCCATATGACCTACAAAGGGAATATCGTGGGTTATCACTAGAAGTGCCAGATGGTAGAATCTGGGCACTACTAGCTGCTGTATTCTCCCACCCTCTAGCCACCCCTCAGGGGTCCATTCTCTATACAGTAACCCCTTGCTCCAGAATCAGGTGACTCCCTAGCTTCCTCACTCAAGCCTTGTAATGTAGAGTCTGAAAGCTGAGCCTGTCCCAACTCTCTCTTTGTAACCCTTCTCAGCTCCCCTTGCACAGGAAGTCTGGTATTCTCTGACAGCGGTGCCTCACTGTCAGCCTGGGTACTACTACTCACCTCTGCCATTGAAGTCACTTTGTCCAAGAGAACATCAGTACCTACAAGCAGCTATGGCTCACCTTCAGTCTCACTGCTACAGGGTAGCTCCCTCCCTGACATAACTGGGTCTATATTAGATGAATGAAAGTTCATCTTAGCGAACGCTCACATGAGCGAATATCCAGGTACTCGAAACTGCAATTGTGGGGGACTGCGCCCCCCACATCCCTCCTAAATATATATTCCAACTCCGAGATCGCACTACAGTGAGGAAAGGGCAAATATTCCCATCTTCACTGTACGGCGATCTCGCAATTGCAGTTTCGAGTTCCACAATATTCTCTCATGTGGGCGTTCACTAAGATGAACTTTCGTACATCTAATATAGACCCAAAGCTACCACATACTTGCAGCCAGGACTAGTGATATAGCCTCTTGCGATTCTGTGGTACCCTTGTTGTCTCCATACAACTTACCACTGATATTCTGTTATTCCCACTTGCTGGCTACCCTAACTTTTGTTTCCCACCTTGCCTCCATGGACATCTGTATGCTACATGGCCCCACTGGTTACATCTAAATCCTTTAACCTTTGATCCTGGCCATGTACCTGAACTAGTGGCTTTGCCTGCTACTGTCGGACTCTGTTGGGGTGGTTTAGGCTGCCCACCATGGGTTCTTTTATACCCATGTGCAGCAGTGGGTATCCCTTTCCTGTGCAGTGATGGCCTGCTCAATGGGTGCATGTCTCTTTTTTCCTCAACTCATCTGTGCTGTTGCATTCCCTGTCTGCCAATCAGATTCTCATGTCCTCACGCAAAATACTAAGGGCTTGTTCCCTCAACAAAAGGTCTGTCAGCCCTTCAAAAGTGGTGACCTGACACCCACTCACCCACCTATGAAAGTAAAACTTAACTCAGCAATATAATCACACACACGTTCACCTGCCTTGCATCTATGCTCACAAAACATTTTTCTATAAGCTTCAGGTGTTAACACAAAGCATTCCAATAAACAATTTTTGGCTGTATAATAATTTAAGCAAAAAGTATCAGACAATTAAGAAACAGCAGTTACAGCTTTACCATGGAGTAAGGGGGTGAGGGGCTGTACCTAGAGCCCTCAGTCAACATTATACTGTTTGCATACTCTTTCAAACACATGAATAAATGATCACCTTTTTGGTACTGAGGAAGATGTTTATTGGCCTTTATTGCTTCTGGGGTATGGTTATTCCCTCCCCCATTATCCCCATGACCTTGGGGATGAGTCAGCATTTCCTTTTCATGTTGCCTCGGCCTATCATTTGTTTGGCTTCCAGATGACTCAGTCTCTCTGCTTATTCTAATTCCACCTGTTTCTCATTTTCTTCAACCTCCAAATGCCAGTCTGTCTGCTGATTCTAGTTCCAAATGTTTAGCCTTCAGTTTAATTCTCTTTAACTCCATATGAATTTTTAAGTTCCCTGCAAAAAAGTTGAACTGTGGATTTTCTGAGTGTTGTACATCCCCAAGGCCAGTCTGATTGTCTTCCTGGTTGCTGGCTTGTGATGCAGCTGTGACTAAGGCTGCAATTATTTCCCCTTTCATCAGGTTGGCATGCATCAGTCCTTTGGTTTGGCACATCTCAGCCAGTTGGCTCCTTGTCAGCTTGCTACAATCCTCTGCTGACATCCTTGCCTGCTCCCCCTGACTAACTAAGCTAACAATAAATAAATAAAAATATTGTGATATGAAACTCTAGCACATAGCTGCCTGAGAATACAAACACTTTCTTTAGTGACCACTGCTTACAGGCTACGGAATTTCAATATTCACACCACTGTTACCATTATGGGATGTGATGATCCCACCACTGCCAACCAATGTGTGATGTGGCTGTCCCACCACTGCCAACCTATATGTTATGTGGATATCCCACCACTGCCAACCAGTATGTGATGAAGCCTCAGTCCTCACCACTGGCACCGGTGGGGGACATTCACTGGGAAGATAACAGGTACACACACAGTATTTCCAGATGCAGCTCTCTGCATAATGTGCAATTTCCCTTAAGAGGACATGGGAAACACAGTCCTGGGCTGATTTCTCCCTCTTTCTCAAGATCCCCAGTAAGACTCCCCACTGGCACAGCTATAGAGTTGAGTCCTTAGCCTGGTTTCCAAACCAAGTCCTCCAACACTCTCACTCTGTCCAACCAGTGCTTCATGACCCTGCCTAAGTAGCTGACACACATACTCTTTGAAATTTGATTTGCACACACATACACTCACATGCATGCACACACACACACACACACACACACACACACACACACACACACACACACACACACACACACACACACACACACACACACACACACACACACCTGTGAAAGGCTGGCACAAGTTTTCTAGCTATGCCCCCTTTTGCCTAGACTATAAGGTAGTTATCACTGCCACCAGAACCCCTCACCAGCTACTTTAAGGCCCTTATAGGGGTATCCATTATACTGAGTGAAATTAATACAAATACAGATGGTAATTTGACCAATAGCAAGGCTATTAGGAGTGGCCCACAAAGTGTCACCAAATAAAATATGCAGGTACTCTCAAAACTTAAATAGCTCTACAAAGATCATCCACAATAAAAGGCTGGAATATATTTAATAATAAATAATAAAAGAATAAGACAATATTAAGTATATATTCTCAGTGAGATCAGAGTTCAAAACACAGGAATATTTAAAATAACATTGAAGGACAGGCTCGGAAAAAATAAAGAGAAGCAATATCTAAGCTAAGCTTCACTATATTCCCAACTGTATCTAAGAGAGTTACTATTCCCTACTTACTTAACAGAGCAAGGCAGATGATGTGGTGAATGGTTATTCTTATTGGCAGTCCCAAGACAGAATACACAATGCTCAGTCTCAATAAGAGATTTCTCAAAATAATATCTAAAATATTACTGCTGGGATATCTTGCAGAATGACATCACTTCTTGTCATCTGACTTCAAGTTCCCAGGCAAACCCCAATTGCTAGAAGCTGGAAAGATTTAGCACCTGCCTGTAAAAATACACACACACAAGGGATTTTGCTCAGATCTGTGGTAGGAGCTGGAAGTCATAAAACAATTTCATACCTCCATGCTTCCCGAATAGTAATTAGTTCACCCTGAGGCCAATACAGAAATCTTCCTAGTACAGACTCTGTGTCTCTGGCTGCCTATAAAGTGATTTAATTTCAGATATTGTTTAAAGTTTGCTGGACTGAAGTTAACCTCCTACCTGCCAGTTTCCTCTATTAAAACATATCCATTTAAACAGGTACAATAGTGCATGTAAATTTCTGTTCTCTCCAGTAAGGCACACTGTGGATACATTTCAAACACAAGCACTTTACAAATACCTTTTCAACACAAACATCTCTACAAATCAGTTTTATATATGCAACATACAATTCTAATACATTTGTAACACCAGCATCTTGTATGACATACAGTTCTAATACATTTGTAACACAAGCATCTTGTATAAATCCCCCTAACTATATATACCAAATCCAAGATCACACTACAGTGGGGAAAAGGGAACATTTCCTAATGTTGGCCAGCTACTTCCATGCCCTTTTCCCCACTGTAGTGCAGTCTTGGATTGGTGGGGGGGGGGTTGGGTTTGAACTACTGCTTTGTATGAGACAGGGAAGTGTTGGCCAACTAGTTAGTTTCCTCATTTTGCACGTTCTCTTAAGTGAATGATCAATCAATGAAATGAATGAACATTAGCTGTATTGTGTTCACTGATATGCCTTTGATATTTATGTCGTTCCATGGGCAGTCATAGACCCATCTCTCTCACAGTGTAAGTTTTGCTTAAAATGCCCTTACTGTCTAGTCAGATATTTTTAAACTATTGGAGCATCTAGTGTGCGCATAGCTGAGCATTGCTCATCAAGTTCCTTGTCTTATTGACCTGTTCAGTATATAAATTTACATCAAACCTCACTGGATTGTGTTCAGTGATATGCCGTTTGATGCTTATTATATTCAATGGGTGGTCATACACCCAAGAGACACTGTTGTCTACACAGATTATGAGGGAGAATTACGCTGAGAGGTATCAGTGACTATACAGATCACTGCCAGGTGCTGCTGCACAGAGAGCAGCAGGTCTAACTAAATGCTATAAAATAGGTCAAAAAGTGCAGATATTCAACACAAAAACACTCAATGCAGTTGTGACAAAAGCAATGAGAATAACAAGTGCCAAACAGTGCGTATGGTAATATGTCAGCCTGCTCGTAGGTTATGAGCCAAGGATTGTGCAACTGTGACACTTAAATAACAGAGGAAATTTGATTAAAAAAAACACACACACAAACAAGGCCCTGTGGCCAATCAAAAATAGTACATAGGTTCATAAGTTCATAGGTAGGTACTAGGCTATCTGCCCAAGGGCATTTATAAGTCTAGCCAGAGTGTGTCAGCTTTCAACGCCCCATTGATTAATTAACTGAACCTCTGTCAAGAAGAGCAAGTGAAGTGATCCCGGGGTGTATTTTCTGTTACCCATCCACTTGCCAAGGTTTCTCTTGAAGAGTGTTAGTGAGGGCTTCTGCCTAATGTAGTTAGGAATTTTGTTCCAAAGCATGTGGAGTCTCTGTGACAGGATTCTATCCTCCAGCATGTTCTATTTATTGTTGTGGCGAGGTTTAGCTGACTAGAGCGAGTGGCTCACAGTGACTTCTTTAGGTGGATTTCAGGATTTCTTTAGGTAGAGCATGTCCATCAATTCTGAGTTGGACATGGCTTTGTAAATCAGGCAGAGATCACCTCTGAGTAAGCGATATGCCACTGAGTACATCTGGAGTTTTTCCAGTTGGGATGCATAGGAAATATGTTTGAGGCCAGTAATCCTCTTGGTGAGGTATTTTTGTGGTCTTTCCAGCTGTTGGAAGTGTCTTGTGAGGTACATCCCAAACGAGACATTGTACTCTATGATGGGTCTGATGAGTGACGAGTAGAGGGGCACTATAACCTCTTTATTTCTAGATGTGAACCTTTTAGTAATTAGATGTGCTACATAGAAGGATTTCCTAACTACTTTGGCAATATGATTGTCAAAGAAGAGATTATTATCTACCTGGGTCCCCACATCTCTTATTACCTCTTCTGTATTAAGGGGGCTGCCACCTATGTGGTAATTCATGGGTGTTTTGTTTTTCCCAAACGGGATGACTATACATTTTTTGGCATTTAGCTTGAGACCATGACTTTGACACCAGGTGTCCATCTCAATAAAGCCCTTTTGGAGAATGTCCATGTCAGCTGGAGAGTCAATTATGGCTCCCAGTTTGCAGTCATCGGCGAACTTGGTTAGCCAGAGTCCTCCTGTGTTTTCTTGTACTTCTGAGAAGTATATGCCAAATAGTAGGGGTCCCAGGACCAAGCCTTGTGGGACAGCACTTGTGACTGGTTTAGAGTTGGACCTGGAGCCCACTATTCTTACCGTGTGAGTTCTGTCTGTAAGCCAGTTGGCAACCCATCGCGTGATGTAGGGGTTTATGTTCAGGCTGGTGAGTTTTTCTATAATTTCCGAGTGGGAAATGGTGTCCAAAGCCTTGGCGAGGTCAAGGTAGGCTGTGTGAACTACCTTCCCCTCATCTATAGCCTTGGTGACTGCCTCGAAGAAGTCAACCAGGTTTAGTAGGCATGATCTGCCCTTAACAAAGCCAAACTGGGTCAGGTCAAGTGTTTGGAGGTTCCCAATGTCTTTGTTAATGAGTTCCATGATGATGCGCTACATAGCCTTGCAGACCAGGCTGGTCAGGCTTATGGGGCGGTAGTTACCAGGGTCAGTTGGGGCCCATCCTTTGTGGAGCTGAATAACCATTGCTGTGTGCCATTCCATGTGCATGTAGGCTGTGGAGAGGCTGAGGTTGAACAGTCTGTTTAGGTGGGGGGTTAGTTCATTTTGTAGTTCGTGCAAGAAGCAGCCTGGGACACTATCTGGCCCCATTGACGCTGTGCTTTTTGCTTTTAAAAGGGCTGTTTTCCCGTGTGCGTCTGTGACTTCTGGGACACTACACTTTTCTTGTATTGTTGTGGGCCCTTTTGGGGGTAAGAGGGGGTGATGTTTGCACTGAATCTATCTGCCAGGATGTTGGCAATATCAGTGGGTTCAGTATATTTTGTGTTATTTTGCAGTAGCTCAGAGCATATCTGCGAGTTGCCACTTAGATTCTTAGCATAGCTAAAGAAGGCTTTGTGGTTATCTTTCGAATCCTTGGCTATTTTTCCTTCGAAGTTGGCCTTGGAGGATTTTATGAGGGACCTTAGTTTCTTACTGATACTGATCAAGGATGTCTTTCCTTCTTGGGATTTGTTTTTTTTCTGAACTAGTTTCCTCTTTTTATTGTATAGCCTGTTTATGGCAGGGGTCCACCAGACTGGTTTCCTTCTCTCAGAGGAGTGAGTCTTGGTTTTGCTAGGGATGGCACGATCCATGCATCCTTGTAGGTGCTCACAGAGTGCATTTGTAAAGGCTCCTGCATCTTGGACACTATTATCCTTTCGCGTGGGGGCTGTGAAACTTACCACCTCTGTCTTAAGTAAGGTGAAGTTTGCTATAGAAAAGTTTTTCACTGTGGTTTCCTTGGTTGGATGTGGTGGTGTGGTGTGGACATCCAGAGTGATTAGTTTATGCTCTGATCTAACCAGTGACGGGTTGACCTCTGGTTGACATGTCGCCCATGTTGGTGATGACCAGGTCCAATATGTTTTCACCTCTGGTATGGGAGTTTACCAGCTGATCCAGGGCATTTGAGTTGATAAATTCCAGGAAGCGCTGGGCCTGGGAGTTTGTACTTGAGTAGTTTTCCCAGTTAACGGTAGGGTAATTGAAATTGCCCAGTATCAGGGTGTTTGGTAGGACCTTCATGTTTTCCAGTGTCTCCAGAAAGGCGGAATGGTAGTCCTGGGTTTTGGAGGGTGATCTGTAGCAGGCCACAATTTGCATTGCAGATTTGCCTGATGTTAGTTGCACATGGATGATCTCAGAGGTATCGTGCTGCGCCACTAACCTGGAGGTGTAGGTGTCCTTGATAAATATGTATACACCCCCTCCTTTTGTGTTTCAGTCCATGTTTTGTGGCCGAAATGTGTGGTATGAGTTGTAGCTCGGTAGTTCTCGGGTGCTCTGTGGAGCCTTGAACCAGGTTTCAGTTACTGCACAGACGTTGACGTTCTCCATACTGAGGAGTGCTTTGAACGTGTGCATTTTGAGATTTAAACTCCTGGTGTTGAGTAGCATAACACTCATTTTTTTATTTGTGCTGTTTACGGAGGTAGGTTTGACTTTTGAGCCTTGCCTAAAAAGGCACTATGGGGGCATCAAGAGCCTTGGCCAGTATTCGAAAGCCTAGGGGTGACAGGTGCAAGCCGTCTCTTGCAAAGCAATGAGGCCTGTCGAGCATGTCGTCCCAGGTTGACAGACACTGGATCCCCTTTGAATGACACCAGAAGCTTAGCCAATTGTTGAAATTGATAATTTTTTTCTTTATACTGTGGTATCATTCTTGGTGAGGCCAGGATGCTACTCAGGGTCAGGGTCATATCCACCTGGGCTACATGATCAGAGAGCTCTTCCATGTCTCTTTTCATGTAGTCCAGGGAGGTACGTCTCAGCTCATTCACACCAACATGAACAATGACAGAGTCATATTTGTACTTGTTCTGGAGTGACCTGAGTGCTTGTGTTATGTGGCGGATTATGGCTCTTGATAGGCAGCTAACAGTAACCTTCTCCTTGTCCAGCCTAGTGAGTGGGACATCAGTGTGCCTGACTATTGAGTCACCTGTTACTAGTGTGTTAGGTATGTTATTTCGCCTTAAGGGCTGTGATTGTGCAGAACACTGATTTTGTGTTTTATGTGTTGTCTGGTTTGTGACGGGAGGTGCAGGTTGTTTGGGTGTCTGCTTTGGAGCTCTCTGACGCTTTTGCAGGTTTTTATTTAGAGCCTTCGAGTATGATTTCGTGTATTTATGTGTATTTTTTGCCAGTGCTGGTTTAGTAGGTCTATGTGAGGCTGGAGGTGTGGTGCAAGTGTTAACCTTCTCCTCATGACTGTCTGCTCCAGTCTTGGGTGGAGAGAGCTTAGCCTCCAATTTAGCTATATAATTGCATCTCTCACATATGTTAATGTTTTGTGGTAGGAGGAGAGGGTTGTCTGTGTACATGAGGCAGTTGTAACATTGCCTCAGGATACCCAGATTCACCAGCTGGACTGGAGAGTATACCTGAAATTGCCCTTTGGTCATGCCTGAATAGTAGGGTGAGCTGCTTAGTCGCTTGGTTGGTGAGGGGTGAATAATGAGCCTTGCCCTGCTGGAAAATCAAGTGTCGGGATGTATTAGTGCTTGCTATTAGGTCTGAGCAAGTGCTGGACTGTAGGATGCTTTTTAAGTGCTTAGGTTGAGAGTTAGACTACTTTCAAGGGATAAACTGAAGAGGAGACTTGGTGGAGCCGGGATAAATTTAGCCCTAGCTAACCAGCGCTGCCCAGATGTGCAAAACCGTGCAAATGCGATTTTTACAGCAGGGAAATGAAAGAGATGGAAATTAGCCCAAAATGGCCTATAAACTACTAACTTCTGGGCTGGAACCACTCCTCCAGGGACAGATGGCTGCTCAAAGCTCCCTCTCTCACAGGTGAACAGAGAAACCTCCCTCTATCCAAGTAAGGTATGGGCAACTCAGAAAATTGTAACACAGCCCTGAATTCAGCACTAGCCTGAAAACTGTACTATACTAGCTTAGAAAGGTGGGAAACAAGGAAAATTTTTTTTGAAAAGAAAAGGCAAAAACGTTCTTCTTTCCTTTACACAGTCCTGGGCCAGAAAATGAATCAAGTCCCGTATAATCTCACTAAAGTGGAACCAAAGCAATTCTAACTAAAAACTGTAAAAAAGTAAAAAAATGTAGATATTCAAAAACAGAAAAATCAGTTAATGCACCTGTGACAAACAATGCAAGAAATAAGTACAGCAACAGTGGATATGTTAATGTAATTCTTAGCTTGTGTAGAGTTTAGCAGAAACCAGCAACATTCTTCTTATCAAGTAGCGTGTTCGCCAAGCACACCAGACACAGATGTTCAATTTTTTTTAAAAATCGAGCTCTCTAGCCAATCAATTAAAGGCACAAGATGACTTACAACAGCAATTCACCGCTCAATAGGCTACCCTCTCCATGCATAAGAGTGTTAACCACAAACCTTTTAAGGAGCCCAAGTTTTTAAACCAGAACTAAGTCACTTTTAGAATAACAGACACAATAAGCCTTCACCAGAATTTCCAGCTCAGAAGGGAGTAGGCTATCCTGTCCTGCCACAGTAGTGTAGGACAGAAACCTTCCTAGTGTAAGATAACTAGTTCTGAGCCGAAGTGCTTAAATCAGAAATAAGAGGTTTAGAAAACAGTTACAATGTAATCAGGCTACTGTAAGATAACTAGTTCTGAGCCCAAGTGCTTAAATCAGAAGTAAGAGGTTTAGAAAACAGTTACAATGTAATCAGGCTACTGTAAGATAACTAGTTCTGAGCCCAAGTGCTTAAATCAGAAGTAAGAGGTTTAGAAAACAGTTACAATGTAATCAGGCTACTGTAAGATAACTAGTTCTGAGCCCAAGTGCTTAAATCAGAAGTAAGAGGTTTAGAAAACAGTTACAATGTAATCAGGCTACTAGCAAGCAGTAATAAATGCAACAGATTAAATGCAACTGAACAGTTTAAGAACTTGCAGCTAAAAGCTAAATAAAGTAGGAAGAAGCACAATAGAATAAACTAACTGAATGAAGTGCATTTTTAGTAAGTGGCAAAGTAGGAAACAAAAGATAATTCACGTCCAGCGGACTAAGGCAGAGGGCCTTCCCATATGATCTGCCCGTGCTCGGTAGAATAGGCTGATTCTGCCCGTGCTCGGTAGAATAGGCTGATTCTGCCCGTGCTCAGTAGAATAGGCTGATTCTGCCCGTGCTCGGTAGAATAGGCTGATTCTGCCCGTGCTCGGTAGAATAGGCTGATTCTGCCCGTGCTCGGTAGAATAGGCTGATTCTGCCCGTGCTCGGTAGAATAGGCTGATTCTGCCCGTGCTCGGTAGAATAGGCTGATTCTGCCCGTGCTCGGTAGAATAGGCTGATTCTGCCCGTGCTCGGTAGAATAGGCTGATTCTGCCCGTGCTCGGTAGAATAGGCTGATGAGATGAGACTGGGAGGAGTGTATAAAGTCAGATTTATAGTAGGGGCAGGCAACTCAAAAGCCACCAAGTTTTAAAGCACAACAGCAGTAGGCTGAGTGAGTGCGAAGAGCAAAAAAACTTAAAACAAAAGGTAATATAATAAAAAGATAAAGAAATGGAAATAACCAAAGCTTAAACGAATAACTGTAATCCAAAATCAATCGCAGACAGAGATCAGCAATGGAAGTGCGCAATAGTTTTATTTTTCATGAGAAATCAAAGGATCCAATAGGCCATTGATACAAATGTCTTGGAACTGAAACAGAGAGCAAGATTATGACTTTGAGGCAATGTGTCCCTCTTTAATAACAGATAAAATAGCCTGTTGCTTTAGAAATGATAACCTAAGGGTGAGACTTTTAAGAAAAACTGATTTAGCAGTGGAAAAGTCATAGATATATGCTGTTTGAGTGAGCTGTGAAATGTGCAGTTAAAAATGTAAACTTGAGATGGAAGTATATAAAATTTTGTCTTTGTGCCAAAAGTGGAAACAAAGCCTAAAAACTTTAAAAGTAATAAAACTACAGATAACTGCTTAGTGTTCTAGATGGTACCTTGTAGCAAGCAAGAAAACATAAACCACATCTTATCTAAATGCTGTGGTTACAGTTATGTAAAGGCACAATGCAGAGCTAGCCATCAAGTCTGTGGGTCATGTAGATTATATGGATGCAATAGCCATTTCACTACAGTGTGCTTAAAATGTAACAAACGCAATAGCAAAATATTAATATTAAGGAATCAAAAGAGCAGATAGAACCAGAAATGTTTGTTAGCACAACTGAGGTGCAGTTTGAATACTGCACAAGTTAAATACAAATCATTGCACTCAAAAATGGCCACATAGGTTCATAGGTAGGTTCTAGGCTATTGGCCCTAGGGCCTATATAAGCCTAGCCAAAAAGGTACCCTGGCTTTTGTCACCCAAGAAAATTATTTGCAGTGGCAGGCTAAATGCAGAAATTTTCAAAATGAATACCTGAAAGTATATCAAATAAGTTGTGTGTAATTTTTTAAAGCAGTTTTGTTTAAATTAGACAATGGTGCAAAAATCATTATAGTGACTGATTCTAACTTTAAGTTCATAGGTAGTCACTATGCATGTAATCAATGCCTCTCAACCTCTTAGAGCAAGAAATCTGGAGAAACCCATCAATAAAAGTGGGACAAAGACCAAAAATTGGGACAATTTCAAATATTGCTCTTACAAACTTAGAAAGTTGATAGAATAACAGGTTGTGCATTAGCATTGATTTTCTGAAGGGTATGAAATTTGAAATTCAAGTATCTGTCATTATTTTCTAACTTCAATATTTAATGATTTGCAAATAATTTGCCAGAAAACCACAATATTATGAAAAACGGACCAAAAATATGAGGCAGAAATCTAAATATTCTGCGAAAATCTGTACAGTTGAGAGGTATCTAGGAGACCATTGAGGAGCCCACTTTTCCAGTTTTCCCAAAGCACTGTCTGGTTACGTGACTTGCTCAGGGCCACACACTAGGCAAATGAAAGCTGAAGGAATCAAATCCTATACCACGGGAAGAATCTCATTAACAGATCAGTCACAAATCCTATACCACGGGAAGAATCTCATTAACAGATCATAGTCACAAATCCTATACCACGGGAAGAATCTCATTAACAGATCATAGTCACAAATCCTATACCACGGGAAGAATCTCATTAACAGATCATAGTCACAAATCCTATACCACGGGAAGAATCTCATTAACAGATCAGTCACAAATCCTATACCACGGGAAGAATCTCATTAACAGATCATAGTTACTAGCTGCCAGGCTAATCCTCTGTATTGCTTAAGATGCAAGTTGAGTATGACTGCATGTATGTTTCAGTCCTGTTCTAGACACAGCTGCACAACTGGGCAGATTTGGTTAAGTTTATGCATACAAAAACAGCCTACAAACTAAGTTGTTGCTTTGCATACATAGCTAAAGAAACCAAATATCTCAGGTGAAGATGCTTGTATGACATAATTAAAAGGGTCTCTGCAGCCCTAATGAACAGTGATAGTATTTATAAGTTCATAGGTGTGTACTAAGCTAATGGCCCTGGAGCCTTTACAAGCCTAGCCATAGGATTACCTTGGTATCGTGCCACCCGACCATAATTTCCAGTGCATCTGTCAAGTGGAGCCACTGGAGTTATCCCTCGGATGAATTTTCTATTTCCCATCCACTCACCAAGGTTCCTCTTAAAGAGGGTCAGTGAGGTGCTCTGCTTGACACGTATGAGAAGTCTATTCCATAGCATGGGCAGTCTCTGGGTTATGAACCTGTCCCTCCAATACATTTTGTTGATTGTGGTAATGAGGTTGAGGTCTTTGGAGCATGTGGTGTGGAGGGATTGGGATTTCTTTAAAAGTAGCATTTCTAACAGAGCTGGGTCAGACATGGCTTTGTAAGTCAAGCAGAGATTGCCTCTAAGTAGGTGATATGGGACAGAGAATAGTTGAGTTTTTGGGTCTGTCCATATAGGATAAGTGTTTAAGGCCTAGGATCCTGTTTGTGAGGTACTTTTGCAGCCTCTCCAGTTGTTGCAGGTGTCTAGTGAGGTGCATGCCAAATGGGGCACTGTACTCGATGATTAGCCTAATGATGGAAAAGTAGAGGGAGACAATGACCTCTTTCTTCCTGGGAGTTTCTGTCAGTAAAAGAGGTCACAATATTGTTTGTATGAAAATGTGGAATATATTGCTACTAGAGAAATGTTGATGGCTCGTGTGATGCAGTGTTGTGCAAATGTACAATAAGTAGGCAGTGCATTCACAGGGGCTGTCAGCTCAAATATTTGGGCAGTCAAGTTAATGAGCACTGCTAAGGCAAAATACAATGCAATGCAATGCAATGGTGTGTAAGATGCAGAACTCAAAACAAAAGGCTGTATAATCAGAAGGTTCTTTAGTTAGTTTTTCAGTTGCAAGTAAAAGAACTCAGAAAATGTATGTTTAATCAGTTCTTTATTAGACTTAGAGAAAAACAAAATGCCAACACAGGCAGGCACAAAGAAAGACACTGATATTCTAGAAAGCTATGCAGATTTACTTGAGGTAATAGTGTGTTTAAAAATGTGGTGTCAAATTAAGTTGTCACTAGACAGTATGTCACCGATTAGGTGATGTGCTAATGATTTATGATGTACACAGAGACCCTATAGCCAAGGGCGCCCGCAGGCAGGTGCAAGGGGGTGCACTTGCACCCCCCTGGAATTGGCTGGCGAGGAGATTATTATTATTATTTTTTTTTCAATTAGAAGTAAATTAAGGGCGTTCTTCTTTAAGAACTCCCTTTGCGTCCGGTCGTACAAATGGAAGTGCTTGCGACTGGTTTTCGTCTTTGCCATACGTGTGGATGGTTTACGTCTTTATCTTCCGCATTCGCGCGTGTAATTTAAATTCTAGATGGGCGCCAGCAGTGATGCCGTGTTGTGTCCAGGAAGAGGGTATTGCCATTAAAATCGGAGCAAGCAAGCTGTTTCAGGAGCAGAGAGGGATTCCACAAAGGTAGGAGTGATGTGAAATATTTTACTTTATATCGTACTATTTGGCTACCTCAGACAGCTAAATTAGTTTGGGGGTGGTTAAGGGTGAACCATAGTCTCTTGCTTGGCTTGTGTTTATATGGGCTTTGTTCCTCATTAAAAAAATCTTTATTGGTTCACTTGCAGGTATGCTTTACTTGGATTAGCAGTCTCCAGGTGCAAACAATTAACAGAGTCCCTAATGACTGTGCTGACAGAGGTGTACCAGCTATAGTGTAATTAGCATTTTAAAAGTACACTCGTAAGCAGTTCAGTGAAAAATAAAAAGTCGGAAACTGAGGGAAGCAAACAAGTTATACAAGTGCCACCCTAGTAGCCTTAATACATTAATGGATTCAATATAAAACTGTACAACTTTGTTTAAAGTCAACCAGCTCACTTTTACTTAGGATTAAAAGTTAATGTTTATTGAAAGCATCCACAATGTTTTTCATATCTGGGAGGGGACTACATATATGAATAAAAGACGAGAGCAACAGGCTGTAACATGCTTTAAGAAAGGAGAACCTCAGTTTTAGAACAGGAAATGCCTGTGGGGGCAAGCAGTCAATTTGAGTTAACTGTTCCCATACAGAAGGATAAACTTAATTTTTGACACTGTACATAGTTGTATGTTTACTACAAGTTAAAAGAGGATAGGAGCTTCTGAAAATCTATTTATTTTGTGACTATTTTCATTGAAGCAGAAAGCCTTGAAAAATGGGACAGGTTCAAATGGAGGAGAGAAAAAAACTGTGTAAGAGCTCTGCCTGTCAAACGTTAGTGCATACAAGCTAAAAAAATGGAAACACATTAAAGAACTAGTAACAGCTTTTGATCATAATGGCTACTCTTGTCCATAATATCATGGAATGTAAACAGCCATATAGCTAGAGGAAAAGTATTGAATTATGTTAACAAATGCAGGGTGCAAACTGCAGTGTCACTGGAGACGCATTTAGATAGAAATGAGTACGTGAATTTGACAAAAAGGATTTCAGGGTAGACATTCAACAAAATATCAAGGGCAAAATAAAAGGGGAGTAATGCTGCTTGGTACAGAGACTTCACTACTGATATAAGACAGGAAAAAAACACGGCAGATTTGTGCTTGAGCTAGTGACGGGAAGAAGAATTCCACTGGGATGTATTTATATAACACGTAAAACTGCCTGCAGTTCTGAAACTTTCTACTCATTCTCTCTAACTCTACCTGCGAATAACACTTTCTTCTTCTTTCAGCTTTTCCTGGTTAGGGGTCGCCATAGCATATCACCTGTCCCTTGTGATTGGCAGTGGAGTTTTACGGTGTTGAGTTGCCAGCCCAGCACCCAACCTTCCACAGAAGGCACACACATGCACACACTCATGCCTAGGGCCAATTTAGTGTCCATTCCACCTACAGCATGTCTTTGGGATGTGGGAGGAAGCTGGAGCACCCGGAGGAAACCCACATGACCACAGGGAGGACATGCAGACTCTACACAGAAGGCACCCCAGCTGAGGATTGAACTGGAGAACCTCTTGCTGTGAGGCAGCAATGCTAACTACTGTACCACCATGGCTGCCCCTACTTGTGAATAACACACAACACTTAAATTCTGCTACTTGACATAGTTACATCCCCTGTCTCCACACACAGAGAAAAATCTACAGTTTTAGATGAGAGCAGTGACCTCTGATTTAGAGGTGTTGACTGTTATACCAGCTACTCCAGGGTACAGAGGGCATCAAAGTCATTGAAAGCTAAAGAGGAGCTTCGTCTGCATACAATGAAAGTATGACCCTCATGATCCCAAGTGGGATAGTCTTCAGATTTTGTCTAAAACCTTGATATTCTGTGCATGAAAATCATACCATAGAGTGTATATGAAACACAGCCTTGCTGAAATATTGTGCCCACCTGTAATACATTATTCTCAGTACTCTGAATATGGTTATAATACTCTCTCCTGAAACACAGATGCTGAAACTCATAAAGGAGCAGTCTTGGGAGTCTGTATTTTCAAGAGTAACTCCCAGAAGACATACTAGTTTAAATGGAAGTATGCCTTTTACCAGTCCACTGTACCTTTGTGAACAAATTGTGGTAAACTCTCATGCTCTTTCAATATCTGTGTAAATGGAAAGAGCTGACCCACTGTCTCAAAGGCAAGATAGTCTGCATTGCTCATTATAAAACAATGACATGGCTATTAGACAAATTCGAGTCCTGTTCCACAACATTTAATTTCCTTACCAAAAGGTGATAAAGTATTGCTGAAATCCATTTCATCTGTGTGCTTCAGATTACCAGCATCATCAGTGATAACCTATTCATACACCTCAGTCAAGCTGGACAGTAGAGCCCTTTACAGAATTCAGTTCTGCTGCTGCATGTTTGTAGAAAATAAGAACTTAGTGTGTCCTGCAGACTGTTTATAAACATTTTCTCTTTCATGACGCTGCCCCGCACAAACACATACACAAATTGCTCATGCAGACCTCTTCCACCATTTTGTACTCTACAGTGCATTTCTGGTTTCCAAGAAGAGACTACAGTTTTAATAGTGATACACAACGCATTATAGTTATAGGTTCCGAAATTGTTACTAGCCTAATGACCACTAGGGCCCTTACACACCTAGCTGCACACCTCAGTTAATTTGTATTGCAAGTATCATCATTGTATATGGGAGGGGCATTAATAGCAAGGTAACTAAGGAATTTTTTGGGGGGGTGTTAGTTAGGATAATACTTTGCTTATTGATGGCCTTTGTCCATAAGGACATGGGGCCAGACTGGGGGCACATTTACAAGTTTCCATCCAGTTGTTAAGGTTTTCTTTGAATGGGGTCAGGGATGAATTCTGTTTTATATGGATGGGGAGCCTATTCCATATTGCAAGGATCCTTTGGGAGACAACCATCTCCAGTACATCCTGTTTATATCAAAACAAAGTTCAGATGCTTGGATATAGTGTTTTAGTGTTTCTTCTGTTTGTTTTGCACATGTTACACAGATCCATCAAGGCTGGGTCTAAGGAAGTCCTGTAAGCCAGGCAAAGATCCTTTGTCAGCAGCCTGTAGGAGACTGAATGCACAGATATGGCCTTCAGGTAATATGTGCTGGACAGGGGTATTTATGCCCTAGATTCTCATGTTGAGGAACCTCTGTGTGGTCTCCCCAGCTGCTGCATGTGCTTTGTAAAGTACATTCTGAAGGGGGCATTGTACTCAGTAATTGGCCTTATAAGAAAAGAATACAGGGATGTTATGACCTCCTTGTCCCTGGATGAGATACCCTTACTTATGAGGTGGGCCATGTAGAAAGCTTTCCATACAACGGAAGCAACATGGTGGTCAAAAGTCAGGTTGCTATCAACCTGGGTGCCCAAATCCCTCACAACTGATTGCATGCTTAGGACGTTGTTATTAATGTGATATGTGGTGACGTCACTTTCCCCAAAGGGGATGATGATACATTTTTTGGCATTCAGCCTGAGACCATGTTTCTGGCACCAGTCATTTGTTTGGGTGAGACCCTCTTGGAGGACATCCACATCACTTGGGGAATTGATAACTGCTCCCAGCTTGCAGTCATCAGCAAACTTGGTCAGCCACAGCCTACTGGTTTTGGCCTACATCTCAGAGAATTATATCCCAAATAACAGAGGCCCCAAGACCAATACCCTGGGGTATGCTGCTCATTTCAGGTCTACTGCTTGAGGTGGCTTCCCCTATTTTGATTAGGTGGGTTCTATCAGTGAGCCAGTTTACTACCCATCTGGTAACATACAGAATGATGCCTAGTTGAGAGAGTTTATCTATTATGCTCGAGTGGGGAATAGTGACAAAGGCTTTGGCCAGGTCAAGGTAGGTGGTGTGCACCATCTTCCTCTTATCCAATGCTTTGGTGACTGTTTCAAAGTCAACCAGATTTAACAGACATGACCTCCCCTTGACAATGCCAAACTGTGTGGGGTCGAGTGTTTGGAGGTTGGCAATGTCCCTGTTAATGAGGTCCATGATAATCCATTCCATGGTCTTGCAGATCAGGCTAGTTAGGCTGTTGGGGCTATAATTTCCTGGATCGATGGACACTTCACCTTTGTGTAAAGGGATGACAGTGGCAGTCCTCCACTCGGCCTCCACCAGTTATGAACAGATCTGGGTGCTTCCTTTGAGATTGCGGACATATGTGAAGAAGGCCTTATGATTGTCTCTAGTAGATGTGGCCAATTTGGAGTCTAAGTTGGCTTTACAGGATTTCACTAGTGTTCTTATTTGCTTGTTCAGGCTAAGGAGAGATTGCTTCCAATTGGGCACCTGCTCCTTCTTGGTCCTAGACTGCAATTTTTTTCATTTTGTTATATACTTTATTGCAGATGTCCACCAAACAGGTTTACTCTTCCTTGCAAAGGATGATTTTGTCCTGTTGGGTATTTCTGATTCCATGCGTCTATATAAATGCTCATATAGTACTTTGGTATAGATTTGGATATTGGTGCCAGTTCCTACAGAGGGGAAGGAGGCTGTGAAACTGTTTATACCATTCCTCAGGAGATTGTAATCAGCTTTGGAAAAGTTTTTTTGTTTGACCCTAGTTAGAGGGGGTCAGGGGAGATGGTGACTTCGAAAGTGACTGCTTTATGGTTGGATCTTGCCAGGGAGGATGATACTGCAGGGGGTGCTACAGTGGTTACTCATGCTGGTTAATACCAAGTCCAAGATAGTATCACCTCGTATTGGGGTATTGACTAGCTGTTCCAAAGCATTTGCATTGATAAAATCGAGGAATCTCGGGGCATTTGTGTTCTGGCATGAGTAATTTTTCCAATCTATGGTTGGGTAGTTAAAGTCACCCAAAATCAGGGTAAAAGGTTGAATCATGATAGATTTGAAGAGGTGTAGATAGGTAGAGTGGGCATCTTGAGTCAAATTTGGGGGCTTGTAGCTAGCTATGATTTGAATAGGGGTCTTGTCAATGGTTAACTGCACCTGGAGAATGTATGATAGGTTGAGAAACCGGGTAAGGCTGGGTTGCTCTTCGCAGCTTTGAATCAGGTTTCTGTGACTGCACAGATGTCAGCATCTTCCAGGGTTAAGAATGTTTGCAATAAGTGCAGTTTCATGTTTAGACTCCTAGCATTTAGCAGCATGACCTTTAATTTGCATTTTGTTGAAATGTTTTATGTTGGTAGCATCAACCTCATGACTTTTCCTAAAAAAGGCACTATAGGGGAGACAAGGGCCTTTGCCAGAAGCCTGAAGCCCAAGTGGGACAGATGCAGGCCATCTCTAGCAAAGCATTGTGGTCTGTCAGTCATATATTTGCCGGCTGACAGTTACTGGATCCCCCTGGAATGACACCAGAAACTAAGCCAGCTGTTAAAATCAATCATTTTCTGTTTGTATCGAGGCATCATTCTGGGTGACGGTAGAATGCTGCTTAAGGCTAGGGTCATACCTGCCTAGGACACATATTCAGCGAGCTCAATCATGTCTCTCTTCAATAGTCTAGGATGGTACATCTCAAGTCGTTCACGCCAACATGGACTATGATAGTCATAACAGTACTTGTTGTTGAGAGACATGAGTGCATGTGTGATATGGCAGATTCTGACACCTGACAAACAACTAACCATGACTTTCTCCTTATCCAGCCTGGTGAGAGGCACATCTTTGTGTCTCACAATGGAGTCTCATATGACTAATATGTTGGGTTTATGGTTAGGCCTTAGTGGTTGCGAGACACAGGTGTGTGGAATATGCATGGTATTTGGTGTGGAGGGATGTGGAGTTGGTGTGTTTTTGCCTCCGACATCTCCTTTGTTTGGGTTTGTTTATGTTGAGAACCTTTGCATATGTTGGTGTGTGTTGTGTAGTTGTGGGTGGTGTTTGAGGTGAGCTGATTGTACTGACAACCTTCTCAGTGCCAGATATACTGGGATGTGAGGGAGAGAAAATACACTCTAGGTTCTTAATGTAATTACATCTCTCATAAATTGTGTCCTTGGGTGGTAGCAGTAGATGGTTGTCCACATACATGAGGCAGTTGCTACACTGTCTCAGGATGCCCATACCAACCAGGCTAGCGGGAGAAACCATAAGAAATTGTCCATCCATATTTGTCAGAATTTGAGGGAGAAAGGCCAGGGAGACCTAACAGGTAGGCCTAAAGCCCAAGTGCTTAAACCAAAACTAAGAGGCTTAGATTAACACTTACAATTTCAACAGGCTATAAACATGCAGTAATAAATGCAACAGAAAAGATGTAATTGCACACTTTAGAGAACAAGTAGCAGCAAGTAGCAGAAGAAAAAAGATGAAGTAATAGAGTAGGAGGATGAAACACAAATAGTGTATAAGCAGTTGAATAAAGTGGTTTTTTTTTTTTGTTTATTTTTGGTCTGTTCCTCATAAAAATTCTGTTTTTGACAAATCACTGGGATGAGCCAAGGATTAAAGTTATTAAATAAATGACATGCATTTGAGTTTCAGACTTGATATCCTTCAGAAAATATATTGTAACACAAATCCTGTTATTCTAGCAACTGTGTGTGTGTGTGTGTGTGTGTGTGTGTGTGTGTGTGTGTGTGTGTGTGTGTGTGTGTGTGTGTGTGTGCGTTTGTGTCAGAGAGAAAAATGTCCTAGTTAGATCTAGCAGGTGGAATTTATTGTCAAGTGCATTTTCAAGGAATTGTGAGCTTCAAGGGAAGCAAAGGTTACTGCTGCTCATGCTGAGTCTGCTTAAAATGTACAACTGTTTTGTTTAGCAAATGGTTTTATTGTGGTATAGAATTTTAAAGCAGTGTTAGCACAGCAGGTAGCATACTTGCATCTTGATGCAAAGGGCTGTAGGTTCCATTTGTATTTTAAGGGGGGTATGGTACTGCAGTTCTTAGTATGTCCTCCTTTGGATGAGACACCTAATAACTATGAACCTGTTTTTCAGCTTGCCACTCATTCCCTATTGCAATATACCAGCTTACCCATTTCTTTTAATATAACCCAGTCAATTTATTCTTCAAGGGCAACAGACACTGAATTTGTAAATGAAACACTGAAATAAAGTTTTTTCTAGCAACAACCTCTTCACTGGTTTCAGATCTCTTTAATGTGGAATTATTCAGATGACTTTTACTTCTGCAGAGATTCTGCATATTGATTGATATTGGTGGATTTTATGACAGACGTTTGAGTGTTCCTTTATGGTTGAAATGTTTTGAATTGGGCAGGCTGTCATTATTGGTTCATATGATTTGTTTCATTGCTTAAAGGAAAAATGCTCAGAACTATAAATTGAAAACACACTCTAACAAGTGGTGCTGTATTATACAAGGGATATAATTCAATTATTATGTAGTATAA
>NC_056733.1:968933992-969066492 GCF_019279795.1 Protopterus annectens | reverse complement strand
CTATCTGTGGCAATAACTGATACTGCTCCCTATGCACCTCGCACAAAAACATGCCCAATATCTGCTAGTAATCGTGTCACCCAGCACAGAAGTGCTTGGTAAATTAGGGAGAAATGTATATTCATTAAGTGGACAAATCACCTCCGGAGACACCAAGCACAAGCAACCTGCATTAAATAACAAGCTGTTTATTTTTATTCTTACTTCATTTTATTAATCAGGCATTCTTACTTGTGTGTAAGAGCAAGGCCTAATTGCAGATAAATGCAGCCTTTTCTGATACTTGCCTATAATTAGAAGGCACACATTCAGAATCAGGTCACCAGTACACAGACTGTCTCAGAAATTAAGTTAGAAATGTTAATTATCAGAACGTTGGGGATAATTTGGAATTTTACTTATATCTTTAGAGATGCAGGCAATTTTATTTATATAAAACTCACTGGAGCTCCTATATCATTTGCCTACTTGGTACGGTTTCATTCTGTACTTTTTCCTTGTGTCACTGGTTGTTGCTGCTAACAGTTTTAAATGTAATTTCGTCTGACGTACCAACTTTAACGAACAGATGTCACTGCCGCACCTCTTGCACGTTTTGATGCCGGTGCAGCAGTAACTCAGCCTCGTCTTACCGTTTGTTTTATGAAACGGCTCTTATTTGTTTGTCCTTTTATTGTATAGCAGTTTTATTTCATGTTGTAAGCAGTCACTGTACCCTGTATCATGATTAACAGAGTTTTCATTAGCATTTGGCTTACTTGAGACATTTCTTTACCTGAGCAGTCTCTGCAGATGGTATTATGACCTTGTCTACTCCTGCCTAGTGCTACAATGAGAACAACCAATTAGTTCATTAATTAAAGAAGGCGCTCATAAAATTGCATGATCAAAAATTTAAATGTCAGTCTGTCAAGAAAAGGAGTATATTTTCTTTTTAAATTCAAAGTGCAAGGCATTTCATTAGACTCTTGCTTTGGCCCCTGATTATAATTTCATAACATTAATTCAGATTTGGGCACAGTGATATATCAATGAATATAAATTAATCTGCAAAATGAATGTCAGGTGTTAGGAATTAGGACTGAACCTTTATTGAGAGTATAACTTTATTGAAATTAGTTTAAGTGAACAGTATAGCGTTGTTGGCATGAACACAGTATCTGAATGACATTGTTCATTTCTGTTTTTCAGCACTGTTATAAGGGTCACTGTATATGGCTTACCCCTGACATATTAAAACAAGATGGTAGCTGGGGATCGTGGAGCAAATTTGGGTCCTGTTCAAGAACCTGTGGATCAGGGGTCAAATTTAGGACACGCAATTGTGACAATCCACAGTAAGTACTGCTTCTAGAAAGGCATGCTGCTTATTTGACTTTTTCTACAGAATCACCACAACATAACACTTTGAAGACATTTCATGTTCAAAAACTGTTACAAAACATTTTAAACAACCCAAATATGGATGCAAAACAGAATAGAAGATGTGCACAAGAGAAACAGTGCAGAATTGCATTTTTACAGTGCCTTGACTGTTTTCTTCAACCACAAATAATCATTTTATGCTGGTAACATGTTTAAAGATTTGTTTTTTATATTTGTTTTGCTCTAGAGGAATGTAAATGAAGCCAGTTGCACAAAATGTCATGGCATTGAAAATATTTTCATTTCATAGACCATTTTCCCTTGGATAACAATAGGCAAGTTTTCAAAGGATTAGTAGACATTTGGTCAAAATTTCATTGAGCAAATTCTGTATACTTTCGTGGGGAACAGCCACCGTCACAATAAATCATAATATTTGGATTTACCAGCCTTCTGTATTCCATGTCCTGCATGGATATTTTCATTAGTTAATATCTGCAGTGTAAGGTTCACAGCTGGTTTCAAACCCAATAAGCTGCCCATACAAATGATCAGATCTTCTGTATTTATAGAACGTTGACGTGTGTTCCCTTGAGTTCTACTCAAAATCCCTTCCTTTGAACATTTTTTTATTTTCTTTGATTATTTTTCATTCAGCAAGTCGTATTGTAGTTCTTCAAAGAAGTAAGACAACTATGTGTTGTCCCCTAAATCTGTTAGTACACGAAGCGGGCACAATTACTTAAAACGATCATATTATGTTCTTGTTCTGTTTAGAGCAGAATCATGGATTAAAGTTATGTGACGTGTGAACTATGTTAAAGATTCAACAAGAGGACCAAACGATGACATTTGTAAGCACTAACGTCCTTCCCATGAAATGCTTAAAATGTTTGATGACGGGAGTAGTAAGGACAGGTCATTACTATGACTGTCGTCATTTAAAAAGACTGATAGAATAAGGATTTGGATGCCAATAAATAGGCAAGAAGAGGAGCGGGAAGCTATTGTTAAAGGATAATCACTGAGGGCAGGGACATGCTATGTTTTAGGATAGTCATCTCAGATCTATAAAAGAAACAAGACATTTGTTCAGAATCAAAATTAGTTGACCTTTTTAAGTAATGTAGAAGTAATTTGAATGTCCTTACCATATCTCCGAGAATAAACAGCCGAAAATGTTACAAAAGTGAGTTCATTGAGGTCAAAAATGGGCGCAGAATAAAAGCACAAGAAGTCACAGGATTTACTCAGTGGTTCCATACCGAACGCATGGATTGCAGAAGTATCTTGGCACACGTTTCGGTCCCCCATTCTCATTTTTACACATCGACTGTACAGCAAGCAATGTGCCAGGGCAAGTTAAAGTCTTCAGCAGGAATACACATCGTGTATCTCCAAAAGCATGATGATCCTTAGCAAAAAACCTAGTCATCCCTAAGCTTCAATATGCACTACCACTACTAACCCTCCATTCTTGCTCAAACAATTGGTTGGAAAAAATTGTATCACTTTGCAGTTAAGGATCCAACTTATACATTCATAAACTAACATGAAGAATGACTTCTCCTCATAAAAGTTACAGGTGAAAAGAGAATTTGTAAAAAATTGTAGACACCTGGAATCCACTCTCCACAGAAGTAAGATCTCAAAATCAGAATCCAAGGACAAACTGAAAGATCATCTCAGAAAAGAAAGTGACTGCAATAGTTTCAGGGATACAGGGTAGTGAATATGGCAAAATAACAGATGCTGTTTCCCATAATCATTCATTTTCAACTCAGACACAGTAACTATAGTGAGAACGATCTCAAAAATGTGTAAATCATGTAAATACTCATCTCTAGAGTGAAATACAGTCTTTGCAGTAGATAATGCAAATACTGTACTGCCCCCGTTGTAAATACCTCTGCACTGATTCTTAACATCCCAGATGTTGCTTTTTGAAATACCGACATTCTGAACGGGAAATTGCATACAGTGCAGACCAGGAGATTTCCCTTGTTCTTGCTGTAGTGCCATCTCGGAGTTGGTATATTTAAGTATGGGGGGTGCAGGGGGTGCAGGGGGGCTATACACAGTTTAATGTGTGTTTTTTATTTTTATGGGTCTAGTTCACATTTTCGAACATTCAAATGTTCAAGCATATGGTCTCGGCCATATGAATTTCGATCATTTGAGCATTCGGTTATGTGAAGTAGGCCTGTATGTGTGTATATATATATATATATATATATATATATATATATATATATATATATATATATATATGGATCTACATTAGAAATTCAACAGCTTGCAAGATCGACAGCTAGTACAATGGGACCACAAGAACGACAACTCATTAAAACGAAAATACACTTGAACGACACCTGAGAACAACGAAAAGTACAATTGGTACAAGCTAATATGCGGTATAAATTAGTCAGCTAATCATGACAATGCTGTGCTATGCACCACATCATTGCCCTTAGAGTAGCAGTAAACATGGAAGCCCCAGGAGCTGTACGTAGTTCGTACAAAACTATTACTTCCCAGAAAGGGAAAGAGTTACTGGTAGTAGATAATTACATATACTATCTTGAAAGGTATCGGCAGTACCGAAGATACTGGGGATGTAGGTATAAAATAACAGAAAGTTGCAGTAGTAGGGCGACGACAGTATTAATGTCTACTGGTGATGTTTTAATGAAGTCTGTACCTCACAATCATACAGCTGAGCCAGGTGAAGTAGACCGATATAAAGTGTGTCATGAGGTTAAAACACGAGCAATGTATAGCCGTGATACTCTGTGTTTAATTCTGTCAGATGCTGTGGCCCCCACTTCTCTAGAGTCGATTTGCCATATACCTCATAGGAAAGCCTTAATACAAGTTGGGCGTGTCCGCCGTAAGCAAATTTCCTATCATGGAGGTGAAGAACTGACTCTAGACAATATTGACGTCTCAAAGTTCCCACTGAAAGATGGTGCTTTTGTTAGTAGGACAATGTTTGATAATCGCTCTGACACGAAAGTAATAGCATTCAGTACAGTAAGTAATTTACAAGATTTGAGCTGTGCCACTATCTGGATGATGGAAGGCACGTTCTTTGGTAAAGGTTTAAATATACGACAGCTGTACTCTGTTCACGGATTTGTTAAGTATGGGAGTCATAGCCAGGCTATTCCTTTACTTTATGCTTTCTTATCTAAGAAGTCCTTAAAATGTTACAATTTTCTGTGGCATTGTGTGTTTAATTTATTGTCAGACCATAACCTCGATGTCAGTGTCAAATTTGTGCTGTGTGACTTTTGCAGCCCTTAAAAGCATTAGACTGAATGTTCCTAATGCCAATTCTAAGGGCTGTCTCCTCCATTTCTCACAGAATATCTGGTGAAAGGTTCAAGGGTTGAGTTTAACTCGGCACTAACACATACTTACCAGACATTTCAACTAGCAGTAAAGAGCCTAGTAGCTCTGTCATTTTTACATGAAAATGAAGTGGAGTCGACATTTGATTCATTAAAAGAGGGCTTCCCACAGCAGGGACAAGAACTAATAAAGTAATTTTCTGATTGGTACATTCATGGTAGATCACAGACGTTTCGTACCAGGAGTACCTGCAAACACCGATTCCCCCCACTATTTCCAATACCATTTTGGAATGTTAGTGAGCTTAATGACCGGTGTTTACCACGGACACAGAATACAGTTGAAGCATGGCATAGGAAACTAAAGTGTCTCATCGGGGACAGAGGTGCAAACTTGTATTTAATCTTTTCCTGTCTTGCTGGCGTTCATAACAGGGTGGATGAGCTGCGGGTTAGGTTTCTACGGGTTATGTGTCTTCTCCGAAAAAGAGGAGGCTCATAGAGAGGCACAATAAGTATCAGACAGTTATTTCCAACAGAGAAGAGTATACGGCTGTTGAATTTGTGAGAGCCGTTGCTAAACTACTAAAAGTGTAACATAGTGAATGTTACTTTACAGGTTTCAAGTCATGTTAGTGCCTAATATTGCATGTGTATTACATGTCACATTTTCGTTGTTCTGAAGTTTCATTCAAGTGTATTTTTGTTTAAATGAGTTGTTCTTGCGGTCTTCTTGTTTTAGCTGTCGATCTTGTGAGCTGTTGAATATCTAAAGTAGATCCATATATATATATATATATATATATATATATATATATATATATATATATATATACACAGTAAGTACATAGGTTCATAGGTTCATAGGTAGGTACTAGGCTATCGGCCCTAGGGCCTATACAAGCCCAGCCAAAAAGGTACCCTGGCTTTTGCCACCTAAAAAAATTATTTTCCTGTGCCACTGTCGAGCAGAGCCACAGAAGTGATCCCCGGGGTGAATTTCCTATCTCCCATCCAATCATCAAGATTTTTCTTGAAGAGTGCTAATGAGGAGCTTTGTTTGATATAGATAGGTAGTTTATTCCAGAGTATGGGAAGTCTCTGGGACAGGAATCTATCCCTCCGGCATGTTCTGTTTATTGTGGTGACAAGGTTTAGGTCCCTAGAGTGTGTAGCTCGGAGGGATTGGGACTTCTTTAAGTGGAGCATGTCCAACAGCTCTGGCCCTCTATTACTCATTACACGTGTGAACTCTGCTGGGCAATAGTTTTTTTGTTCAGCACTCAGATTTATTTTGAAGTATGTTTTCTATTTGTCTCATGTCCTTGTTTTGCTATTTTTGTTATATTTGTTTTCTTGATCTGTTGTTGTGTGTTGCTTCTCTAGAGCACAGGCTGTGGCTGAAAAGGGTCAGTTTCCCAGTCCACCTACCCGGGTATTAAATGACACTAAGTAAATAAGTAAATAAAGCTAATGTGTTCAGCAATGAGTCAGAAATTCAGGATAATATAATACATCAGATTAAGGATGAACAAATGTTTACATCTTTATCCAGATTTGGACAACCAACGATCATGATTACAAACATTATGTGGCAGATGTATTCAATATGACATCATTTTAGAAACTGAAAGTTAGTTAAAATGACATAAGTGAAAGTTTTGACTAAAAACTATATTCTGACTCACTATGCAACCCATAGTGTAATAGTACCATTTGTGAGACATATAGCTAGTGTAATAGTACCATTTGTGAGACATATAGCTAGTGTAATAGTACCATTTGTGAGACATATAGCTAGTGTAATAGTACCATTTGTGAGACATATAGAGTACCATTTGTGAGACATATAGCTATGTAAGATGTATCACAGGGAATTTTTTGGCATTAATAATAAAACTGTTTGTTTTAAAAAGGGACATGTAGTATATAGCTATATCTGCAAGTTACAGACTTCATAACTTCTGTGCATCAACTACCTAAGTCACATGGTACCAAGGAACAAACTGCTAATGACTGCTTTAGGAAATCACAGCCAATACAGATTTATTTTTATTTCTATTTGTTTTCTGGGGTAGAGCAGTGATTCAGTGTCAGTGGGGCATTGTCTATATATCGCAGCTTTGCTGATGTGACTCTTCTGACATGTTTGCTAATGTAGTCCATCACCATTATAAACATCAGTGGACTCAAGAGTTGAACCCTGATGCACACCCACCCCCACTGGGAGCCCCTCAGTGAGTCAAATCACTGCTCATACTTGAATCATGTGGTCTTCGTACGTAACCTGAACTAATTCGATCAATGTTTCTGGACTTCAAACCATCACAGGACTGCACAAATCAGCTTTCTTGGGACCTTGTCATATGCTTTCTGTAAGTCTAGGAATAGCCTGTTGGAATCTTTCTGCATGTCTAGCTTCTTCTCAGCAATCTGTCTGACTGCAAACATCGGGTCAGAACTGCTCATCTCCCATTTTACTTTCTACTACTCTGTGTATTCATTTATTAATCACGCTGTTCAGAACTGTCATGTAACAGGAGTTTGATACCTCTATACTGCCCACAGTTGTGAATGTCCCCTTTGTTCTTGTACACTGGCACTAGAACGCTTGTTCTCCAGTCATCTTGGATACACATTTTTCTCTATAATCCTGTATCTTCTGAAACAATTTCTCCCCGTCCTCACCTAACATCTTAATCATATCTGCTATGACCTCATCTGAGCCTGCTGCTTTCCCTGACTTCATTTTGCTAAGTGCTGTTCTTACATATTCTAGGTTGGGCTCCTCTTTGTATTTCATCCTAGGCTGTGTCTAGAGGAGTACAGCTTCTGTGGCGTTTTCCTCATTCAGAAATTGATGGAAGTACTCCTGTGGACTGGTGAGTAAGTTGTTGCTGTCATCCCTTTTAAAGGCTGTCTGACGACTATATTCTTTATCTTTCCTTGCAACGTATTGTTTTGTGACCATTTCCTTTGGCTGGGTACAGTGGCTCTCATGCCTTTGTTCTTTGCTATTGCAGCTGCTGTCTTAGCCTCTTTGTTAGCCAGCCAGTATTCCTTCCTAGCCTGGTTCATCTTTTCTCTCTCTGACTTCTTCTTGCATTCCTTCTTTCTTTAATAACTTTCTGGATTTCTACATTCCACCAGCTGTCCTTTTTCACACCTCATATATCTAGTCCTCACACACGTGCTGTTTTGAGCTGCTACCACTTTTCTTCATCTCCATCTATTTCCTCTTCTTACTGAAATGCTACAGCTCTGAGTATTTCTTCTGTTTTCTGTTTCTCCAATCAGCTTCCAGGTCCTCATCCTGGTCCCTATTGATCTAAGAATGTACTCTGACCACTACTTGCGGCTGATTGTGGCTACCACTGGTTTATACTGTGCGCTGACTGTTTCACTGGGGATAGCTTGCAATCTCTGATTCTACCCCACTGCCCTACCCTTACTATGAGGAAGTCCATCTGAATTGCATGTTGACCACTCTTGTATGTGATGTTGTGACTGGCTCTCTTTCTGAACTGTGTGTTGGCTTGCATCAAGCTGTTTGCCAGACAGAGGTCTAGAATGGCCTCTCCTTCTTTATTCTTATTGCCCCATAGATGTGGACTCAGCCAGTCTTCATATCCTGTTCTGTCTGTCCCAATACGTGCATTCAGGTCACTCATTATCAACAACAACTATTGTTCTCTAGTAGGTCCTGAAAGTTCTGCTGAATGCACTCCTTTCCTTGCTATCACATTCCTGCCAGGGGGCATAGGCTGAGATTAAGAAAAACGCCCTGTCCTTACACTGGAGTCTGACTGACATCCTCCTCCTCTTTGGTTCATAGGTAGGTACTAGGCTATCGGCCCAAGGGCCTAAGTAAGTCTAGCCAACAAGGTTCCCTGGCTTACACCACCCAAGAAAGTTAATTTCCTGTGCCACTGTCGAGCAGAGCCACAGAAGTGATCCCCGGGGTGTATTTCCTATTTCCCATCCAATAATCAGGATTTTTCTTGAAGAGTGCTAATGAGGAACTTTGCATGACATAGATGGGTAGCGTGTTCCAGAGTATAGGAAGTCTCTGGGACAGGAATGTATCCCACCAGCATGTCCTGTTTATGGTGGTGACAAGGTTTAGGTCCCTAAAGCGTGTAGCTCAGAGAGATTGGGATTTCTTTAGGTGTAGCATGTCAAACAGCATTGAGTTTAACATTGCTTTATATGTTAGGCAGAGATCTACTCGGAGTAGGTGATATGCTACAGAGTAAAGCTGGAGTTTTTTGAGTGGGTCATTGTAGGGCATCTGTTTGAGGCCAGTAATCCTCTTTGTGTGGTACTTCTGTGGCCTTTTCAGCTGCTGCAGATGTCTTGTGAGGTACATTCCAAAAGGGCCATTTTACTCTATAATGGGTCTAATGAGTGCCAAGTAGAGGGGAACAATTACCTCTTTTTACCTGGATGAGAACCCTTTTGTGATGAGGTGTGCCACATAGAAGGATTTCCTGACTAGTGTGGTGACGTGATTATCAAAGGAGAGACTACTGTCCACCTGGGTTCCAAGGTCTCTTATCACACATTCAGCATTAAGTAGACTGCTGTTTATGTGGTAGTTCATGGGTACAGGGCTTTTACCAAAGGGGATAACAATACACTTTTTGGCATTGAGCTTGAGGCCATGCCTCTGATACCAGGCATCTGTCTCAGTGAGGCCCTTATGTAAGATGTCCACATCATTTGGGGACTCGACTATGGATCCTAGTTTGCAGTCATCTACAAACTTCATTAGCCAGAGGCCTTCTGTGTTAGCCTGTACTTCAGAGAAGTAGTTACCAAACAGGAGAGGTCCCAGGACTGAACCCTGTGGTACTCCACTTGTCACTGGTTTGAAGTCAGATTTGGAGTCTGCAACTTTTACAGTGTGGGTTCTGTCAGTGAGCCAGTTGGCAACCCATCTTGTGACATACGGATTTATACCTAGTTTAGTGAGTTTAGCTATAATTCCAGAATGGGGGATGGTGTCAAAAGCCTTGGCGAGGTCAAGATAAGCTGTGTGAACCACCTTACCCTCGGCTACAGCTTTGGTGACTGCCTCAAAGAAGTCGATCAGGTTCAGAAGGCATGAGCTGCCTTTCACAAACCCGAACTGGGTGGGGTCCAGAGTTTGAAGGTTACCAATGTCTTTGTTTATGAGTTCCATGATGATACATTCAATGGCCTTGCAGACCAGGCTCGTCAGGCTAATAGGGTGATAGTTCCCAGGATCAGTGGTGACTCCCCCTCTGTGGAGTCGGATAACTGCTGCTGTGCACCATTCAGTGGGCACAAAGCCTGATGTGAGACTATGATTGAACATGGTGCTTAGATGGGGAGCCAGTTCGTTCTGAAGTTCGTGTAAAATGCAACCTGGGATGTTGTCCAGTCCCATGGATGCTGTGTTTTTGGTTTTAGAGAGTGCAGCTTTTACCTGCATAGATTTGATTACAGAGACTCTGCATTATTCCTGTATAGATATAGGCCCTTTAGGGAGTGAGGGGGGGGGGGGGTAAAGTTAGCACTGAACCTATCTGCTAGGATGTTGGCAATATCAATTGGTTCTGTAATTTTTGTGCCGTTGTGCTGTAACTCAGAGCAGATCTGGGTGTTGCCATTGAGATTCTTGACATAGCTATATCTTTGCCATCCTGTCACCCACTTAGGTTTGTAGGTGGTTACTGGGCTAGTGACCCAAAGGTCTTTATAACCCTAGCCATGTTTACCCAGTACAATACTAGAGAAACCCAATATAAAGGAGCTTGCCTAAACTCGAGATCTTAGTTAGCAATGACTGCCCATATCTAGGAGGGTCACTTCCAAGCTACAACCTGTCAATTAAGATATATTAAGTGTAGCTGTTTGTAGTTAGTATTTGTCAGTTGTCATAACGGCTAAGATACTCATCTCCAATACACTAGGTTCAAGGTTCAAGCCTGACCTCTTGTGAGTGCCTGTGTGAAGTTTGCATGTTCTTACTGTGTCTTTGTGGGGTTTCTCCCACCTATAATAAACATGCTGGATGTTTCTACCTCAAATTCAACCAAGAATAGAGTTGTGGGCAGCAGCACAAACTCCAGATGGTACCTGTAGGGGAGAAGAATTGAATAGTCCAACTGGTTTGGGCATCAGCTGCAGCACACAGTATCCTCTTGGTAGGAGAACATGGATCACAGACTGTGTGTCTTGGCTTGGTAACCACCCAGTGGCTTAAAATGGCTCTGGGTGATTGGGTCACCTTGACTAATGTCATTCCTGAAAATGTTTTTGCACATTATAGAAAAGGTAATAGACATTCGGAATTCCTGACTTCAAAAAAGCTCCAGTTTGTTTCTTTCAAATAATGAATAATATCTGCCTTGTACAAAGAAGCTGTGAAATCTTGTAACCTTGTTAAAGTGTTTTGTATGATCATATCATACTACGTAACAAACTGCAGCCAATGAATGTCACTTTTGTAGCAAATAATAAAATGAGGTTCAAATGGCAGTTCATTGTACAATCCCATAAGGCAATGCAGGGAGCAGTTTATCCACTTGTCATATGATTAAGTAATTGTGTGTTACTACATGACATTGCTTCATGAGGTGAGGGTCAGCCCCGTAGTATCTCACACCCTGTGATGTCTTACTGTTTAACAGAACATAGTGTGGACCATGGCTAATGAATGTCAGAACATAGTGTGGACCATGACTAATGAATGTCAGAACATAGTGTGGACCATGACTAATGAATATCAGGACATAGTGTGGACCATGACTAATGAATGTCAGGACATAGTGTGGACCATGACTAATGAATGTCAGGACATAGTGTGGACCATGACTAATGAATGTTAGGACATAGTGTGGACCATGACTAATGAATGTCAGAACATAGTGTATATCATGACTAATGAATGTCTGAACAGTGTGGACCATGACTAATGAATGTCAGAACATAGTGTGGAACATGACTAATGAATGTCAGAACATAGTGTGGACCATGACTAATGAATGTCAGAACATAGTGTGGAACATAGTGTGGACCATGACTAATGAATGTCAGAACACAGTGTGGATTATGAATAATGAATGTCAGAACAGTGTGGACCATGACTAATGAATGTCAGAACAGTGCGGACCATGACTAATGAATGTCAGAACATAGTGTGGACCATGACTAATGAATGTCAGAACACAGTATGGACCATGACTAATGAATGTCAGAACATAGTGTGGACCATGACTAATGAATGTCAGAACATAGTGTGGACCATGACTAACGAATGTCAGAACAGTGTGGACCATGACTAATGAATGTCAGGACATAGTGTGGGCCATGACTAATGAATGTCAGAACATAGTGCGGACCATGACTAATGAATGTCAGGACATAGTGTGGACCATGACTAATGAATGTCAGAACAGTGTGGACCATGACTAATGAATGTCAGAACATAGTGTGGACCATGACTAATGAATGTCAGAACATAGTGTGGATCATGACTAATGAATGTCAGAACAGTGTGGACCATGACTAATGAATGTCAGAATATAGTGTGGACCATGACTAATGAATGTCAGAACACAGTGGGGACCATGACTAATGAATGTCAGAACACAGTGTGGACCATTACTAATGAATGTCAGAACATAGTGTGGACCATGACTAATGAATGTCAGAACATAGTGTGGACCATGACTAATGAATGTCAGAACATAGTGTGGATCATGACTAATGAATGTCAGAACATAGTGTGGACTATGACTAATGAATGTCAAACATAGTGTGGACCATGACTAATGAATGTCAGAACATAGTGTGGACCATGACTAATGAATGTCAGAACATAGTGTGGATCATAACTAATGAATGTCAGAACAATGTGGACCATGACTAATGAATGTCAGGACATAGTGTGGACCATGACTAATGAATGTCAGAACATAGTGTGGACCATGACTAATGAATGCCAGAACATAGTGTGGACTATGACTAATGAATGTCAAACATAGTGTGGACCATGACTAATGAATGTCAGAACATAGTGTGGACCATGACTAATGAATGTCAGAACATAGTGTGAACCATGACTAATGAATGTCAGAACATAGTGTGGACCATGACTAATGAATGTCAGAACATAGTGTGGACCATGACTAATGAATGTCAGAACAGTGTGGACCATCACTAATGAATGTCAGAACATAGTGTGGACCATTGCTAATGAATGTCAGAACATAGTGTGGACCATGACTAACGAATGTCAGAACATAGTGTGGACCATGACTAATGAATGTCAGAACATAGTGTGGACCATGACTAATGAATGTCAGAACATAGTGTGGACCATGACTAATGAATGTCAGAACAGTGTGGACCATGACTAATGAATGTCAGAACAGTGTGGACCATAACTAATGAATGTCAGAACATAGTGTGGACCATGACTAATGAATGTCAGAACATAGTGTGGACCATGACTAATGAATGTCAGAACATAGTGTGGACCATGACTAATGAATGTCAGAACATAGTGTGGACCATGACTAATGAATGTCAGAACAGTGTGGACCATGACTAATGAATGTCAGAACAGTGTGAACCATAACTAATGAATGTCAGAACATAGTGTGGACCATGACTAATGAATGTCAGAACATAGTGTGGACCATGACTAATGAATGTCAGAACATAGTGTGGACCATGACTAATGAATGTCAGAACATAGTGTGGACCATGACTAATGAATTTCAGAACAGTGTGGACCATGACTAATGAATGTCAGAACAGTGTGGAACATGACTAATGAATGTCAGAACAGTGTGGACCATGAGTAATGAATGTCAGAACATAGTGTGGACCATGACTAATGAATGTCAGAACATAGTGTGGACCATGACTAATGAATGTCAGAACATAGTGTGGACCATGACTAATGAATTTCAGAACACAGTGTGGACCATGACTAATGAATGTCAGAACACAGTGGTGACCATGACTAATGAATGTCAGAGCACAGTGTGGACCATTACTAATGAATATCAGAACATAGTGTGGACCATGACTAATGAATGTCAGAACATAGTGTGGACCATGACTAATGAATGTCAGAACAGTGTGGACCATGACTAATGAATGTCAGAACAGTGTGGACCATGATTAATGTATGTCAGAACAGTGTGGGCCATGACTAATGAATGTCAGAACAGTGTGGACCATGACTAATGAATGCCAGAACATAGTGTGGACTATGACTAATGAATGTCAAACATAGTGTGGACCATGACTAATGAATAGCAGAACATAGTGTGGACCATGACTAATGAATGTCAGAACATAGTGTGGATCATAGTGTGGACCATGACTAATGAATGTCAGAACATAGTGTGGATCATGACTAATGAATGTCAGAACAGTGTGGACCATGACTAATGAATGTCAGAACAGTGCGGACCATGACTAATGAATGTCAGAACATAGTGTGGACCATGACTAATGAATGTCAGAACAGTGTGGACCATGACTAATGAATGTCAGAACAGTGTGGACCATGACTAATGTATGTCAGAACAGTGTGGGCCATGACTAATGAATGTCAGAACAGTGTAGACCATGACTAATGAATGCCAGAACGTAGTGTGGACTATGACTAATGAATGTCAAACATAGTGTGGACCATGACTAATGAATGTCAGAACATAGTGTGGACCATGACTAATGAATGTCAGAACATAGTGTGGAACATAGTGTGGACCATGACTAATGAATGTCAGAACATAGTGTGGATCATGACTAATGAATGTCAGAACAGTGTGAACCATGACTAATGAATGTCAGAACAGTGTGGACCATGACTAATGAATGTCAGAACATAGTGTGGACCATGACTAATGAATGTCAGAACACAGTATGGACCATGACTAATGAATGTCAGAACATAGTGTGGACCATGACTAATGAATGTCAGAACATAGTGTGGACCATGACTAACGAATGTCAGAACAGTGTGGACCATGACTATTGAATGTCAGGACATAGTGTGGGCCATGACTAATGAATGTCAGAACATAGTGCGGGCCATGACTAATGAATGTCAGAACATAGTGCGGACCATGACTAATGAATGTCAGGACATAGTGTGGACCATGACTAATGAATGCCAGAACAGTGTGGACCATGACTAATGAATGTCAGAACATAGTGTGGACCATGACTAATGAATGTCAGAACATAGTGTGGATCATGACTAATGAATGTCAGAACAGTGTGGACCATGACTAATGAATGTCAGAACATAGTGTGGACCATGACTAATGAATGTCAGAACAGAGTGGGGACCATGACTAATGAATGTCAGAACACAGTGTTGACCATTACTAATGAATGTCAGAACATAGTGTGGACCATGACTAATGAATGTCAGAACATAGTGTGGACCATGACTAATGAATGTCAGAACATAGTGTGGATCATGACTAATGAATGTCAGAAACTAGTGTGGACCATGACTAATGAATGTCAGAACATAGTGTGGATCATGACTAATGAACGTCAGAACAGTGTGGACCATGACTAATGAATGCCAGAACATAGTGTGGACCATGACTAATGAATGTCAGAACATAGTGTGGACCATGACTAATGAATGTCAGAACATAGTGTGGATCATGACTAATGAATGTCATAACATAGTGTGGACCATAACTAATGAATGTCAGAACATAGTGTGGACCATGTCTAATTAATGTCAGAACATAGTGTGGATCATAATTAATGAATGTCAGAACAATGTGGACCATGACTAATGAATGTCAGGACATAGTGTGGACCATGACTAATGAATGTCAGAACATAGTGTGGACCATGACTAATGGATGTCAGAACATAGTGTGGATCATAATTAATGAATGTCAGAACAATGTGGACCATGACTAATGAATGTCAGGACATAGTGTGGACCATGACTAATGAATGTGAGAACATAGTGTGGACCATGACTAATGAATGCCAGAACATAGTGTGGACTATGACTAATGAATGTCAAGCATAGTGTGGACCATGACTAATGAATGTCAGAACATAGTGTGGACCATGACTAATGAATGTCAGAACATAGTGTGGACCATGACTAATGAATGTCAGAACAGTGTGGACCATAACTAATGAATGTCAGGACATAGTGTGGGCCATGACTAATGAATGTCAGAACATAGTGCGGACCATGACTAATGAATGTCAGGACATAGTGTGGACCATGACTAATGAATGTCAGAACAGTGTGGACCATGACTAATGAATGTCAGAACATAGTGTGGACCATGACTAATGAATGTCAGAACATAGTGTGGATCATGACTAATGAATGTCAGAACAGTGTGGACCATGACTAATGAATGTCAGAACATAGTGTGGATCATGACTAATGAATGTCAGAACATGGTGTGGACCATGACTAATGAATGTCAGAACACAGTGGGGACCATGACTAATGAATGTCAGAACACAGTGTGGACCATTACTAATGAATGTCAGAACATAGTGTGGACCATGACTAATGAATGTCAGAACATATTGTGGACCATGACTAATGAATGTCAGAACATAGTGTGGATCATGACTAATGAATGTCAGAACATAGTGTGGACCATGACTAATGAATGTCAGAACATAGTGTGGATCATGACTAATGAACATCAGAACAGTGTGGACCATGACTAATGAATGTCAGAACATAGTGTGGACCATGACTAATGAATGTCAGAATATAGTGTGGACCATGACTAATGAATGTCAGAACATAGTGTGGATCATGACTAATGAATGCCATAACATAGTGTGGACCATAACTAATGAATGTCAGAACATAGTGTGGACCATGACTAATTAATGTCAGAACATAGTGTGGACCATGACTAATGAATGTCAGAACAGTGTGGACCATGACTAATGAATGTCAGAACATAGTGTGGACCATGACTAATGAGTGTCAGAACATAGTGTGGACCATGACTAATGAATGTCAGAACATAGTGTGGATCATAACTAATGAATGTCAGAACAATGTGGACCATGACTAATGAATGTCAGGACATAGTGTGGGCCATGACTAATGAATGTCAGAACATAGTGTGGACCATGACTAATGAATGCCAGAACATAGTGTGGACTATGACTAATGAATGTCAAACATAGTGTGGACCATGACTAATGAATGTCAGAACATAGTGTGGACCATGACTAATGAATGTCAGAACATAGTGTGGACCATGACTAATGAATGTCAGAACATAGTGTGGACCATGACTAATGAATGTCAGAACATAGTGTGGACCATGACTAATGAATGTCAGAACAGTGTGGACCATTACTAATGAATGTCAGAACATAGTGTGGACCATGACTAATGAATGTCAGAACATAGTGTGGACCATGACTAGTGAATGTCAGAACATAGTGTGGACCATGACTAATGAATGTCAGAACAGTGTGGACCATGACTAATGAATGTCAGAACAGTGTGGACCATAACTAATGAATGTCAGAACATAGTGTGGACCATGACTAATGAATGTCAGAACATAGTGTGGACCATGACTAATGAATGTCAGAACATAGTGTGGACCATGACTAATGAATGTCAGAACAGTGTGGACCATGACTAATGAATGTCAGAACAGTGTGGACCATAACTAATGAATGTCAGAACATAGTGTGGACCATGACTAATGAATGTCAGAACATAGTGTGGACCATGACTAATGAATGTCAGAACATAGTGTGGACCATGACTAATGAATGTCAGAACAGTGTGGACCATGACTAATGAATGTCAGAACAGTGTGGACCATGACTAATGAATGTCAGAACATAGTGTGGACCATGACTAATGAATATCAGAACATAGTGTGGACCATGACTAATGAATGTCAGAACATAGTGTGGACCATGACTAATGAATGTCAGAACACAGTGTGGACCATGACTAATGAATGTCAGAACACAGTGTGGACCATGACTAATGAATGTCAGAACACAGTGTGGACCATTACTAATGAATGTCAGAACATAGTGTGGACCATGACTAATGAATGTCAGAACAGTGTGGACCATGACTAATGAATGTCAGATCAGTGTGGACCATGACTAATGAATGTCAGAACAGTGTGGACCATGACTAATGAATGTCAGAACAGTGTGGACCATGACTAATGAATGTCAGAACATAGTGTGGACCATGACTAATGAATGTCAGAACAGTGTGGACCATGACTAATGAATGTCAGAACAGTGTGGACCATGACTAATGAATGTCAGAACAGTGTGGACCATGACTAATGAATGTCAGAACAGTGTGGACCATGACTAATGAATGTCAGAACAGTGTGGACCATGACTATTGAATGTTAGTAGTTATCTGCAAATAAGTCTTTGTAGCGTCTCAGCTCCATTCTTCTCTTTGTGTTCCCATCTGCAGTCCAGCCAATGGTGGCCGCAGTTGCTTCGGTCCCAGCTATGAATTCCAGCTCTGTAACACTCAGGAATGCCTGAAGCATAGCGACGATTTCAGGGAGCAGCAATGCCGACAGTGGGATCCATACTTTGAATATCAGAATGCCAAACATCATTGGCTGCCTTACGAACACCACGAAGGTTAGTATTCAATCTCTAAGATAAACGCGCTGAACAAGTAATGTTTACCTCCTAGCTGAAGTGCTCCTGGTATCAGTCATCTGTTTTCCTAATAGGAAGCATATGGGGCTTAAGTCTATTGGAATGTTTTCCACTGTAACATGCAAGAAGTTTTTTTAAGGAAAAGCATTAAATTCTATAATGAATACATTTTATCTTCAGAAGAAGAACAGGCATTGAGTTTCATGCAACCTTTTTATTTATTTTTTCATCTTTGAAGAGCATGCTAAGCTGGAATTTAGTTGCAAAGTGCAATCGGGCTGCATGGATGGTATGTATTTACCTACAGAACTGTAAGAGAAGTCCATATGCAAATTTCACACTACAGGAGATTGCAAAACCGTAACAATGCATGTGGAAAGTGTCAGGTGTCAATTTAGCAGATAATCTCAGTTGTGTCTATTGTGGGTTTATGTCGGAGAGTATAGATTTCATTATATTTAAAAAGAATATCAGTTCTGCCCCTGATAGTCACAGTAATAACAGAGAACATTGACACAATGTATCCGGCTAAGCTAAACCAGAGTTCTACCCATTCGACTTAACAGTGAAACATGTTAACAACTTGCTTTTCTTCTTTACATAGACTTATAACGGTGGTATGAAGTCAGCATGAGGGAGTAAAAGGCCTGTACCAGTTGTTAAAATGCAGGAAGTTCCATAGGGGCACTCCTAGATAGACCTACTCTTCTTCTTCTGTGACTCAAGACAAGGATGTGACAGGTCTTCCTGAGTATGAGCTCATTATGTTAACAATATGCAGCAATAGCCTTGGGGTTTAATACATCAGTACCAAGACAGTTGACAGTGTATATAATGAAAGCAGGGTAAAAAAAACTCAAATATACTATACTATTTGCACACACACACACAAACACACACACACACACACACACACACACACACACACACACACACACACATGCACGTGCACACAAGCACACACACACGCACTTATGATCTAACTCTCAAGGCATGGATAAAGATTATTTATATAATCAGTTTAATTAGTACCAGACAGTGTTACACATATTTTGGTAAACATATCAGTATTTAACATTTGTTTTTTTTATTAGTTGAATGCAGTCATTTATCTACTCCATTGGCCTCACTATCTAGGTCTCGATGCCACCAGCTAATCTGTTTGTTACCCCACCTCAGTTGCTAGGGCACTTTCATCACCTTGTGGTCAGTCTCACATTTCTAGTTGGATTATAATATTGGTAAACATAACTTATTTTCTAAGCAATGGAAAAACAGGGCTAGATGCCATCTGGCAATTATGTATGCTTCTTGGCAATACTGAAAATACATACGTATGTATTTTAGTATACATTTATAGTACCCAACCCAAGTACTCAGAAAGAGAGACAGTCACAAGATCACATACAAGAGTAGCCAACATGCAACTCAGGTAGACTTCCTCCTAGTAAAGAAAAGGCACTGGGGTAGAATCCATGATTGCAAAGTCATCCCCAGTGAAACAGTTGGTTCACAGCATAAACCATTAGTTGCCACAATCAGCTGCAAGCAGTGGTCAGAGAAGGCTCTAAGGTCAACAGAGACCAGGCTGAAGACCTGGAAGTTGACTGGAGAGAAAGTACAGCAGTTCAAGGAATTACTCAGGGCTCTAGCACCCCAAGAAGAGGAGGAAATAGGTGGAGTTGAAGAAGAGTAGCAGCACCTAAAAACAGCATGTGTTAGGACTACAGAAAAGATATGTGGCCGAGCCAGGTATGGAAATAAGGTACATAAGGAAAGCTGGTGGTGGAATGCAGAAGTGCAGGAAGTAATCAAAAGAAAGAAGGAGTGCAGGAAGAAGTGGGAGGCTGAAAAGACTGACCAAGCTAGGAAGGACTACTGGTTGGCTAACAAAGAAACTAAGAAAGAAGTTGCAATAGCAAAGAATAGGACATCGGAGGCACTCTACCAACTTCTGGAAAGTGACTCAGTAAGGGGCACAAAGAAACTATATCAGGTCACAAGGCAAAGACAGAAAGATAAAGAAGATAGTCAGACACCCTTCATAAGGGATTCCAGCAACAACCTGCTTACCAGCCCACAGGACATCAAAGGCAGATGGAAGGAGTATTTCCAGCAGCTTCTGAATGAAGAAAACCCCACAGAAGCGGTACTGCCCCAGAAACAGCCTACAATGAGAGTAGAAGAGGAGCCCAGCTTAGAAGAAGTAAGAGCAGCACTAAGGAAAATGAAGTCAGGGAAAGCAGCAGGCTCAGATGAGGTCACAGCAGATGTGATAAAGATGCTGGGTGAGGAGGGTACTAACTGCAGTGTGGAGAGAAAGGCGTATCCCAGATGACTGGAGAATAAGCATACTCATGCCAGTGTACAAGAACAAAGGGGACATCCACAACTGTGGACAGTACAGAAGCATCAAACTCCTACCACATTGCATGAAAGTTCTGGAGAGGGTGATTGATAAACGGATACACAGAATAGTAGAATGTAAGATGGGAGATGAACAGTTCGGATTCAGATCAGGATGCAGCACAATTGACCCGATGTTTGCATTGAGACAGATACTTGAGAAGAAACTAGAGAAGAGGAGAGAGTCAAACTGGGCTTTCCTAGACTTGGAGAAAAGCATATGACAAGGTTCCAAGAAAGCTGATCTGGGCAGTACTGCGGTGGTTTGAAGTTCCAGAAACATTGGTAGAATTAGTACAGGCTATGTACAAGGACCCAGTGACTCAAGTACAAACAGTGTTTGGCCTCACTGATGGGTTCCCAGTGGGAGTGGGTGTACACCAGGGTTCAGCTCTGAGCCCACTGCTGTTCATACTGGTAATGGACTACATCAGCAAACAGGTTGGAGGGGTCAGAGCAACAAAGCTGCTGTATGTAGACGATGTGGCAGTACAGGCAGACTCTGATCTAGAACTTCAGCAAAGGATAGGAGAATGGAATGCAAATCTGAAGGCACATGGGATGAAACTAACCACAGATAAGACAGTGGTAATGGCAGCAGATTGGGGAAATCAGAAGAAGCTGAGAATAGAGATAGAAGGGAAGATAGTGGAACAGGTAAACAGCTTCAAGTATCTGGGAAGGGTGGTTGAGGAGAAGGGTAGTCTGAATGAAGATGTCAAAGCTAGAATCAGAGGGGCTGCAGCCAACTGGCATAGAGTATCAGGTGTAGTATATGACAGAAGAATGCCAAAGAAGCTGAAAAGTAAGGTGTACAAGACAGTGGTGTGACCAGTACTACTGTATGGTACAGAAACCTGGGCAGTAAAGGCAGAACAGTTGAAGAAGCTAGAGGTGATGGAAATGAAGCGCCTGATAAAGGTGGTAGGATGCACACTGCGGGACAGGCGAACAAATGAGGACATAAGAGCAGAAGCCAAAGTAGCTCCAATTGCAGAAAAGATCAAAGAAAACAGATTACGATGGTTTGGGAGCATGTGTAGAAAAGCAGAAGACAATATGGTGAGGGAGATTTGGGACAGACAGGAAGAAGGTAAGAGAAAGCGAGGGCGTCCAGCAAAGAGGTGGATGGATTGTGGGAAAGAAGATCTGCGACAGTCAGGCATGAGTGTTGAAGAAGGCAGGAGAGTGGCACTGAATCGAGAGAGTTGGCGACAGTTAATATGATACCCCGACCCCATGTAAATGGGAAAAAGGGGATGATGATGATGATGATGATGATGATTTATAGTACCCAACCTGAAACATACATATATGCCAACTCCATGGTCGCACTAACTCAGGAAGCAATGTTGGAAGAACACAATATTGGAATATGGTAGTATGCATCCTCGCCATATATTCCCGAATGTGGTAAAAAGTCAGTTCACTAGGATAAGGAGTAAAGAACCCATTCAGCTTAAAGAACAAGTGGATATATTACAAGATCTCTTTACAGATAGGGGATATAAGACCACCACTGTAAGAAATATTAGGGAGAAGGTGTTAGAAGAAACAAGCTTGATATGTAGTGATACCACAAATAATAATGATCCACATGTGGCTGATAAACAATGTGGGCACCACTATAAAAATAAAAAGAGAGATGTTTCTAGAAATGAAGTTACTTTCATTACCAGATATACCAATGATAACAGTATAATCACAGGTATTATACGTAGACATTGGCATATATTCGGTCTTGAACAAAATATTAGTAAAATTTTAGGCACACAGCCAAGATTCACATATAGGAATAGCAAAAATCTAAAGAGAATTCTTTGCACTGATCATAGTACATTAATTAAACGAACACATTCTTTGGGAGAATGGAAGCCTTTTGGAACTTTTCCATGTGGCTCCTGTAATTTCTGCCACCTTACTAGTGAAAATAAAGTTTTTCAACATCCAAATATGGAATTCAGTTTCAAACGTAGATTTTATGCTTCCTGTAATGATTCGAATCTCATTTACTTAGCAAATTGTAAACAATGTCAAGCCTTCTATGTAGGTATGACTTCACGAAGGCTTAGAGATAGGATCTATAATCATATTTATGATATAAGAAAGAAAAACCAGTTGAATGCATTAGCGAAACATGCTACTATATATAAGGGACATTCGTTTGTGTTCCGAGTGCTACAATTAGTGAATGTTACTGAGAGAGGAGGAAGTCCTATAAATAGGCTGGAAACTATAGAGCTGCAATGGATATTTAGAATGCAAGCACATCAGTTTCCAGGCCTTAATCAGTATATAAGCATTAAACCAATACTTGACTCACGCCCCTTGAAATGAAGTTGTACACACTATATTTATATTTTATTTCATCTTATTCTTTAACATGTTGTTATGTTTTTAATGAAATTGACATTATATGTAAAAGTTATTATTATTTTTTATATACATATATTTTTTAGATAAATTCACTAACATATTTATTAATTCAGCAATTAATATGAATTTATTGTTATAGTGATCAGTTAAGCTTTAGGTTATAAGTTTTTATATTTCTTAATTTTATATATTAGTTAAGATGTTTTAGCAAGGATGTATTGCTTGTAAAATGATGCTTTCAGCTAGAAATGTGAGTTACTCTTCGGAGGATTTAATTGATTTAATTAACTAATTGATAAATTGTTTGAGTAATTAGTTTATGAATGATTTTGTGATTACTATTTAAGATGAGAGGTTTTCACTGTGTTTAGAGATCTGAAGAAGCATACTCAGTGTGTACGTGAAAGCGCTTATCAACTCTTTTATTGGATTAAAAGCTCATTATTTCATCGTGGTGGTCCAGCTTTGTATTTTTTCTGCATATTTCGTTTTATGTTCTCAAAGTCTGGACCTTTAGACAGCAGCGTTACTTTTTGTTCTAGCTATACTAACTTGAAGAAGGATGAAATATCCCCAAACAAGTGAGCCATTACCACTGCACACTTAGACACCTCCCTTGCAATCATTTTGTTTCCATTTTGGAAACACCACAGAGCGTTATGCCTTTCATCTTTTTTTTGCTTTGTGCTACTGATACTCAATCAATTTCACCTTGAGCCGATGTAGGGAAGCCAGTATAGATATAGATAAATAGATGCGTTCATAAAACATGAAGTTTAAATTCATATAAATATAATTAAAATTAAAAGGTCACCTTTACACCTAAAACCCCACTAATTAATACATTTGACACACAATAAAACAGTTTATGATGCTCTTACAATTTTGCCACTCTGTTTTTAAGAACACTGGAAATAGATCTACTGTCATTAAGTCCTGGAGGACTGTGGCATTTGCATTAATTTACCAAAGCAACTCCCTGCTTTTAAGATATATATTTTTAATTTTTCCCACTAATTTGCATTTCTACTTGTTACAAAATTAAAAATAAAAAGTTACACAATAAATTGCATATCATAGAATGTATGACCAAAGCACGTTTGTCATCCTGTTTCTTCTACTATAAATATATGTTGGTAAATCCTCTTGTTAAGAGGGTTCTCGGTTTTTCCAACATAAAATGAGTCACAGGAATCACAACAGGCTGCAGATGATGTGATCCAATTAGATCGACCTGTGATTGTCCAAACTGATAATTTAGGTCTAATAAATCCCTTCCCTAGGACATTAATATACTGACATTGTGTATGACACACACACACGTTTTGTACTTATTTACTAGTGTCAACCTGTGCTTTATAAGGATCCTCCAGCCTAATTTTAATGTTAGCCTTTCTTTTAAAAGCAGTGGATGTTTTGTCCCCACGCCTTCCTTAGTTAATCCAAGATGTTCAAAACCTTTCTAGAGTCGATATGAAATGTCTCTTATAGGTGCACTATGTGCAGAATAACGTATCACTAGAGCGTGACAACAAATGTTGGTATTCTGATCATTTCCCTTTTTATATTAAATGTTGAACTTTTAACTACAATATTTATATGAGTTTAAACTTCATTTGTTACGAATGTGCAAAATCACCTGACTACGCATGTGATCTACATTTTATTTAAACTGATTTGCTTTTGTAGTTTTAAATCGTTCTGATGAAGTCCGAGTCCCTTAAAGATAAAAGCACTTAATTTTCTTGTTTTGTACTAAACAAAGTGTTGTAACATTTTATAATATACTTGTGGTTTCTGTCCTTTCTGAGCTCTTGGAATATAACATCTGCTTAGCATTGTGTTTGTTGTTTATATATATATATATATATATATATATATATATATATATATATATAAACGTGTGTGTGTTCGCATGTATACAAGTGCACACACCACACAATGGCATACATATACACACACACACACACACACACACACACACACACACACACACACATACACACATACACATACACACACAATGGCATACACACACACACACACATGCACACAATGGCATACATACACACACATGCACACAAAATGGCATACATATGCACATGCACTCACTCACACACACACACACACACACACACACACACACACACACACACACACACACAAAATGGCACGTGAGCACACACACACACACACACACACACACACACACACACACACACACACACACAAAATGGCATACACACACACACACACACACACACACACACACAATGGCATACACATACACACACACACGCACACACATGCACACACACACACAGTGGCATACACACACACACAATGGCATACATATACATGCACACGCGCGCACACACACACACACACACACACACACACACACACACACACACACACAGTGGCATACACATACACACACACAAACACACACACACACACAGACATGCACACAATGGCATACAAACACACACACACAAAATGGCATACATATACACACGCGCTCACACACACACACACAAAATGGCATACACATACACACACACACACACACACACACACACACACACACACACACACACACACACAATGGCATACTTATACATGCAAATGCACACATACACACACACACACACACACACACACACACACACACACACACACACACACACAAAATGGCATACACATACACACACACACATGCACAATGGCATACATACACACACACACACACAAAATGGCATACATATACACACACACTCACACACACACACACACACACACACAAAATGGTATACATATACACATGCGAGCACACACGCACACACACACACACACACACACACACACACACACACACACACAATGTCATAAACAGACACACAAACACACACACATACACACACACACACACACACACACACACACACACACACACACACACACACACACACTCAGATATGCATATGCATTACATACAGAATTTCTTGTCACAAATGGTATTTATCTTATTGTTCTATCTGTTTCTTGTTACAAATGGTATTTATCTTATTGTTCTATCTGTTTCTTGTTACAAATGGTATTTATCTTATTGTTCTATCTGTTTCTTGTTACAAATGGTATTTATCTTATTGTTCTATCTGTTTCTTGTTACAAATAGGTTCATAGGTTCATACTAGGCTATCTGCCCTAGGGCATTTATAAGCCTAGCCAGAGTGTGTATGGCTTTCGCCACCCATTTTAAATTAATTTTGCTATGCCCTTTTTCAAGGTTAGTATACTGTGCCTGTGTCTAACAGTGACACAGAAGTGATACCTGGGATAAACCTACGATCTCCCATCCACTCATCAAGATTCCTCTTGAAGAGAGTCAATGAGGGACTCTGCCTACCCTGGACTGGGATTTTATTCCAGAGTGAAGGGAGCCTCTGGGTTATGAATCTGTCCCTCCAGTATGTCCTATTTATTTCAGTGCTGAGGTTTAAGTCCCTCGAGCGTGTAGCTCGATGGGATTTGGATTTTCTGAGGTGCAGCATGTCCATTAATTCCGGGTTGGACATGGCTTTATACGTCAGGCACAAATCGCCTCTGAGCAGGCGGTATGCCACTGAGTAGAGCTGGAGTTTCTTTAACCGGGCAGCATACGGCATCTGTTTGAGCCCCTTGATCCTCTTGGTGAGGTACTTTTGGGGTCTTTCCAGTTGCTGCAGGTGTCTGGTAAGGTACATCCCAAAAGGGGCATTGTACTCAATTATGGGCCTGATGAGGGATGAGTAAAGAGGCACGATGACCTCCGCTGATCTAGATGTGAATCCCTTCATGATTAGGTGGGCTATATAAAATGTTTTTCTAACCACTTTGGCCACATGGTTGTCAAATGAGAGATTGCTATCAACTTGGGTCCCCAGGTCCCTAATGACTTCTTCTGTACTTAATGGATTACCACCTATGTGGTAATTTGTGGGCACTTTGTTTTTGCCAAAGGGGATGACTATACACTTTTGGCTTAGCTTGAGGCCATGGCTCTGGCACCAGTTGTCTGTTTCTATGAGGCCCTTTTCGAGGATGCTTGTGTCGGCTGGAGAGTCTATTATGGTGCCTAGTTTGCAGTCATCTACGAACTTGGTCAGCCACAGTCCTTCCATGTTGGCCTGTACCTCCGAGAAATATATACCGAACAAGATAGGTCCCAAGACTGAGCCTTGTGGGATGCCACTTGTAACTGGTTTGGAGTCTGACATGGCTCCAGCTATTCTAACCATGTGGGTTCTGTCCTTGAGCCAGTTTGCAACCCATCTAGTGACATAGGGGTTTATATTTAAGCTGGTGGGCTTATCTATAATGTCCGAGTGGGGTATTGTATCAAAGGCTTTTGCGAGGTCCAGGTAGGCTGTGTGGACCACCTTCCCCTTGTCACTGGCCTTGGTGACTGTTTCAAAGAAATCGACCAGGTTTAAGAGGCAGGATCTGCCCTTAACAAAGTCGAACTGGGTAGGATCCAGTGTCTGTAGGTCCCCAATATCTTTATTTATAAGGTCCATGATGATCCTTTCCATAGCTTTGCAGACCAAGCTAGTGAGACTTATGGGGCGATAGTTTCCAGGATCCGTTGAGGCACCACCTTTGTGGAGAGGGGCCACTGTTGCTGTACGCCACTCTTTGGGTACATATCCTGTAGTAAGGCTGAGATTGAACAGTAGTTTTAGGTTTGGATTTTGCCCTTCTTGGAGTTCATGTAGGACGCAGCCCGGGACACCGTCTGGTCCCATTGATGCTGTGTTTCTTGCTTTGGAAAGGGCAGCTCTTACCTGAGCATCTGAGATGTCAGGGGGGCAGCACTCTGCTGGGATAGATATTAGCCCTTTTGGTGGGGAGGGGGGGGGTTTGCGCTGAACCTGTCAGCTACGATGTTGGCAATGTCTGTGGGTTCGGTGTATTTTTTGTCATTTTGGACTAATTCTGAGCATATCTGGGAATTCCCACCCAGGTTCCTAACATAACTAAATAAAGCCTTGTGATTATCCTTAGTGTCTTAAATGGTATTTATCTTATTGTTCTATATCTGTTTTTTGTTATAAATGGTATTTATCTTATTGTTCTATCTGTTTCTTGTTATAAATGGTATTTATCTTATTGTTCTATATCTGTTTCTTGTTACAAATGGCATTTACCTTATTATTGTATCTGTTTCTTGTTACAAATGGTATTTATCTTATTGTTCTGTCTGTTTCTTGTTACAAATGGTATGTATCTTATTGTTCTATATGTTTCTTGTTACAAATGGTATTTATCTTATTGTTCTATCTGTTTCTTGTTACAAATGGTATTTATCATATTGTTCTATGTTTGTTTCTTGTTACAAATGGTATTTATCTTATTGTTCTATCTGTTTCTTGTTACAAATGGTATTTATCTTATTGTTCTGTCTGTTTCTTGTTAGAAATGGTATTTATCTTATTGTTCTATATCTGTTTCTTGTTACAAATGGTATTTATCTTATTGTTCTGTTTCTTGTTGCAAATGGTATTTATCTTATTATTCTATCTGTTTCTTGTTCGTACCTGCTTTTGTGCATTTAGTAATAATTCTTAATCTGGTGCAGAGGATGTTGAATAGGCTGGCATTCTTTAATCCCAAAGGATAATTAGTTTGTGTCCCTTTGATTTGAGCAGCATCCTCTGTGCCTGTGCAGTCCAGTCACACTCCTTTCCACACTCTGAGCAGCAGTAGGCAGATGTTGATTTGGTATTACAGGCACGGATCTTCCTGAAGGCTCTCTTATTCTCTGCCCTCCGTGCCAAGGTGGTTTCATACATAGTGAGAGCTTCCTTCTCTTCCCATTTCCAGACTTACTTGTCTGAGGCATGAGAATACCAGGTGTTCATGCTGATGGAGACAGTACTGAACTCATGCTTAGACAAGTCCTTGTAGTGCAATTTGGGTCACCTGTCAGCTTGTTTCCAGACTCCAGCTCTGCAAAAGGAGGTCATTTGGTATTCAGTTGTCCGTCATGTGTGAGACATAACCCAACTAGTGCAAGTCCTCTGTTTCAGGAGGGTGAGCATGGAGGCTGTGCCCACCCTCTCAAACAATATGCTGTTGAGGATCTTGTCCTTCCATTTGATTCCAAGCATATGCCGAAGGCAGTGCATACATTAAGCTGGTGCTCCTGTTTTGAGCTTGAAGTCCATGTTTCACTGGCGTACAGTAATGTGCTCAAGACACGGGCTTTGTAAACCTGCACCTTGGTGTGTACAGTGAATTTATTATTATCCCCTACTCTCTTCGTTAGCCTGGAAAATGTTGCATTGGGTTTTCTAGTGTACTTGCTGATGTTGTTATCAAGCAACAAGCTGTCCAAGATTGTAGAGTCTACGTACACAAACTCATGGGTGACCTCCAGCTCATAGTCACTCACCCTGATATATGGCGTGTTGCCCATGTTTTGGCCTATCACCTGAGTCTTCTTTAGACTGATTGTGATGCCAAATGCCATACATGCATCCTCAAAGTAAGTCATGAGCAACTCAAGTTCCTGCTGAGTGTGAGCAGCAATAGCTGCGTCATCAGCGAACAGGAAGCACCTTAAATGCTTTGTAAGGCTGTGGCTATAAATGTCTTTATTCTTTGCCATTTTCATATCTATACTATTGAATAATGACATCTGATAGGCATTTTATATGCTGTAATACAAGCAGATGAGACTGGGTGTTTATCAGCAGTTAGTCTCTGCACCATGATTACCGTCTGTGTAAAATAACTACATTACGAGGAGTTACGTAAGGAGTACGTACTGATGCACATTTAGTACTTTACCTTTGCGTGCACTGAAGCAGAACTATAACTCGTCAGCAGGATGCTGTCAGTGTTACATTGTTTTACAGTAACAATCATTTGGAAATAGCAGTTAAACATTATCATTTAATAATTATACTTAGGAGGGTCTGACATATTTTGTAACTAATGACAAGTTTTGATCCAGATGGGCTGGATGAAATAAAACTTTAGCTGTATTTTCATAAAGTAAAGGTGTTAGCTCATAGGCTGCCTATTCCCATCTCAATGGTCAAATAACAAAACAAACTTCAGTCTGATTATGTGGTCATACGTAGTAGGGGAGAATTCATTGACCAGCCAGCTTCATAAAATAGTTTGTTACCTCCAGTTAGTGTGTCTGTGTAGTGCAGAGATACCTGTGAAACGTACTGGAGATTAAGAGACAAAAGTTCAGAAAACATTGATTAGCTTGGTATTAGGCTTGTGTGTTTGGGGCATTATGTAGTAAACCCCTGCTCAGTGAGCCATTTCGTGCAGCAGTCTAGCCTTAGTGCTTTCAAGTTCTAAGTTCATGCATTTAACTTACATGTTGCATCAGTCTTAGTCCCCTTCTCAGGACTGTCCTCGTTCCTGCATCTATCAGATAATGTCCTGTATGGATGGAACTGGATGTTGTACTTACACTTGGATAAACCATTTCGTATTAAATTATAATAAAAACACTTAATATTGTATTAAAGTTACAAAAGAGCTTAATGATTTATTAAAGTTTGCCTTCCTGCATTGATTGGTATTGTTTTAAACCAGTCATTCTTATATTATTACCAGACTTTTTTTTGGCTGATCTTACCTCTCCTTATGTACCTTCAGATTCTAGTGCACTCCTTACTGCCTTGTGGGGTTGATGGGGGCAGGAAAATCGTAGCACAAATAGACCGTTACACTTTCAACAATTCCTCAGTTTTCTTCACACAAATGTTTTGCTCCACAGATTGTCAGACATTTTGTGTCAAGGTTCATCACAGTCCCCTGCAATGCATGACTTAATGTCTGTCCAAGACACAAATAAGTACAGCTGGGCATAACCTTTCGGAAATCCAGATATTTACCCCACAGCTCAGAGATCATGTTCTCTTGCACTGCACTCACACTGTCCACCCTACTCCTTTCCATAATCCTTATATCCCTAAATCCCTAATATCTCTCTCTATTCCAAACCCCATTACCTTCTCCACTAACTTCTCTGGAACATCTTCTATCTCTGCCTCCTTAATTACTCCACCCAACTGCTATACAGAGATCTCCCTGAGCCTATGTCAACTAAATCCCCCCTCCATCACAAAGTAAAGCCATCACCTCAATATATAAAAACAGTTGAATCAATTGAACTTCTCTACTGTAAATTATCAAATGAGACACACCAAACCAACCACCAACTAAAAACTATAATGTCACACTTTTATGTTCTCCAGCATACCTTTATGTGGTGACATACAAACCAGTCCGGGACCCACAACCCTCAACCATCTCACCAGACATACCAACAGAGACTCCCACGAGTCTTTATATATGTAGTAAATCTGAATCTCTGAAGTATCTGTATTAAAACCTCAGACTTCCACGTATGGATCACTAGCAACCAGACATTATTGCCACCACTGAGACCTGGCTAAAACCTCATATTAAAGATGCTGAATTTCTCCCTCCAGGCTTTCAAACTATAAGATTAGACAGGGCCCATAAAAAAGGTGGCAGTGTCGCCCATCTGTAGTCCAACAACCACAATCAGGTTCCATTTACTAACTCCATACCTCAGTTCTCTAATTCAGAAACACTCATAGGTGTCTTAAATATGAATAACAGCAAAAAACTTTGTAACATAGCCGTCTACATACTCCAGGAAACAACATACCCATATTTATTTATTTTATTTTACATTTGTTGACTGGGCTAGTCTAACTGGATATATGTCCATTTTCAGTAGAGGCCCGGGGAGAAAAGCTCCAGCATAAACAGTTAAAACGTTAACAATTTATAAAAAGGACATGTATATTAAAATTACAGTACAGAGATAGCATTGTTTATATGAATAAATATAATACAAATTATGGATTATAGACAATATACAAAGGGGAAAAGTAAAGAACAATTATTAGATCACAAAAACAGAGCAGGTGTAAAGAGAAAATGAGTTGGTTTGTATGCTTAGGTTAGTGTGTGGGGATGGGATTTGAGCAGGAGGGGCATGGAATTTCATTCTGGGTTAGAACAAGGACAGAGCCACTGGGCTTTAAGATGTTCTTTGATATGTTTTTTGAATAGAGTAGTAGAAGCTAGGGTAGATAGTTCAGAAGGGAGCAGATTCCAATTTTTTCCTATAGTATTAGAGAAAAGAGAGTCACCTGCTTTGTTGTTGGATTTAACTAAGGATACCGGATGTTTATTGGCAGAACGTAGTGTAGACAGATTTTTGTATGGTGAAATCAGATCTGTGAGGATAGGGGTATTATTGGGATAGTGCAGGATTTTATGGGTAATAAGTAGTTGTTTACTGAGTATAAGGTTCTGTATTTCTAGCCATCCAAGTTGTCTAAGGTTAAGGCAGTGGTGAGTTTTAAAGGGAGAGCATGTGATAAATCTATCAATGCCTTTATAACATGTAGAAAGTTTTGAGAGGTTGTTTTTAGATAAGTTAGTATATATGGCAGAGGCATAAAAGAGGGTAGAGATGAGGTGGGTCTGGGAAATAGTCTTCCTGGCTAAAGGGGTAAGGAATGGTTTAATTCTATAGAGAGAACCAAGTTTTTGTTAACAGATTTTATGGTGGAGTTAATATGGTCATCATAGTTAAGGCAATTGTCAATTGTAACTCCTAATAGCTGGGTGGTAGTATCTGGGGTTATGTTGGTGGCATTATTAGAGGTAATAGTAAAGAATGGATTTGGTGATTTATGAGCTGGCGTAAAAAGGAGTAGTTTTGTTTTTTTGGGATTAAGGAGGAGGCAGTGTTGCATAAACCAGTTTTCAACACTTTGGAATACATTTTGGGTAATTGACTGGAGGGAGGCTAGATTCTTAGAAGTACAGATTAAGGTTGAATCATCTGCATATTGGATGCAGGTGGCTTGGGGTGTGTTCAAGTGAAGGTCATTGATGAATAAGGAAAAGAGAAGGGGACCTAAAATAGAGCCTTGTGGGACTCCAATATTTACGGGAAGTAATGATGACAGATTGTTTTCCCAAAGTACTGCTTGTTGCCTATTTTGAAAGTAAGCCCTAAACCATTGCAATGTTTGTGGGTTAAGAGAATAGGAATTTACTTTGTCTAGAAGTAAGTTATGGTTGACCATGTCAAAGGCTTTTGACAAGTCAATAAATATTGCAGCAGAGAAGGAGTTGTTGTTCTGATTTTTATTTACAGAGTCAGTGAAGGAGAGTAGTGCAGTTGTAGTGCTGTGGAATGGTCTAAAGCCATGCTGGCAGTTTGCTAGTAGGTTGTTTTGTAGTAGGTGGTTAAGTAGAGTCAGTGAAGGAGAGTAGTGCAGTTGTAGTGCTGTGGAATGGTCTAAAGCCATGCTGGCAGTTTGCTAGTAGGTTGTTGTGTAGTAGGTGGTTAAGTAGAGTCAGTGAAGGAGAGTAGTGCAGTTGTAGTGCTGTGGAATGGTCTAAAGCCATGCTGGCAGTTTGCTAGTAGGTTGTTGTGTAGTAGGTGGTTAAGTAGAGTCGGTGAAGGAGAGTAGTGCAGTTGTAGTGCTGTGGAATGGTCTAAAGCCATGCTGGCAGTTTGTTAGTAGGTTGTTTTGTAGTAGGTGGTTAAGTAGAGTCAGTGAAGGAGAGTAGGGCAGTTGTAGTGCTGTGGAATGGTCTAAAGCCACTCTGGCAGTTTGCTAGTAGGTTGTTTTGTAGTAGGTGGTTAAGTAGAGTCAGTGAAGGAGAGTAGGGCAGTTGTAGTGCTGTGGAATGGTCTAAAGCCATGCTGGCAGTTTGCTAGTAGGTTGTTTTGTAGTAGGTGGTTAAGTAGAGTCAGTGAAGGAGAGTAGGGCAGTTGTAGTGCTGTGGAATGGTCTAACGCCATGCTGGCAGTTTGCTAGTAGGTTGTTGTGTAGTAGGTGGTTAAGTAGAGTCAGTGAAGGAGAGTAGGGCAGTTGTAGTGCTGTGCAATGGTCTAAAGCCATGCTGGCAGTTTGCTAGTAGGTTGTTTTGTAATAGGTGGTTAAGTAGAGTCAGTGACGGAGAGTAGTGCAGTTGTAGTGCTGTGGAATGGTCTAAAGCCATGCTGGCAGTTTGCTAGTAGGTTGTTTTGTAGTAGGTGGTTAAGTAGAGTCAGTGAAGGAGAGTAGTGCAGTTGTAGTGCTGTGGAATGGTCTAAAGCCATGCTGGCAGTTTGCTAGTAGGTTGTTGTGTAGTAGGTGGTTAAGTAGAGTTAGTGAAGGAGAGTAGGGCAGTTGTAGTGCTGTGGAATGGTCTAAAGCCATGCTGGCAGTTTGCTAGTAGGTTGTTTTGTAGTATGTGGTTAAGTAGAGTCACTGAAGGAGAGTAGTGCAGTTGTACTGCTGTGGAATGGTCTAAAGCCATGCTGGCAGTTTGCTAGTAGGTTGTTGTGTAGTAGGTGGTTAAGTAGAGTCAGTGAAGGAGAGTAGGGCAGTTGTAGTGCTGCGGAATAGTCTAAAGCCATGCTGGCAGTTTGCTAGTAGGTTGTTTTGTAGTAGGTGGTTAAGTAGAGTCACTGAAGGAGAGTAGTGCAGTTGTAGTGCTGTGGAATGGTCTAAAGCCATGCTGGCAGTTTGCTAGTAGGTTGTTGTGTAGTAGGTGGTTAAGTAGAGTCAGTGAAGGAGAGTAGGGCAGTTGTAGTGCTGTGGAATGGTCTAAAGCCATGCTGGCAGTTTGCTAGTAGGTTGTTTTGTAGTAGGTGGTTAAGTAGAGTCAGTGAAGGAGAGTAGTGCAGTTGTAGTGCTGTGGAATGGTCTAAAGCCATGCTGGCAGTTTGCTAGTAGGTTGTTTTGTAGTAGGTGGTTAAGTAGAGTCAGTGAAGGAGAGTAGGGCAGTTGTAGTGCTGTGGAATGGTCTAAAGCCATGCTGGCAGTTTGCTAGTAGGTTGTTTTGTAGTAGGTGGTTAAGTAGAGTCAGTGAAGGAGAGTAGGGCAGTTGTAGTGCTGTGGAATGGTCTAAAGCCATGCTGGCAGTTTGCTAGTAGGTTGTTGTGTAGTAGGTGGTTAAGTAGAGTCAGTGAAGGAGAGTAGGGCAGTTGTAGTGCTGTGGAATGGTCTAAAGCCATGCTGGCAGTTTGCTAGTAGGTTGTTTTGTAGTAGGTGGTTAAGTAGAGTCAGTGAAGGAGAGTAGGGCAGTTGTAGTGCTGTGGAATGGTCTAAAGCCATGCTGGCAGTTTGCTAGTAGGTTGTTGTGTAGTAGGTGATTAAGTAGAGTCAGTGAAGGAGAGTAGTGCAGTTGTAGTGCTGTGGAATGGTCTAAAGCCATGCTGGCAGTTTGCTAGTAGGTTGTTTTGTAGTAGGTGGTTAAGTAGAGTCAGTGAAGGAGAGTAGGGCAGTTGTAGTGCTGTGGAATGGTCTAAAGCCATGCTGGCAGTTTGCTAGTAGGTTGTTTTGTAGTAGGTGGTTAAGTAGTTGTTTGTGAATACATTTTTCCATTATCTTAGATAATGTAGAGAGTAAGGCTATAGGTTGAAGGTTAGAGTTCAGTGGAAGACCCACCTTTATGAAGAGGGATGATATGGGCAACTTTCCAGATGGTTGGAATTTTAGCTTCAGAAATAGTTCTACTAATGAGGATAGATATGGGGTGACATAAAGCCTTTGCAGCAATCTGAAGGTATTCTGATGGGAGATGATCAGCAGATGGTGTACATGGTTTTATTTTTCTAAGTAGTTTGTAGATAAGAGATGTACTTACAGGTTGTAGGTGAATGGTAGGAGTAGAAGAGTTGAGAGTATTTGGTAGGGGAGTAGAAGAGGGAAGTAAAGAATTGGCTAGGTTTTGTATGGATTCAGTAAAGTAGTTGTTAAAGGTATCAGGGATTTGATTGGAGTTATTATGGTTGAAACCTGATGGGATAGGAGTAGTAGGGTGTCCTGGATGAAGAAGTTTGTTTATCCCTGACCAAAATTTTTGTAGGGTATGTTCAGTGGATTGTTGGAGGTGTAGGTAGTAGTCTTTTTGTCTCTAAGGGTGTCTTTTTTGGTAGCATTTCTTAGCTGTTTATAGAGGAGGTGTTGAGATGGACATTTGGTAGCTCTCCATTTGGTCCAGATTTTATTTCTGAGGAGCATTTTTTGCTTTGTTTGTTTAGTGAGCCATGGAGCAGTTTTTTTTTCATTCTGGTAGTGCGATAAGCTGCATGGTAGTCAAGAATTTGAAGAAAATAAGCGTTAAAGTAGGTCACAGCTTCATCAAGTTCAAGATGGGTAAGAGGTGACCAGTTGCATGCTAGCAATTCATTTTGGACGCTATCAGGATTGAAGTATTTTTTGCAGCGGAAGGTTTTGATATTATCAGTTGCTGAAACATGAAGTTTTTTTCTAGTAATATATGTAAGCATACGGTCGCTGATGTTATCGGGGAGGGTACCTAGAGTATAGATGTTAGGGTGTTTTTTGATGAGGATCCAGTCAAGAGTAGTTTCTTTCATGCTAGGTTTGTGGATTCTAGTGGGAGTGGTTATTAATTGGGAGAACCCAAAGAGATTTATGTGGTTAGTAGGCTTCTGGGTATTGTAGGTGAACCAGTCAATGTTGAAGTCACCCAGTACAATGGTCTCTTGGGGTAGTTGGTTAGATAGATAACTAAGTATGTTTTCAAGAGTATTAGTAATATTACCAGGAGGTAGATACATGCAAATTAGGTAGATAGATTTGGAGTTGTTGATTTGGAGTTTGATAGACAGTGCTTCAGTTTTAGCATCTAATGATGGAAGCACATTACAGGGGGAAAGTTGGAGATGAGATTTGTAAAGTATGGCTATACCTCCACCTTATTTGTTTATTTGGTCACATCTAAGGATATTATATACTGGGGGGATAATTTCATGGTTTAAAGTAGATGGTTTAAGCCAGGTTTCAGTGAGACATAGAATATCAAAAGAGTGTAGATCAAGTAGTGTATGTAGGTGGGAAATTTTATTGTTGATACTTTTAATATTTAGATGTGCTATAAGGAGGGAATTAAGTTCTTTAGCTATGAAAGGAGTGTTGGGTAAAGTTAAATTGTCGAGGTTGTTACTCTTGTCATTATTGGGGCCAGGGTTAGGATGAATATCACGATGACGGAGGAGGTGGTGTTGGGTAAAATATAAGTATTTAAAGATTTTGTGGAAATTATTGAAGTTCTTTTTAATAGTTAAGTAAGTCATGTGGCTTGTTCTGTGATATTTTGGTAGAATATAATTTGAGGTACTGGTTATGTTACTGTGGTTAGCGGTATAGATGAGAGAAAATGAAGAAGTTTGTTGGAAATTATGGTTTTGTTTGCATAGAGTAAGATTTTCAAAGAAGGTGAGTGAATAAGGTATAGTTAGAGAGGCTATAACTGTAGTTAAGAGTAGTGTGGGGACAAAAATAGTGTTGTGTGTTGGGGCCATGGTAGTGTGTAAAGTGTAAGTTGTGATTATTTTGAAAGTGAGGAGAGCTGGAAGAAATGAAAGTGTCTGTGAGACAAGATAGGGCTGGATTAAAGTTGTCAGTAAGACTAATTAGAAGAGGATGTGTAGGAAGCAGATCCTGACAAAAGTTAGTTTAGAGGATGGATAGGGTAGGTATGGGAGTGGTGGTATGTGAGAAGTAAATTAAGACTAATTAGGACAGATTTAGTTGGGAGTGCCTTAGTGATGATTAGGTTAGTGGTAGGTTGAGAAAGATAGGGAGAGGAGTCTCAGAGGTATAAGTGTAGGGCTACTGGGGGTGGGTGGGAATTGGGGGTAGTGTAGGGGAGCGGAGTGAAGGTAAAAGGCAAAAACAAAAATTAGTAAGTAGAAGGCAAATGTGTGCATGAGGAAGAGGGAATTATAAAACAGAGAGAAGGGAGGCCAGAGTGGATAATGGTTAAGCTAGGAGTAGAGCAGGCGGAGAGGAGGGTTTGATAGAGGGTTTATAAGGACTGTGGAGAGTAGGGTGTAAGGTTAAAAAGGACTAGGGATAGGAAAAAAAAGAAAGGAGACAAGTGCAACAAGCACGTAGGTGTAGAGTATGAGGTGGGGAGGGTAGCAGAAAGGAGAATTAAAGGAGGGTAAAGACTGCCATCTAGTGGTCGAAGTCTGAAAGTACCAAGCAAGGACAATATAGTAGTGGAAACCAATAAAAAAAAAAGTAATGGAGAAGGAAAGAGGATTAGCGTGGTTGGAGAATAGAGGTGGTACAATGTCTTTGAGACAGGCGGGGAGAGCAACTGTAGTAGACAGGGAGGGGTATGGCTGCTGGCAGATTTGGCAGTTAAACTGCTACACCTAGGATGTGTAGTGGACAAGTATATACATAAAGGTTAGGAATGAAACATACAGTTTACTTAGTGACATACAATCTTAGGCTTTATTCCAAGGGCACTTAGATACTCCAGGTGAGGTGAATACCCAGGTGGTTATAGGTAGGTGGATATTGCTGATCTATTGAGTCTGATAGGACACAGCCAGGAGTAGATAAAGTGAGTATGGTAGGTTTGAACAGATTAGAATACAAAGTAAGATGCCAGGGATCGCTCAGCAGCCACACGGAGAGGGGGAAATTAAATATTGAAAGATATCATAGCCTGGATTTCTTCCAATATTAAAAATGAGACTATCGTACTAGGTGGTGTAAATATCTACTGGCTAGATTTCAACTCCAACCACCCATCCTCAAATATTAATCTTTTCAACTTCACCCAGGTTATTGACTTCCTCACCAGCCCTAACAAAAGCAATAACAACAGATCCATTTTAGACTGGATTCTGGCTACAAACCCTAACAAAATATCCTCATCTGGAACACTCCCAAGCATCCTCAGTGATCATCTCCCATTCTCCCGGTCTTTATAAACCAGGCATCCCCCTCCAGTCAAAGTCAATATCAGTATAAACAAATAAGAAATTTGACTCATTCAACCATGTAACATTTAACAATATCCTAAAAACAACAGATTGGAATTTACTAAAAACCCTCCCTCTTGATGAAGCTGTTGATTACTTCAACACCACCTTCATGAATACTGTAAATAGCCTCCCACCCCTTCCTGTTCAGAGGATTAAAAACAACTATATCCAAGCCTACTCAACTTCTTATGCAAGTCAGAGACAAAATATGGAAGTCATGGCAGGCACACAGAAAACACCCCAGACCTACAAAAATTCAAACAGCTTTGCAACCAACTTAAAAAGCTAGTCAACAAAGATAAAAAAATTAATACTACCTAAACCGTCAGTCCATCCACAAGCAGAGCCCAAAAAAATTCTGGAATTCCATTACCTCACTACTTAATCCAGGCAAAAAAAAACAACCCCTGACCTCACATTGACCAATCTCCTGAAGAAAATTGTCTCCCTTTTTAATACCTACTACTTACTGTGTCTCTACTGGATACAGGTAACGTGTAAATGGTTCATCTCCCAGGCCCATGCTTATACTTATCAAGGGTACCAGAACTTGTCAGAGATTTGGGATGCATGGCTTGGCTTAAAAAGGCCCTTGTGGTCGTTAGCCTAGTAAACACCTATGAACCCATAAACCTATGAACCTTCGTTATCAGCTCCATAACTGATATCACAACAAAATGTTATCAGATAAATTGCCCCACATGCCACAGACCTGCATCTAGTTCAACCACCCACTCCCCCTTCTCTACTTACACACAGCACCCACAAAAGCCCAACACCCATCCCTCTTATACCTTTACTCTAAATCCCCATCCCAATATCTATAAAAACTATAAAAAGACTAATAGAAAAAGCTAAAATCTTGCTCTAACGCCCCGATGACAGACCCTCAGAATACCTAAACATCGTTGCTGACGGTATTACTTACCCCATAAGTATACTTACCAATAGATTCGTCCTTGAGTCCTACGTTACCAAAACCTGGAAAAAGGCTTTCATTCTCCCTCTCTGTAAAGGTGCAATAATACTGACATCACGAACTTCCGACCCATTGCAATTCTTATGCCAATATCCAAAATCCTAGAAAAAATGCATCCACATTCAACTGCTCCACTATGTTCTTGACAACCAAATACTTTCACCCTAACAACATGGCTTCAAGCCTGGCCATAGTAGTACAACTGCCCTTCTCTCCTTTGTAGATACAGTTAACAGACCCGTGATGCTGACAAAATTGTCTCCACCCTCTTCCTTGACCTATCCAAAGCATTCAATAAGGTTTCTCAACCTTAACTTATCGCCCAACTCAGTAAGACTGATCTTTCCCTCCCTATTGTAAAGTGGTTCTCAAGTTACTTAAAAGAAAGACAGCTGTCTGTCAGATGGCATAACCCCATCGCTTCTTTCCTCAACAGCCCTACTGGAGTCCCCCAAGGCTCCATACTTGGACCATTCCTATTTAGCATATTCATAAAAAATCTCCACTCATCTCCGTCTCAAGGATGTGTCATTCAATAAGCAGATGACTTGACTATTGTGTGCTCTGCCAACTCCATCTCTGATCTACTTCAGCTTACTCAAAAAGCCTTCTTCTCCACTGAATCCTGGATGCACAACAACCACCTAGCCCTGAACCCAAATAAAACTAAAATCAGACTATTCACCCCTAAGAAAACAACCCCCTTAAGTAAAACTGAGTTCACCATCTATTCTCATAGTAAGTCTATAACTGAAGTTGTCAACCACACCAAGCTCCTTGGAGTCATTATCGACAAACACATGAAATTCGAACTGCCTATACAACACAATATTCGCAAAACACGTCTTAAACTTGATAACTTCTATAGACATAATCAGTTCCTAAGCCCAGCCACAAAAACAATCCTAGCCACCACTTACCTATTACCCTCTCTCATCTACAGTGCCCCTCAACAATATTCAAAGCTCTTCTAAATCCAAACTTGAGACATGCTACAAGAAAATTGCCAAATTTGCAACCAATTCCTATTATGGAACGGTACTGAAATTGGTAGTAGTGTCTTTCTAAAAGTCACTTTTAATTATTCCCCTATTAGTCTAAGTTATCTTGATTTACAGGTCAAGAGAGATATAAAACTTAATGTTATCTCCACTAGTGCTTTTAGGAAAGGATGTTATTTTCCATCTTATCTACATCAAAACAGCATGCATCCGTGGTATGTGTTCCCAAATGTACTTAAGGGCAAATGATGCGTGTTTTTAGGCTCACAGTGAATGAAGCTGATTTTAAGTTAGGGTTGGAGCAAATTAATAAAGATTTTGAGAACAGGGGATATGACAGGACTGAAACTGGAAAGACCAGTGCTTTGATTAGGAAGGACAGGAGTAACTTGGGTAAACTTTTTTCCTCACCTAGAACTACATCTAGGGGTAAAATTGGTGAAGGTTTCTCTCACTTAAACTTATAGTAGTGAGATTAATGACATTAGACATATAGCAAGAAAACATATGCACATTTTAAAGATGGATGAAAGTGTAGGTGGAATAGTGGGACATAAACCAACATTTAGATATAGGAATAAAAAATCTTTAAAAAGACAGCTCTGCTATCCCAAGGTGAAGGATGATAGAACACAAGAGGGTGCTATAGACACAAAGAAATGTGAGCTTTTAATTTTTGTGACTATATAGATGAGTCCCATTTATTCAAACATCCAGATTCTGGAAAGTACATTAGGATTAATACAGTAGCTGATTGCAATACAAAGAATTTAGTATATTTAGCTCATTGTACCCTCTGTTATAAATTTAATGTGGGTAAGACAAATAGGCGTCTTCGTAAACATATAAGAGATCATATGTATTGTATAAACAAGGGGTTGGAGTATAGTGTGTTAGCAAACCATAAGAAACAAGAAGGGGATGAACGCAGGTTTCTGTTTCCGCTTTTAGAGGTAATAACTGAAAGTATGAGGCTAGGTGATTTAACAAATACTACTGAACTCAGTGAGACACTATGGATTTTAAAGAAACGGGCACATAAGGGTTCAGGTTTAAATGATGTAGTACCTTTAAAACCTGAACTTAATAGTAGACCACTGAGAAAATTAGTTTATACATGTTTTTATTATTATTATTTTTGATTGTTATATGATATATCTTTTTAAATGGTACTCTAATGTATATATTTTTATAATGGAGTGATAGCACATGATTTTTTAGGAAAGTGTGATTGGATGATTAATTTATTGGTTTCAATAGTATGTACTATATAAGAAGTTATTTAGTTTTTATTCTTTGATCTGAGGAATCAGTTAGTAATTGTGAAAGCGCTCATTGTTCCACTAAAGTGATTTTCGCTCGGTTTGGGCTCATTTGATTCTGTCATCAGCCGTGGAACAGTGCCTAACATTTTATACAGTTCTACATTCATGTTTGTGGCACAATTTTGTCGTTTGGAGGTTTATGTTTTCCTTCTCATGTAAGTTACTGATACACATCACAGCCTCATACAGCCTTGCAACTACTGATCTTATATGTACAGTAAATATTTCTTCTGAGTTGCTGTTTTCCACCTTCTGTAAATAATGCCTTCTTTTTTATTGTCTCATGTTTGTAAATAACATATGCTAAGCTGCTGAACCCAACCTGAGACAATAATGTCTGTTTTACATTCTGGTTCAGGTCATGCCTGAAAAGGGTTCTCAGACCAGTGCATGTACCCTGTTAACAAATGTATAAATAAAAAATAAGTAAATATAGTATTCGCTATCGCAGCTAGTTCATGAAACTGCCATTGCTTCTCATCTGGACAAAGCTCAATAAAATCTCCTTATGACAGTTCTGTATACATCTCTTTGTATATTTTTAAAACTTTGTTTCAGAACTCATGATGATCTATATCTTTAAACCAGTGAAAAGTTGTTTGTGTAATTATATATTATTTTTTCATTAATATTTTACAGCCAAGGAAAGATGTCACCTTTACTGCCAGTCAAAGGAACTCAATGATGTTGTATACATGAAAAGATTGGTGCATGATGGGACAAGGTGCTCATACAAAGATCCCTACAGTGTGTGTGTACGAGGTGAATGTGTGGTAAGTACAGAAATAGTTAAAAATAAAAGCCCATTTTCATGATCAAATGTGTAGCCTAGAAGAAAGAGTTAAGGTTACAAGCTGTTGTCAAGACTGACCTCTTACCTACTTGTTTATTTGATTCTGAGTAAGCTAGTTAACCTGGACAAGAACTCGAACTATTCTTAAAAAGAGATATTTGTTTGCTATTTATATTTTAGAGGTAAAAAAATAAAAACAGAATTTTACAACCATATGATATTTAGGTCTAAATGGTAAAACAATTTATGAGAATATGACTTTTAAGTCTTAAGTTCCTTTCTCAGCCAAGTGGTGAATGTCCTGGCTTTTTATAGCATCACAAAAGACATCTGTGCATCTATGCTGCAAGAAGTGTAAGTGATAACATGTAAAGACATATGAAGATGTTGATGCCAGTAATGTTTTGGTGTACTGTACCCAGCCAGGCCTGTGGCTAACCCCTATACTATCCCCACCCATATGTGCTGGTCTGTATCATGCATCCATCTCTTCAAGCATTGTTGAGTCCATGTTGTCATTGCAAGTTTTGTGGATGTTAAGTCTGATTCCTGGAACTGTGAAAATTAAGTGGGACTATATGAGAAAATACCCAAGTCAAAAACTGCCATAATGAGGTGAATTCCAGTTCCATGTATGTGGAAATACTTAATAAGTATGAAATTGCCCTAACCTACAAAATTCCTTTTTCTCTGGGGTACAGCAGTCTTGGATATAGTATATATAAGTATTGGAGGGGGGTTCAGAGGTTCATAGGTGTGTACTAGGCTAATGACCCTGGAGCCTTTACAAGCCTAGCCCATAGGATTACCCTGGCATCGTGCCACCCGACCTTAGTTTCTAGTGCCTCCATCGAGTAGAGCCACTGGAGTGATCCCTGGGATAATTTTCTGTTTCCCATCCATTTATCAATATTTCTCTTGAAGAGGGCCAGTGAGGTGCTCTGTTTGACTTGTATGGGAAGTCTATTCCATAGCATGGGCAGTCTCTGACGGATTTTCCCTCCTGCAGAAATGATTTTAATGCATAACAACTTTACATTTCACTGCACGTAGGCCTTGGTACAAACCCTCTCCTCCTCAAACATACTTCTGTAGCTTCTTATGGCTCCCTTATAGGCACTGTGCCCACTTACTACTTGCAATGACAGCATAATCCCTTTACACTCATGCACCCCCACACTGTTATCTGTCAGATCACAAAGCTAAAGCTAATTACTAAGCTAAAATAGCATCCCTAGCTGAGGATAATCATAAGACATTCTTTAACTATGTCTGAAACCTAAAAGGGAATGTCCAGCTATGTGCCAATCTGGTACTAGATGGTACCACTCATACTATACCAGAATAAATTGCCAACCTACTAGCTGATAGATTTGAGGCAAACTTCACCCCCCTCTCCCCACCAGCCATACCCCAAAGCATACCTGACATCAGTCCTCTGCCTAGTATCTTTAGAGATCACGTCATACTTGCAATATCCAAAGACAGAAACACTGTCTTAATGGGACCTGATAACATCCCAGTTGATTATTACGCAATCTAAAACAGGATCTAGTGGACCCACTCGGCATTCTCTTTCACCATAGCCAAAGAACTGGCTTTGTTCCAGCAGAGTGGAGAACAATACTAATCACCTTGCACAAAGGGAGGCCATCAACCAACACTGCGAACTTTAGACCCATAAATCTAACCACCCTCATCTGCAAGGCCATGGAAAGAGTCATCATGGACCTTATCTACAAGGTCATAGGCAACCTTCAAACTGTAGAACAAACCCAGTTTGCCTTCATTAAGGGTAGATTATGATTATTAAACTTGGCAGAATTCTTCAAGAAAATTACCAAACCCCTGGATGAAGGTAAGGCAGTCTATCTTGACCTAGCCAAGGCTTTTGTCGCAGTCCCCCCACTCAGGTATCATTGAATAACTCTTCCAGCTGGAGATTAACCTGTATGTCACTAGATGGATAGCCAGTTGCCTCACCAACATAACACATGCTGTCAAAGTTGGTGACTAGACCCATCACCAGTGGCGTACCACAATGATTTGTGCTGGGCCCTTTACTGTTTGGAATCTATTACTTGGAAGTCCAGGGTAAAGTAGATGTCCTTCGGCTTACCAGGTTCACTGATAATTGCAAATAGGGTGCAATCATTGAGTCCCCCAACAATGTTAGCATATTACAGGAAGGGTTAACACAGACAAATGACTGGTACTAAAGCCATGGTCTAAAACTAAATGCAAAAAAGTGCATTATTATCCCCTTTGGCAAAGCAGAATTCCCTGCTAATTACAATACTGACAGCACCCCATAAGTTCAAACCCAGTGGTGCACACTCAGGGACCACAGGTAGATAGCAATCTGAATTTTGACCACAAAGTTTCCGCAGTGATAAGGAAAGCCTTCTGTGTTGCGCATCTCATAAGTAAGGGCATCGTATCCAGGTCTAAGTATGTTATAACGCCATTATACTTGGTCCTCAGCAGACCATTAATACAGTACAATGCTCCCTTCTGTGTGTACTTAACCAGACACCCACAGCAACCGGAGAGACCACAGAGATTTCTCACCAAGAAAATACAGTTCCTCCAAACCATGGATAGACTGAAAGCCCTGTCACTGTACTCTGCATCGTATAGTCTGCAGAGAGGTGACGTGCCTGGCCTACATGGCAGTCTCTGAACCTGCCGTGATGGATATGCTGCACATCTCAAGTCAAATGGCACAAGCATCACTCTTTGTAGGGACCTTAATCTAGCCTGTGACATTAAAAGAACATAGCAGAGAGACAGCTACATCTCCCAGAGACTGCTGCTACTCTGGAATAAACTTCCAATTCATGTGAAGCAGAACACCTCACTGACCCTATTAAAGCTCAACCAGAACAAATGGATGGGGGACCACAAATTCACCGCAGGGGTGGCACCCATGTTCCTCAAGAACAATGCAGTCAGTGTTTATCATAAACTCTTTCAGTGAACTGCATCCATTTAACCGAGGACAATTGAGGCAACTCGGGATTAACTTGGCTAGGCTTGTAAAGACTCTAATGCTGTTAGCCTAGTAACCTCCTGTGAACCTGTGAACCTATTAACATGGCCAGGCTTATAAAGGCTCTAGGGCTACTAGCATAGTAACCTCCTGTGAACCTGTGAACCTATTAACATGGCCAGGCTTGTAAAGGCTGTAGGGCTAATAGCCTAGTAACCTACTATGAACCTGTGAACCTATTAACATGGCCAGGATTGTAAAAGCTCAAGGGCTACAAGCCTAGTAAACTCCTATGAACCTGTGAACCTATTAACATGACCAGGCTCATAAAGGCTCAAGGGCTACTAGCCTAGTAACATCCTATGAAACTGTAAACCTATTAACATGGCCAGGCTTGTAAAGGCTGTAGGGCTACTAGCCTAGTAATCTCCTATGAACCTGGGAACCTATTAACATGGCCAGGCTTGTAAAGGCTCTAGGGCTACTAGACTACTAACCTCCTATGAACCTTTGAACCTATTAACATGGCCAGGCTTGGAAAGGCTCTAGGGCTACTAGTGTAGTAACCTCCTATGACCCTGTGAACCTATTAACATGGCCAAGCTTGTAAAGGCTCTAGGGCTACAAGCCTAGTAACCCCCTATGAACCTGTGAACCTATTAACATGTCCAGGCTTGGAAAGGCTCTAGGGCTACTAGACTAGTAACCTCCTATGAATCTATGAACCTATTAACATGGTCAGGCTTGTAAAGGCTCTAGGGAAGCTAGGCTACTAACCTCCTATGAACTTGTGAACCTATTAACATTGCCAGGCTTGTAAAGGCTCTAGGGCTACTAGACTGGGAACCTCCTATGAACCTGCGAACATATTAACATGGCCAGGCTTGTAAAAGCTCTAGGGCTTCTAGCCTAGTAACCACCTATGAACCTGTGGACTGATTAGCAGGGCCAGGCTTGTAAAGGCTCCAGGTTAACTAGCCTAGTAGCCTCCTAAGAACCTGTGGGCCTATTAACATTGCCAGGCTTGGAATGGCTCTAGGGCTACTAGCCTAGTAACCTCCTATGAACCTGTGAACCTATTAACATGGCCAAGCTTGAAAAGGCTCCTGGACTACTACTGTAGTAACCTCATTTGAAACTGCTAACATATTAACATGGCCAGGCTTGTAAAGGCTCTAGGGCATCTAGCCTGGTAACTTCCTGTGAACCTGAGAAGCTATCAAGCTGATCAGACTTGTAAAGGCTCTAGGGCTATTAGCCTAGTAACCTCCTATAAACCTGTGAACCTATTAACATGGCCAGGCTTGTAAAGGCTGTAGGGCTACTAGCCTAGTAACCTACTGTGAACCTGTTAACCTATTTACATGGCCAGGCTTGAAAAGGCTCTAAAGCTTCTAGATAGTAACCTCCTATGAACCTGTGAACCTATTAACATGGCTAGGCTTGTAATGGCTCTAGGGCTACTACACTAGTAACTTCCTATGAACCTGCAAACCTATTAACATGGTCAGGCTTGTAAAGGCTCTAGGGCTACTAGCCTAGTAACCTCCTATAAACCTATTAACATGGCCAGGCTAGTAAAGGCTCTAAGGCTACTATCCTAGTAACCTCCAATGAACCTGTGGATCTCTTAACATGGCTAGGCTGGTAAAGGCTCCAGGGATACTAACCTAGTAACCTCCTATGAACCTGTTAACCTATTAACATGGCCAGGCTTGCAAAGGCTGTAGGGCTACGAGCCTAGTAACCTCCTATGAACCTATTAACATGGCCAGGCTTGTAAAGGCTCTAGGGCTACTAGCCTAGTAACCTCCTGTAAACCTGTGAACCTATTAACATGGCCAGGCTTATAAAGGCTGTAGGGCCACTAGCCTAGTAAACTCCTATGAACCTGTGAACATATTAACATGACCAGGTTTGTAAAGGCTCCAGGTCTACTAGCCTAGTAACCTCCTATGAAGCTGTGAACCTATTAACATGGCCAGGCTTGGAAAGGCTCTAGGGCTACTATTCTAGTAACCTCCTATGAACCTGTAAACCTATTAACATGGCCAGGCTTGTAAAGGCTGTAGGGCTAATAGCCTAGTAACCTGCTATGAACCTGTGAACCTATTAACATAGCCAGGATTGTAAAAGCTCAAGGGCTACAAGCCTAGTAACCTCCTATGAAGCTGTGAACCTGTTAACATGACCAGGCTCGTAAAGGCTCAAGGGCTACTAGCCTAGCAACATCCTATGAAACTGTATACCTATTAACATGGCCAGGCTTGTAAAGGCTGTAGGGCTACTAACCTAGTAATCTCCTATGAACCTGTGAACCTATTAACATGGCCAGGCTTGTAAAGGCTCTAGGGCATCTAGCCTAGTAACCTCCTGTGAACTTGAGAGGCTATCAAGCTGATCAGACTTGTAAAGGCTCTAGGGCTATTAGCCTAGTAACCTCCTATGAACCTGTGAACCTATTAACATGGCCAGGCTTGTAAAGCCTTTAGGGCTACTAGCCTAGTAACCTACTGTGAACCTGTTAACCTATTTACATGGCCAGGCTTGAAAAGGCTCTAAAGCTTCTAGATAGTAACGTCCTATGAACCTGCGAACCTATTAACATGGCCAGGCTTGTAAAGGCTCTAGGGCTACTACACTAGTAACTTCCTATGAACCTGCAAACCTATTAACATGGTCAGGCTTGTAAAGGCTCTAGGGCTACTAGCCTAGTAACCTCCTATGAACCTATTAACATGGCCAGGCTAGTAAAGGCTTTAAGGCTACTATCCTAGTAACCTCCAATGAACCTGTGGATCTCTTAACATGACTAGGCTTGTAAAGGCTCCAGTGATACTAACCTAGTAACCTCTTATGAACCTGTGAACCTATTAACATGGCCAGGCTTGCAAAGACTCTAGGGCTACTAGCCTAGTAACCTCCTGTAAACCTGTGAACCTGTTAACATGGCCAGGCTTATAAAGGCTTTAGGGCCACTAGCCTAGTAAACTCCTATGAACCTGTGAACATATTAACATGACCAGGTTTGTAAAGGCTCCAGGGCTACTAGCCTAGTAACCTCCTATGAACCTGTGAACCTATTAACATGGCCAGGCTTGGAAAGGCTCTAGGGCTACTATTCTATTAACCTCATATGAACCTGTAAACCTATTAACATGGCCAGGCTTGTAAAGGCTGTAGGGCTAATAGCCTAGTAACCTGGTATGAACCTGTGAACCTATTAACATGGCCAGGATTGTAAAATCTCAAGGGCTACAAGCCTATTAACCTCCTATGAACCTGTGAACCTATTAACATGACCAGGCTAGTAAAGGCTGAAGGGCTACTAGCCTAGTAACATCCTATGAAACTGTAAACCTTTTAACATGGCCAGGATTGTAAAGGCTGTAGGGCTAATAGCCTAGTAATCTCCTATGAACCTGTGAACCTATTAACATGGCCAGGCTTGTAAAGGCTCTAGAGCTACTAGACTACTAACCTCCTATGAACCTGTGAACCTATTAACATGGCCAGGCTTGGAAAGGCTCTAGGGCTACTAGTGTAGTAACCTCCTATGAACCTGTGAACCTATTAACATGGCCAGGCTTGTAAAGGCTCTAGGGCTACAAGCCTAGTAACCCCGTATGAACCTATGAACCTATCAACATGTCCAGGCTTGTAAAGGCTCTAGGGCTACTAGCCTAGTAACCTCCTATGAATCTATGAACCTATTAACATGGCCAGGCTTGTAAAGGCTCTATTGATGCTAGGCTACTAACCTCCTATGAACCTGTGAATCTATTAACATTGCCATGCTTGTAAAGGCTCTAAGGCTACTAGCCTACGAACCACCTATGAACTTATGAACCTATTAACATGGCCAGGCTTGTAAAGGCTCTAGGACTACTAGACTAGGAACCTCCTATGAACTTGTGAACATATTAACATGGCCAGGCTTGTAAAGGCTGTAGGGCTTCTAACCTAGTAACCACCTAAGAACCTGTGGACCAATTAGCAGGGCCAGGCTTGTAAAGGCTCCATGTTAACTAGCCTAGTAGCCTCCTAAGAACCTGTGGGCCTATTAACATTGCCAGGCTTGGAAAGGCTCTAGGGCTACTAGTCTAGGAACCTCCTATGAACCTGTGAACCTATTAACATGACCAGGGTTGTAAAGGCTCTAGGGCTACTAGCCTAGTAACCTCCTATGAACCTGTGAACCTATTAACATGGCCAAGCTTGAAAAGGCTCCTGGGCTACTACTCTAGTAACCTCATTTGAAACTGCTAACCTATTAACATGGCCAGGCTTGTAAAGGCTCAAGGGCATCTAGCCTAGTAACCTCCTGTGAACCTGAGAAGCTATCAAGCTGATCAGACTTGTAAAGACTCTAGGGCTATTAGCCTAGTAACCTCCTATGAACCTGTGAACCTATTAACATGACCAGGCTTGTAAAGGCAGTAGGGCTACTAGCCTAGTAACCTACTGTGAACCTGTTAACCTATTTACATGGCCAGTCTTGAAAAGGCTCTAAAGCTTCTAGATAGTAACCTCCTATGAACCTGCGAACCTATTAACATGGCCAGGCTTGTAAAGGCTTTAGGGCTACTACACTAGTAACTTCCTATGAATCTGTGAACCTATTAACATGGTCAGGCTTGTAAAGGCTCTAGGGCTGCTAGCCTAGTAACCTCCTATGAACCTATTAATATGGCCAGGCTAGTAAAAGCTCTAAGGCTACTATCCTAGTAACCTCCAATGAACCTGTGGATCTCTTAACATGGCTAGGCTTGTAAAGGCTCCAGGGATACTAACCTAGTAACCTCATATGAACCTGTGAACCTATTAACATGGCCAGGCTTGCAAAGGCTCTAGGGCTATGAGCCTAGTAACCTCCTATGAATCTATGAACCTATTAACATGGCCAGGCTTGTAAAGGCTCTAGGGCTACTAGCCTAGTAACCTCCTGTAAACCTGTGAACCTATTAACATGGCCAGGCTTATAAAGGCTGTAGGGCCACTAGCCTAGTAAACTCCTATGAAACTGTGAACATATTAACATGACCAGGTTTGTAAAGGCTGCAGGGCTACTAGCCTAGTAACCTCCTATGAACCTGTGAACCTATTAACATGGCCAGGCTTGGAAAGGCTCTAGGGCTACTATTCTAGTAACCTCCTATGAACCTGTAAACCTATTAACGTGGGCAGGCTTGTAAAGTCCCTAGGGCTATTAGCCTAGTAACCTCCTATGAACCTGTGAACCTATTAAAATGGCCAGGCTTGTAAAGGCTCTAGGGCTACTAGACTAGTAACCTCCTGTCGACCTATTAACATGGCCAGGCTTGTAAAGGCTCTAGGGCTACTAGCCTAGTAACCTCCTGTGAACCTGTGAACCTATTAACATGGCCAGGCTTGTAAAGGCTCTAGGGCTATTAGCCTAGTAACCTCCTATGAACCTGTGAACCTATTAAAATGGCCAGGCTTGTAAAGGCTCTAGGGCCACAACCCTTGTAACTGCCTATGAACCTGTGAACCTATTAACATGGCCAGACTTGAAAAGGCTCTAGGTCCACTAGCCTAGTAACCTCCTATAAACCTGTGAACCTATTAACATGGCTAGGCCTGTAAAGGCTCTAGGGCTACTAGCCAAGTAACTTCCTGTGAACCTGTGAACCTATTATCATGGTCAGGCTTGTAAAGACTCTTGGGCTACTAGCCTAATAACATCCTTTGAACCTGAGGACCTATTGACATGGGCAGGCTTGTAAAGGCTCTAGGGCTACTAGCCTAGTATCCTCCTATGAACCTGTGAACGTATTAACATGGCCAGGCTTGCAGAGGCTCTAGGGCTACTTGCCTAGTAACCGCCTATGAACCTGTGAACCTATTAACATGGCTACGGTTGGAAAGGCTGTAGGGCTACTAGCCTAGTAACCTCCTATGAACCTGTTAACCTATTAACATAGCCAGGCTTTTAATGGCTCTAGGGCTACTAGCCTAGTAACCTCTTATGAACCTGCAAACCTACTAACATGGCCAGGCCAGTAAAGGCTCTAGCATTACTAGCCTAGTAACTTCCTATGAATCTGTGAACCTACTAACATGGCCAGGCTTGTAAAGGCTCTAGGGCTACAAGCCTAGTAACTTCCTATGAACCTGTGAACCTATTAACATGGCCAGGCTTGTGAAGTTTCTAGGGCTACTAGCCTAGTAACCTCCTATGAATCTATTAACATGACCAGGCCTGTAAAGGCTCTAGGGCTACTAGCCTAGTAACCTCCTATGAACCTACTAACATGGCCAGGCTTGTAATGACTCTAGGACCGCTAGGCTAGTAACATCCTATGAACCTGTGAACCTACTGACATGGCCTGGCTTATAAAGGCTCTACAGCTACTAGCCTAGTAAGCTCCTATGAACCTAAGAACCTATTAACATGGCCAGGCTTGTAAAGGCTCTAAGGCTACTAGCCTAATAACCGGATATGATCCTGTGGACCAATTAACATGGTCAGGCTTGTAAAGGCTCCAGGGCTACTAGCCTAGTAGCCTCCTATGAACCTGTGAACCTGTTAACATGGCCAGACTTTTAAAGGGTCTAGGGCTACTAGCCTGGTAACCTCCTGTGAACCTGTGAACCTGTGAACCTATTAACATGGTCAAGCTTGTAAAGGCTCTAGGGCTACTAGCCTGGTAACCTCCTGTGAACCTGTGAACCTATTAACATGGCCAGGCTTGTAAAGGCTCAAGGGTTACTAGCCTGATAGCCCCCTATGAGCCTGTGAACCTATTAACATTGCTAGGCTTGTAAAGGCTCTAGGGCTACTAGCCTAGTAACCTCCTATGAACCTGCAAACCTATTAACCTGGCCAGGCTAGTAAAGTCTCTAGGGCTACTAGCCTAGTAACCTCCTATGAACTTGTGAACCTATTAACATGGCCAAGCTTGTAAAGGATCTAGGGCTACTAGCCTAGTAACCTCCTATGAACCTCTGACCCTATTAACATGGCTGGGCTTGTAAAGGCTCTAGGGCTACTAGCCTAGTAACCTCCAGTGAACCTCTGAACCTATTAACATGGCCAGGCTTGTAAAGGTTCTAGGGCTACTTGCCTAGTAACCTCCCATGAACCTGTGAACCTATTAACATGGCCAGGCTTGTAAAAGCACTAGGGCTACAAGCCTAGTAACCGACTGTGAACCTGTGAACCTATTAACATGGCCAGACTTGTAAAGGCTGTAGGGCTACTAGCCTAGTAACCTCCTATGAACCTGTGGACCTATTAACATTGGCAGGCTTGTAAAAGCTCTAGGGCTACTAGCCTAGTAACCTGCTATGAACCTGTGAACCTATTAACATGGCCAGGCTTGTAAAGGTTCTAGGGCTACTAGCCTAGTAACCTCCTATGAAGCTGCAAACCTGTTAAAATGGCCAGGCTTGTAAAGGCTCTAGGGCTACTAACCTAGTAACCTCCTATGAACCTGTGAACCTATTAACATGGCCAGGCTTGTAAAGACTCTAGGGCTACTAGCCTAGTAACCTTCTATGAACATGTGAACCTATTAACATGGCCAGGCTTGTAAAGGCTCCAGGGCTACTAGCCTAGTAACCTCCTATGAAGCTGCAAACCTATCAACATGGCCAGGCCTGTAAAGGCTCCAAGGCTACTAGCCTAGTAACCTCCTATGAACCTGTGAACCTATTAACATGGCCAGGCTTGTAAAGGCTTTAGGGCTACTAGCCTAGTAACCTCCTATGAAGCTGCAAACCTATTAACATTGCCAGGCTTGTAAAGGCTCTAAGGCTACTAGCCTAGGTAACTTCCTATGATCCTGTGAACCTATTAACATGGCCAGGCTTGTAAAGGCTGTAGGGCTACTAGCCTAGTAACCTCCTATGAAGCTGCAAACCTATTAACATGGCCAGGCTTGTAAAGGCTCTAGGGCTACTAGCCTAGTTACCTCCTATGGATCTGTGAACCTATTAACATGGCCAGGCTTGTGAAGTTTCTAGGGCTACTAGCCTAGTAACCTCCTATGAATCTATTAACATGACCAGGCCTGTAAAGGCTCTAGGGCTACTAGCCTAGTAACCTCCTATGAACCTACTAACATGGCCAGGCTTGTAATGACTCTAGGACCGCTAGGCTAGTAACATCCTATGAACCTGTGAACCTACTGACATGGCCTGGCTTATAAAGGCTCTACAGCTACTAGCCTAGTAAGCTCCTATGAACCTAAGAACCTATTAACATGGCCAGGCTTGTAAAGGCTCTAAGGCTACTAGCCTAATAACCGGATATGATCCTGTGGACCAATTAACATGGTCAGGCTTGTAAAGGCTCCAGGGCTACTAGCCTAGTAGCCTCCTATGAACCTGTGAACCTATTAACATGGCCAGACTTTTAAAGGCTCTAGGGCTACTAGCCTGGTAACCTCCTGTGAACCTGTGAACCTGTGAACCTATTAACATGGTCAAGCTTGTAAAGGCTCTAGGGCTACTAGCCTGGTAACGTCCTGTGAACCTGTGAACCTATTAACATGGCCAGGCTTGTAAAGGCTCAAGGGTTACTAGCCTGATAGCCCCCTATGAGCCTTTGAACCTATTAACATCGCTAGGCTTGTAAAGGCTCTAGGGCTACTAGCCTAGTAACCTCCTATGAACCTGCAAACCTATTAACCTGGCCAGGCTAGTAAAGTCTCTAGGGCTACTAGCCTAGTAACCTCCTATGAACCTGTGAACCTATTAACATGGCCAAGCTTGTAAAGGATCTAGGGCTACTAGCCTAGTAACCTCCTATGAACCTCTGAACCTATTAACATGGCTGGGCTTGTAAAGGCTCTAGGGCTACTAGCCTAGTAAACTCCAGTGAACCTCTGAACCTATTAACATGGCCAGGCTTGTAAAGGTTCTAGGGCTACTTGCCTAGTAACCTCCTATGAACCTGTGAACCTATTAACATGGCCAGGCTTGTAAAAGCTGTAGGGCTACAAGCCTAGTAACCGACTGTGAACCTGTGAACCTATTAACATGGCCAGACTTGTAAAGGCTGTAGGGCTACTAGCCTAGTAACCTCATATCAACCTGTGGACCTATTAACATTGGCAGGCTTGTAAAAGCTCTAGGGCTACTAGCCTAGTAACCTGCTATGAACCTGTGAACCTATTAACATGGCCAGGCTTGTAAAGGCTCTAGGGCTACTAGCCTAGTAACCTCCTATGAAGCTGCAAACCTGTTAAAATGGCCAGGCTTGTAAAGGCTCTAGGGCTACTAACCTAGTAACCTCCTATGAACCTGTGAACCTATTAACATGGCCAGGCTTGTAAAGACTCTAGGGCTACTAGCCTAGTAACCTCCTATGAACATGTGAACCTATTAACATGGCCAGGCTTGTAAAGGCTCCAGGGCTACTAGCCTAGTAACCTCCTATGAAGCTGCAAACCTATCAACATGGCCAGGCCTGTAAAGGCTCCAAGGCTAGTAGCTTAGTAACCTCCTATGAACCTGTGAACCTATTAACATGGCCAGGCTTGTAAAGGCTTTAGGGCTACTAGCCTAGTAACCTCCTATGAAGCTGCAAACCTATTAACATTGCCAGGCTTGTAAAGGCTCTAAGGCTACTAGCCTAGGTAACTTGCTATGATCCTGTGAACCTATTAACATGGCCAGGCTTGTAAAGGCTGTAGGGCTACTAGCCTAGTAACCTCCTATGAAGCTGCAAATCTATTAACATGGCCAGGCTTGTAAAGGCTCTAGGGCTACTAGCCTAGTTACCTCCTATGGATCTGGGAACCTATTAACATGGCCAGGCCTGTAAAAGCTCTAGGGCTACTAGCCTATTAACCTCCTATGAACCTGTTAACCTATTAACATGACCAGCCTTGTAAAGTCTCTAGGGCTACTAGCCTAGTAACCCGTATGAACCTGTGAACCTATTAACATGGCCAGGCTTGTAAAAGCTCTAGGGCTAATAGCCTAGTAACCTCCTATGAACCTGTGAACCTATTAGCATGGCCAGGCTTGTAAAGGCTCTAGAGCTACTAGCGTAGTAACCACCTGTGAACCTATTAGTATGGCCAGGGTTGTAAGGGCTCTAGGGCTACTAGTCTAGTAACCTCCTTTGTACCTGTGAACCTATTAACATGGCCAGGCTTTTAAAGGCTCTAGGGCTACTATTCTAGTAACCTCCTTTGAACCTGCTAACCTTTTAACATGGCCAGGCTTGTAAAGGCTCTAGGGCCACTAGCCTAGTAACCTCCTGTGAACCTGCGAAGCTATTAACTTGACCAGACTTGTAAAGGCTCTAGGGCTACTAGCCTAGTAACCTCCTATGATCCTGGGAAGCTATTAACATGGCCAGGCTTGTAAAGGCTGTAGGGCTATTAACCTAATAACCTCCTATGAACCTGTGAACCTATTAACATGGCCAGGCCTGTAAAGGCTCTAGGGCTACTAGCCTAGCAATCTCATATGAACATGTGAACCTATTAACATGGCCAGGCTTGTAAAGGCTCTCGGATTACTAGCCTAGTAACCTCCTATGAACCTGTGTACCTATTAATATGGCCAGACTTGTAAAGGCTCTAGGGCTAATAACCTAATAACCTCCTATGAACCTGTGAACCTATTAACATGGTCAGGCTTGTAAGGGCTCTAGGGCTACTAGCCTAGTAACCTCCTATGAACCTGCAAACCTATTAACATGGCCAGGCCTGTAAAGGCTCTAGGGCCGTTAGCCTACTAGCCTCCTATGAACCTATGAAAAATCCCACCATGAGAAACCCTGGGACCTTCCCTTCTATTTTCTCACTGCTTTAGCTAAAGATTAATATATTTTGATTTGCATTTTACATGACATAGTCCCCACCAACTGTAAATAACCATTTTCTCTGGTCTCATTGCTGCCTAATATTGTGTGCTATAGAATCCCAGAGTAACAGTGCACTTCACTACCTGCCCCATTAAACAGGCACACTATTCATCCATGTTTTCCCTTTACCTTGGCATTTTACCCCCAACCCTCCCCAGTGCCATTACCCCTGTATTCCTCTTTATGCCCCCATTCGTATATGTAATTATCTACTAGTTACTTTAAAAAAACAGTGATAAAGTGAATAATAATTTTGGACAAGTGGGCTAAATCAGGGACACTTTATTTATTTATTTATTTTATTTTACATTTGTTAACCAGGGGTGTCTGACTGAGCCGAAAATGCCCTTTTTCAGCAGAGGCCTGGGGAGAAAAGCTCCAGAAAGAAAAATTACAGACACATTTAGTTATTTAGATATGGTCAGTATACACACAAATTACAGGAGACATGTTTTTACAGTGGTATGCGGCACATAAACAGTTACAGTGGAGAGAACAAACAAAAAAATATTAATTTTAAAAATAAAGGTAATTAATAGATTTGTGGTGTACAGCTGGAATTTGGAACATAGGTAGAATACATACATAGTATACAGGTACAGTACATACATTGTAGATTAGCCAGTGTTTGTGAGTAAGATTGAAAACTATTATCAAGTGCTCTAAACTTTGTATGTATGTGTTATCCAACTTTCCTTGAGATGTTGCCTGATGAGGTCTTTAAAGGAGGCTTTGGATGATGTGTTTTGAATGCTAGTGGGGACAGAGTTCCATTTTTTAGCCACCAAACTACTATATAGTGCACCTCCAAAGCTATTGTAGCTGTTGGTGACTTCTAGTAGTAGTTTGCTTGATGAACTAAGAGGCCTTTTGGCTGAGTGATGTTGTACTAGGTTTTTGAGGGCAGGACACTTATTGGGGAGGTAATAGATAGAATGACAGAGGCAGAGTTTATTGTAGGTTAGGAGGTTGGGCAGTCCAAGCCATTGGAGCTGTCTCAAAGCAGTACAGTGATGAGTTCTATATGAGCAATTTGCAGCAAAGCTGGCAATTCTGTTATAGCAAGCTTCCATTTTGCTTAGTTCAGTTTTGTTGAGATTAGTCAGAATGGGAGATGCTTAGAGTAGGGTGGATAGAAGTTGGGAGCGAGCAATGGCTGATCTTGTGTTGTTGGTAAGAAATGGTTTGATACGGTAGAGCGACCCAGTTTGGCATGTACATTTTTAATAGTTAAGTTGAGACAACTATCAAATTTTAGGTGGGAGTCTATGGTTATTCCCAATAGCTTAGCCTGTGCCACTGGAGCAATTGGAGTAGCATTAGTGGAGTAGATAGTGAATTGACTGTTAGTGTTTTTGTTAGAACTGGTTATAATCATAAGCTGAGTTTTCTTTGGATTGAGGATAAGTTGGGCTTTGGTAAGGTAGTTTTCAACGTCAGAGAATGCTAGTTGAGTTGTTTGCAGGATGGTGGGAATGGTTTGTGCAGCACAGATGAAGGTAGTGTCATCTGCATACTGAATTATAGATGCATGCTGTGTGGAGGTATGGAGGTCATTTGTGAAGACTGTGAATAGTAGTGGTCCTAAGACAGAACCCTGTGGGACTCCTATAGGTATGGGCAGCTGAGGAGAGAGAGAGAGAGAATTTCCCCATTTCTCAGCTTGGTACCTGTCAGTTAAGTAGCTTTGGAACCAGGTAAGAGTGGAATTTGATAGATGATATTGGTTTAGTTTGTTTAGCAGGATTTGGTGTGAGACTGTGTCAAATGCTTTGGACATATCCAAAAAAAGAGTTGACACTTGTAGGCCTTCAATTTTGAGACGGTTTACTGTGTCTGTGAAGCAGAGGAGGGCTGTAGTGGTACTATGGGCAGGTCTGAAACCATGCTGAGTAGGTGACAGGATGTTGCTGTCTAGGAGATAGTTTAGCATCTGGGTATGGATGCATTTTTCTAGGATTTTGGCCAGGGGAGAGAGTAAAGCAATGGGTATGTAGTTATTAAGTTCAGTGGAGGTCCCTCCTTTATGTATGGATGTAACATAGGATATTTTCCAGAGTTTGGGCACATATTTTTCAACAATTGATCTGTTTATGAGAGTGGAGACTGGGATAGCAATAGCATCTGCTGTGAGTTTCAAGAAATAGCTGGGGAGTAGGTCGGCTGCTGTTGATGAGGTTTTTAGTTTGGAGAGCATGCTTTTGATTAAAGTGGTGGAAACTGTTTTGAGGGTAAAGCTTGTATTAGTGTTATTTGTGTTGGGGGGGATAGTGAGGAAGGAACTGCCCTGTGATACTAAGGATAGAACTGAGTTCACAAAGTGGGAGTTGAATTGTGTGTCGATGGGAACTTTAGTGTCAGGGGTTGTTGGTTTGGGGGTAGCCTTTTGGGTGGATTTTAGTGGCTGGTTTACATTTTTCCAAAATTTTTCCGGGTTGTGTTGGTATTTAGTTTGTAATGTTGTGTAGTAGGATTTTTTGTCCAGCACAGTTGCGCAGTTCATGGTACTTAGGCTTTGTGTTTCTTTGGTTTTTTGATAGTAAAGCCAGGCAGTGTTTCTGGACTTGAGGATTTGTTTGGTTTCTTTACTGAGCCAGGGGTTTGTAGAGGTTCTAACCTTGATTTTGCACAATGGAGCGACAGCGTCTAGGTGTTGTAGAAATGTTTTGTTGAAATATGCTACAGCCTGGTCAAGTAGGAGGGTTTTTAGGGGGGGTCCAGTCACAGTTACAGAGTAAAGTTTTGAGGACCTCAGGAGATAATTTTTTTGTTTTTCTAGTGGATATATAGTTAGTGGTTTTGCATATGCTTGTTCTACTACATATAAAGTATATTATGTTGTGGTCACTTAAGGTGTCTGGGAGACTGCCTGTGTGAGGGTACAATGTGGCGTTGTTAGTTAGGACCCAGTCAAGGATGGATTCCCTTTTAGATTTTTTATCACATCTAGTTGGAATTTGGACTAGCTGCTGGTAGCCATGGAGATTTATTAGATTACTTTATAACTATCATCACTATTTAGTTATGTGTTGGAATAACGTTTGCATTATTTTGCATTTTCTGAGGAGCACATGATCTGTAGACACAGCATCTGGCGTTATGTGGTTAACTGCACTTATCAATGTTCTGCCACAAAGTCGGACATTTATGTTGAAAGGACTATTCTAACACACTGCCCGGTATACTCCATTATAGTCCCCTCTCCTTGCAGGGTTAACATTCGCCATATTCTCCTCTCTGTCATCTTCAGTGCAGAGTCTGTTTCTTATTCTAATACCTTTTAGCTCTTTCTCTTCATGAGGTTCTCCTTTTGCTTGCCCGTGAGTCTCCATGTTGTCAATATTACATCTGCACCATACTGTATGTGATTCTTGACTTCTGCCACATTTCCAGTCTGATCCACATCTGAACTGTCTCCAGGCATTCATTTGCTCTTCCCCTGGTGAATTGTGTCAATACTCCATCTTCCTTATTTCTCATTCCTTGTACTTAGTATTTCCACAGCCTCCTACGTTTATCTTTAAGTAAATACAAATGCTTTTAACCACCTTCTCAAAATAACTCGAGCTTTTACTGTCGTCCCACTGGCTGTTCCTTCCCACATCTCACCAAGAAAATACAGGGTATACAAAACAAGTCCTACGTAGAAAGACTGAAAGCCCTGTCACTATATGCTCTCTCCTAAATGCTGCTAAAGGGTGACCTGTGCCTGACTTACAGGGCAATATTTGAGCAGGTCCTGCTGCAAATGCAGCATATTTGTAGATCAAACTGACCGAGGGTCACCCGCTCCAGGGATCTTAACCTAGCCTCTGAAATGAATAAATCATGCTTCTTCTTCTTCATCTTCGCCTTGTTCTTCTTCCCGGTTAGGGGTCATCACATTGGATCATCTGTTTCCATTTCTTCCTGTCCTCTGCATCTTGCTCTGTCACACCAACCACCTGCATGTCCTCTCTCACCATATCCATAAACCTTATCTTAGGCCTTCCTCTTTTCCTGTTACCTGGTAGCTTCATCCTTAGCATCTTTTTCCCTATATACCCAGCATCCCTCTTCAGCACATGTCCAAACCAATGTAATCTTGCCTCTCTGGCTTTGTCTCCAAACCTTCCAACCTGGGCTGACCCTCTAATATACTTATTTCTAATCCTGTCCATCCTTGTCACACCCAGTGCAAATCTTAACATCTTAATCTCTGCCACGTCAAGCTCTTACTCCTGCCTTTTTGTCAATGCCACTGTCTCCAACCCATATAACACAGCTGGTCTCACTACCCTCTTGGTAGACCTTCCCTTTCACTCTTACTGGTACTCGTCTGTCACAAATCACTCCTGACACTCTTCTCCACCCACTCCATCCTGCCTGTACTCTCTTCTTTGCCTCTCTTCCACACTCACCATTACTCTGAACTGTTGATCCCAAGTACTTAAACTCATACACCTTTGCCACCTCTACTCCTTGCATCCTCACCATTCCTCTATCCTCCCTCTCATTCACACACATATATTCTGTCTTAGTCCTGCTGATCTTCTTTCCTCTTCTCTCTAGAGCATATCTCCACCTCTCCAGGGTCTCCTCCACCTGTTCCCTACTCCCACTAACAATCAAAATGTCATCTGCAAACATCATAGTCCACGGGGACTCCTGTCTGATCTCATCTGTCAACCTGTCCATCACCATTGCAAATAAGAAAGGGCTCAGAGCTGATCCTTGATGTAATCCCACCTCCACCTTAAATGCATCTGTCACTCCCACCGCAGATCTCACTGCTCTCACACTACCCTCATCCATACCCTGTACCACTCTTACATACTTCTCTGACACTCCCAACTTCCTCATACAATACCACAACTCCTCTCTAGGCACCCTGTCATATGCTTTCTCTAAGTCCACAAAGACACAATGCAACTCCTTCTGACCTTCTCTGTACTTCTCCATGAACACTCTCAGAGCAAACATCGCATCTGTAGTGCTCTTTCCTGGCATGAAACCCTACTGCTGATCACTAATCATCACCTCCCTTCTTAACCTAGCTTCCAGTACTCTTTCCCATAACTTCATGCTGTGACTGATTGATTTAATCCCTCTGTAGTAACTATGGCTCTGCACATCACCCTTATTCTTAAAATTCGGTACCAAAACACTTTTTCTCTATTCCTCAGGCATCCTCTCACTTTTCAAGATTTCATTAAACAATCTGGTTAAAATCTCCACTGCCATTTCACCTAAACACCTCCATGCTTCCACAGGTATGTCATCTGGTCCAACAGCCTTTCCATTCTTCATCCTCTTCATAGCTATCCTAACTTCCTCCTTGCTAATCCACTGCACTTCATGATTCACTATCCGCACATCATCCAACCTTCTCTCCCTCTCATTCTCTTCATTCATCAGCCCCTCAAAGTGCTGTTTCCATCTGCTCAACACACTCTCCTCACTTGTGAGTATGTTTCCCTCATTATCCTTTATCACCTTTAACATCTTTCCTAGCTCGGTCCCTCTGTCTAGCCAATCAGCACAGGTCCTTTTCTCCCTCCTTAGTGTCCAACCTTTTATACAACTCTTCATATGCCTTATCCTTAGCCTTTGCCACCTCTCTCTTTGCCATGCACCTCATCTCCTTATACTCTTGTCTACTTTCTTCATCTCTCTGACAATCCCACTTCTTCTTCGCCAACCTCTTTCTCTGTATACTCTCCTGTACTTCTTCATTCCACCACCAGGTCTCCTTGTCCTCCTTCCTCTTTCCAGATGTCGCACCAAGCACCCTTCTAGCCATCTCTCTTACTAGCTCTGCTGTAGTTACCCACCTATTCGGTAACTCTTACTGCCACCCAGTGCATGTCTTAACTCTTCCCTGAACTCCACCTTGCAATTAGTGAGACATAATCTCCCAGAGTCTACCCTTTCTCTGAAACAAGCTTCACATTCACATGAAGCAGAGCCCCTCCCTGACCCTCTTCAAAAACAACCTAGATCAATGGATGGGCCACTGTAAATTTTCTCTTGGGGTGGGACCCATGTCTCTCATGAAAAGAGGCAGTCGGTTTTAATTACCATAGACTCATACCTCTACAGACTTTGCTCACCTAACTACTGACAACTGGGACAACTTGGGATGAATGTGGCTAGGCTTGTAAGGGCTCCTTGGCCAGTAACCTCTCATGAACCTATGCTTCCTGTTCTCTCAGTTCCTCTCCCCGTCATCCTGACTTTCCTTCTACCTGATTACGTGTTCATTTTCTACTGTACTCTGTCTTTTGGGAAAGTTGTTTGCCCAACTAACCCATTACAGATCCACAGAGTCAGAATTTTTCATAATTTGATATTGCTTCCCTAACTTGCACTTTAGTAACAGGAGTAAATATGGTACATGAATTTTCTGCCTTTGAGATTTAAATATGCAAAATATGAGGAAGTGAGTTCAAAACAGAAAGGAAGTATTTTTTCTTGAGCTGAGAGAACTGTGAGATGGGACATTATTTATAATACATGCTTATTGTGTTTATTTGTTAACTGAGTAAACCCACTAGGAAGAAACACCTCTTAGCATGGGGAAACACAGGAGAAGTGCCTGGTTAAGTCAGACAGACTGAGACTGTAGATGCAGGGAGCCAAATGTTGAGCTACACAACAGACTTTCAGTAGGAGCTGTTAAACCTACAGTTAAATTGCCATGCAGAATATGTGTGCAGTCTTTGGTTAACTGTAAGCTTCTTCCTATCTGTAGAACTTGCTGTTCTTCCAAGCTAGCAACACCAGCAAATGTGTTGCTTCCAAGGTTTCTGTCTCTATGTGCCTCAGACAGCTGTCTCTTTTTTTAAATCTCAGTTATGCAGCAGCTAAATTACCTCCTTCATACTCCTACAGTTTTAAAGAAACACCAGTCCATTCCTTAGTAGAATTCCAGCGAGATCTTCTTAACTTCTTTCGCTTGGCATACGAAATTAAGTGACATTAAGCTGATCTGTAAAATGAGTGATAGCTCTGCAAATGCAAACCATATCAACACAGCTCAGCCTTAAATTCCAGAAAAAGATAGGTAAGCAAATCCAATTTAATATTTTAAAAGCTGCCAGGCCTTGCTGTTACTGCAGTCATGTGATTACCCCCAGCCTATTCCAATAACTGAGAACCAGTTAAATGTTTATGCTGGGGATACTGTGTGATCCTCTTCTGTTAACAGCACTGCATGTCCATCATTAATGTTACATAGTAACTTTCTGAATATCATGCACAGTTCTTGAAGGGCCTGTAACTGATGTAACTTCAAATCAGCAATTTCCTTGAATTGGCTCCCTTTCTTACTGAACTAAACACACATAGCTGTTGGGCACTGACTCGATTTCTATCCAGTGTTTGCTTCTGGTCACACTGTATGATGAGTTGCACAACAAACCCTGGTGTAGGACATTGTGTTCATGTTAATGTTGTTATAATCTGGTTCTCTGGCACTGGCAAACTGTGTCTTCCTTCACTGCCAGTTAGGACCAGTTAACTAAGGTAGAGCAAAGGGTGGCCAGATGCCATGGGAGCACGTTGTTAGGGTGCACAATCATAAATGCAGCTGCATTGGTAACTGTGTGACAATGTATTACTGACATTCACATAAACAGTCACTATGGACACTGTGGCTGTTTATGTGTGTGTGTGTGTGTGAGTGTGTGTGTGTGTGTGTGTGTGTGTGTGTGTGTGTGTGTGTGTGTGTGTGTGTGTGTGTGTGCGCATTTGTTTGCGTTACTGGCTGTACCTGTAGTAAGGAGCCACTCGGAGCATTTTGTTATAGTACAGAAGATTGGAGGGTATTTTTTTCCCCTTTGACCATGTACTTTGTGTTGAGTAGGGACGCATTCAAGGAATTGCCCAGGTGTCAGTTTGTGTGTTGGAGGCCAGCCAGATCAGGAAAGAATGATGATGTAATCCCTGATCTCCTGTCTTTGTGAAGGAAAGTAAGAACTTTTTATAGACGACCTTGGCTGTCTTGTTACGTGTAAGAAGAGCAGTGACTGTGAAGGCATTCTGTTCTGTTGTGTAACTGGAGAGCAGTTTCCATAAGCCCACTGCATGGCTATCGCTTTAGAGTCCTTACGGATAATATGCGGCATGTAAGAAAAATCCTCACCCACAGTTTGTGAAGATGTGACATTCATTGCTGCACAGTTTATTTACCTTCATGGGAGGTAGAGGGGTTGTCAGCAGAAACAGATACAGCAGTGGAAACAAAAATATTTTATTAGTGCACAATTCCTCTGAATGTACGTGCAGCATGTTGGCACTATTACTTAGCTTGTCTTAAAATGTTGTTAAAGTCAAAAAGTCAAAGTGAACTTTATTGTCATTTAGACTCCAGAAGGGCAACCTAAACAAAATTGCATGCATCAAGCTCAATACTGAGATGACGGTTACACACATACAACTTGCATACAGCACATGCAACATACAATTACACACATACAAAGTATATATAGCACATGCAACATACAATTACACACATACAGATTACATACAGCACATGCAACATACAATTATACACATACAAAGTACATATAGCACATGCAACATACAATTCCACACATATAAATTACATACAGCACATGCAACATACAATTACACACATACAAATTGCATACAGCACATGCAACATACAATTACACACATAAAAATTACATACAGCACATGCAACATACATAACATTAAGTTTAAGTTAGACTGTTATTTTACTACATACTACTATAAATTACTATGTCTAGAGTTTTTAGCAGCTGGGTGATTTATTATAGCATATTTATTTATTGCATACTTATGTTAGAATTGCTAGCAGATAAATATTGCACATTGTTGATATTGTAAATAGATAACTATGAGTGAACATCTCATAATTTCTATTGCATCATAATGATTTGACCAACACAAGACCATGTCAATGATTAACATTCCTGAGATTGCTTCCAGAGTTCAAGAACATAAATCAGCTGTGGGAAGAAAGTGTTCCTGAACCTGGTTGTTGTACAGCACACTCTGTGGTATCATTTGCCAGATGGCAAGCTTGTAACAGACCCTAGGCAGGGTGTATAGGATCATTGGCTATTTTCATGTCCCTATTTTATTTTTATTTTTATTTTATTTAACATTTGTTTACCGGAAAAGTCCAACTTGGAACAAAGCCAATTTTCAGCAAAGGCCTGCAGAGAAATGCTCCAGATGCATGTCTTTGTAATGTGGTAGGAAACCGGAGTACCTGGAGAAAACCCACACGAATGCAGACTCCACACAGAAGGCACTCCAGCCAAGAATCGAACCAGAGAACCTCTTGCTGTTAAGAGACAATGCTACTACTGCACCACTGCACCATCCATGTAGCAGCATATCTTATATAGACCATGCATTGCTGGGAAGTTGGAGCCTCTTATTCACTGAGTGACCTTCACCACCCTCTGTAGGGCTTTTTGATCTGCAACTGAACAGCCCCCATACCAGACCATGGAGTTGATCATTAGCATGCTTTCTTTGGCACCCCTTTAGAAGATGATAAGGATGGAGGGCAGTAGATTAGCTGTCCTTAACATCTGCAGAAAATGCAGGTATTGATTGGCTTTCCTGACTATGTGACTGGTATTTAGTGACCAGGATACGTCCACTGCATTGCATATGCCCTTGCATGATGGTTACCGCTCTAAAGGTCTCTACCCACAGTCTGTCTGCATTGTGTAGCTTAAGAGCAGGTCCTACTTATCTTATTGATGTTCTATAGCTGGGTAATGGCTGATCCATCTTATTCTACCAATTTAACTAACAGGTATAAATAAATAGGGCAACAAACTGAACATAATATCTTGTTAATAGGAGAATCCCATGCATTGCTACTGACAAGAACCAGTGCACATCTGTTAATTGGTAAGGAAACAAAGGATCTGTACTGTACAAAGTTATTGATAGGTAGTTACCAGGCAGCTGGTATGCCACACCATTCAAGGGACTAGACCTGCACCATCTGGTTAAGTGACTTGCTTAGTAATACCGTATGTAAACAGAGGCTGAAGGAATCAAACCCTGGACTACAGAAAGCAGTTTACCAAGAGATCATAGCCTTAATTCTTTGCTCCAACAACCAAACTGCTCTAAAAGCCCAGAAATCATTCATTAGTCCTTTATTCTGAATCTTGCAGGTTTTACCACTCCACTTAGGCTGTACTTTGAATACAGACCAAAAACATACTCAGCAATGCTGTATGACTGAAGTAACATTTTTAGCATGTTTTACTATCATGTCATCATAACAGTTCCACAACAGTTTAATCCTGTGTCTAGTTTATACTCCTAATAAAAAGCTAACAGTACCTTACGTTTAAAAATAATCTGTGTTAACATTTTTAGTGGTGGAATTTAAGCTTGCCCTTACTGTAACAATTCCATTCATCACGTATAGCTCTGCCTTGTTGTTTGACACAGTGATCATATTTATGAATAATAATAACTTTTATGTGTACTTTGTTCTGCAGAAAGTTGGATGTGGTAAGGTAAATGGGTCCAAAAAACAAGAAAGAGAATGTCAAGTATGTGGCAGAGATTGTTTCCTGTTTTGTGACACCATAATGCTATTTAAAAGTAACAATGTGTCCCACTTGTTATTCTCCACAGAAAGTTGGATGTGATAAGGTGATTGGGTCTACTAAACAGGAAGACAAATGTGGAGTGTGTGGGGGCGATAACTCACATTGTAAAGTAGTGAAGGGGACCTTCACGAGGATACCAAAGAAGCAAGGTCAGTGAAGCTCACAAGATGTTATATTGTTAACGTATAATATTTTGAGAATATGGTAAAGGAGGCAATAAAGAGGTAAAACAAACTCCATAAAAACATATGGCATGCACAAGCGTGTCTGATGTTTTGTACTAATCCATAAAGATGCGTCTTGTCTGGTACACAGTTACATCTGTCTCTGTATATAAATAGTGCAGGTTGTGAGGTTCGCTAACTGGCTATAATTATGCTACAGAGTTTAACTTGTTAGCGATCTGATGAGGCATTGTAGGCAGGCATTCTTTCCCAGTCCTAAAATCGTACCTTCTGAGCACAAATGATCCTCGCACGCTGGAAAGGAAGGCAGTTCAGGAAATCCAGGAATAATGTCTTTGTGTCATTTGTGTCATTGTGTATTATAGTCTGCTCACACTGGTACACTGGTGCAAAATTGTTGTGCCTGTGTTCCATATGTGAGACTTTATACAGAGGTCCTTTGTGACAAAATATTGCCACTGGGCATGTACCACTGCAGTCCAGTGTCTCTTCAACCCCCCCCCCCATACCCACATATATAAGCGCAGCACACACACAAACACACTCCACATTTATAACCATAGCCATGTATGCATGCGTGCACACACATACACACACACACACACACACACACACACACACACACACACACACACACATACACACATACATATATGGATCTAGTTTTAAATACAGAAATGTCATAAGATCAAAGAGCAGAAAACCAAGACCTTAAATCTGAATATGTATATTCTCAAAACTTTACAAGATCAAGTCCCATAATATTGAAAACTGGAAAGCACACATGAGATGCCTACACTCCACCTATACAAAACACCCAAAAAACACATAACAACATCACTTCATAGCAGAACTGTTACATTTCAAAGCACTACTTTTACATTTCTACACAGCACTTCATTTGTCAGAATCAAATTATGCAATAAACACAAAATAAGCAAACTAAAAACATTTTCGGCATGCTTTTATTATACTACCTCAAAAGCTGGTTTGTGCGGAACTAAAAAGCTACAAATATTTTTTTCCTTCACTTTAGCAGGGGAGCTACGCACCCCTAAATCCCCTAAGTGGGGGGCTCTGACCCCATACCCCCCACAAATTAAAAAACTGACAGTTTGCTCAGTGATGAGACAATCCTACATACATATGAATCACCTGTTTGGTTGAACTTTCAGAATACTGATCATGTGTAATGCCAGCACAAGAGACAGAATCGCAGTATGATTGCAGAATGCACGCATGACTTAGTGGGAGGTCGAACTACATCTGAGCATCTGAGATTTAGAATCTGCCCTTTCTTTACTGTTGTCAGATCTCAGAGTTGGTGTGTGTTTGTGTTTTATATATATATATATATATATATATATATATATATATATATATATATATATATATATATATATATATATAGCCTCTATATCACATTATCGAAAGTTAACTTAATCGAATCAATAAAGGTTGAACTTTATTGATCGATTAAGTAAAACATCGAATAATGTAAAAAAAAACAACTAAATTGCATAGGCAGGAGGACAAGCCCACCCAGCACCACCCACTCCCCCCTACTTTAGTATACCAACTCCTAGACCGCACTACATTGACGTAAATGGAAATCTCCTCTTACGGAGATTTCCATTTACTTGTGCGATGTTCTTCACTTTCGATATTGCCATGCCAACAATATCAGACTCGATATTGTCAGCTTACAACAACGTGAAGTAGACCCTATAGACCCTATATATATATATATATATATATATATATATATATATATATATATATATATATATATATATATATACATAGCTATAAATATAGATGTTTATCTATGTATAGATATAGATATATAAAGGCATGGGGTGGCATGTACAAGAGGGATTGCCCCCCACCAAACAAAGTTTTTCTTTCAGTATTTTCACTTTAGATTTTTTGATCGGTTAAACCTGTGCTTCCATCTATTTTACTAGCTAATGTTTGTTCGCTGGAAAATAAAACTGATTTTTTTTTTAGAATGGATTTGACCACTCAGCGTAAAGTGAGGAATTGTTGTGCTTTTATTTTTACTGAGACTTGGTTGAATTCTACTGTCATCTGTGTAGATGGGTTAACAACATTTCATATGGACAGAAGTCATATTCTCAGTGATAAATCTAGAGGAGGGGGTATATGTATGTACTTCAACAATAAATGGTGTAAAAACAGTGACATTGTTTTAAGCCATTATTCAGAAGACATTGAGTTTATATTATTAAAATGTAGACCATTTTATTTACCGAGGGAATTTACAACTATAAACATCACAGCAGTATATATTCCCCCTAGTGCAAGTATTAAAAATGCACTATCCATATTATAAAAGTCCGTTAGTGAGCTGCAGAATATTAACCCAGACTCTGTTTTCATTATTGCTGGTGACTCTAATCAGGCTAATTTGAAATAGTTATTGGCACATTATTATCAATATGTGGGTTTTGCTACCAGAGGAGAAAATACATTGGAACAGGTTTATGCAAACATCAAACAGGCATTTAAGGCAGTTCCTCATCTTATATATCCTCATTTTGGGAATTCAGACCATCTTTCTCTTATGTTAATTGCAGCATACAGGAAACTATTATTTAGAGGTAAACCAACAGTGAAGCAAATAAGGATTCAGCCGGAGGGAGGGCCGGAGGGAGTAGTCTCAGCACCCCAGGACTGGTCTGAGTGTACCGACTGGAATGTGTTTAGAGAGGCTGGCAGTGTTAATCATTGTATTCATTTGGGAGAGTATGCTGAGTCTGTGATGGCATTTATATCCAAATGTCTAGATGATGTGACAGTTGTTAACAATAACAACATCCATGCAAATCAGAAACTTTGGTTCACTAACGAGGTGCATATGCTTTTGAAAGCATGGAATATGCTGCCCTTAAGTCCGCGGATAAAGATGCTCTTCGGTCTGCTAGAGTTAATTTGAATCGAGGTGAGAAACCAGCAAAATAGGCTTATGGACAAAAAATTCAGTCTCACGTCTCAGATTCAAAAGCTCCAAGACGTCTGTGCCAAGGCATTCAGCTCATCACAGACTATAGGCCTCCTTCATTACCTTGTGATGGTAACGTTGATTTGTTTAATACACTGAATATTTCAGTCCATTTGAGGTGAAAAATAATGTAACATCAATGAAAGCCTCTTTTGCCCGGATGCTGAAGTGCTTTGTCTTAATCCAGTAGATGCTCAGAGGACTTTACGGAAAGTTGATTCTAGGAAAGCAGCAGGCCCTAATAATATATCAGGGCATGTAAATATATCAAGACGTATAACTATATCAGGGCATGTAAATACATCAAGACGTATAACTATATCAGGGCATGTAAATACATCAAGACGTATAAATATATCAGGGCATGTAAATACATCAAGACGTATAACTATATCAGGGCATGTAAATACATCAAGACGTATAACTATATCAGGGCATGTAAATACATCAAGACGTATAACTATATCAGGGCATGTAAATACATCAAGACGTATAACTATATCAGGGCATGTAAATACATCAAGACGATAACTATATCAGGGCATGTAAATACATCAAGACGTATAAATATATCAGGGCATGTAAATACATCAAGACGTATAACTATATCAGGGCATGTAAATACATCAAGACGTATAAATATATCAGGGCATGTAAATACATCAAGACGTATAAATATATCAGGGCATGTAAATACATCAAGACGTATAACTATATCAGGGCATGTAAATACATCAAGACGTATAAATATATCAGGGCATGTAAATACATCAAGACGTATAACTATATCAGGGCATGTAAATACATCAAGACGTATAACTATATCAGGGCATGTAAATACATCAAGACGTATAAATATATCAGGGCATGTAAATACATCAAGACGTATAACTATATCAGGGCATGTAAATACATCAAGACGTATAAATATATCAGGGCATGTAAATACATCAAGACGATAAATATATCAGGGCATGTAAATACATCAAGACGTATAAATATATCAGGGCATGTAAATACATCAAGACGATAACTATATCAGGGCATGTAAATACATCAAGACGTATAAATATATCAGGGCATGTAAATACATCAAGACGATAAATATATCAGGGCATGTAAATACATCAAGACGTATAAATATATCAGGGCATGTAAATACATCAAGACGTATAACTATATCAGGGCATGTAAATACATCAAGACGTATAAATATATCAGGGCATGTAAATATATCAAGACGTATAACTATATCAGGGCATGTAAATACATCAAGACGTATAAATATATCAGGGCATGTAAATACATCAAGACGTATAACTATATCAGGGCATGTAAATACATCAAGACGTATAAATATATCAGGGCATGTAAATATATCAAGACGTATAACTATATCAGGGCATGTAAATACATCAAGACGTATAACTATATCAGGGCATGTAAATACATCAAGACATATAACTATATCAGGGCATGTAAATACATCAAGACGTATAACTATATCAGGGCATGTAAATACATCAAGACGTATAAATATATCAGGGCATGTAAATACATCAAGACGTATAAATATATCAGGGCATGTAAATACATCAAGACGTATAACTATATCAGGGCATGTAAATACATCAAGACGTATAACTATATCAGGGCATGTAAATACATCAAGACGTATAACTATATCAGGGCATGTAAATACATCAAGACGTATAAATATATCAGGGCATGTCATACTCTGGAAATGTGCTGATCAACCGATGGATGTTATTAGAGAAATTCATAACATTTCCCTGTATCAAGCTGTTGTGCCTCTGTGTTTTAAGGCTAATTCTATCATATCAGTGCCAAAAAAAGTCACCAGTATCTGCACTAAATGTAGCGCTCACTTTTATTGTAATAAAGTGTTTTGAGAGGCTGGTCAAAGACTGTATAACATCTGAACTTTCTGTAACGTTTGATCCATTTCAGTTTGCACATCACTGTAATCGGTCTACCGATGATGCAGTAGTGGCAACAGCACTTCATTTGTCTTTGACCCATGAGGACAATAAGAACAGTTATGTGAGGATGTTTTTCATCGACTTCAGTTCTGCCTTTAGTACAATTATTCCCCAGCATTTGGTTAAAAAAATTGGTCTAATTGGTATTTGTGATTTTCTTACTGCTAGACCCCAGACAGTGTGGGTGGGGAAGAACATCTCTGAGGTCATCTCTATGAATACTGGGGTCCCTCAAGGTTATGTCTTGAACCCTTTGTTGCTTACTTTAGCAACCAGTGACTGCTGCACTAAATATAAGTTGAATCACATCATAAAGTTTGTAGATGCATGACTGTAGTGGACCTCATTAGTGATGATGATGAATTGGCCTATAGACAGGAAGTAGAACAACAAGCTGCCTCATGTGATAACATATTGTCACTAAATGTCAACAGTAGGAAGGAAATCATTGTTGACTTTGGGAGGAATCACATGGCACATCCTGACAGTTCAGGGTAATCCCGTGGAGTTAGTAAGTAGTATTGTTTATGGTAAGCAGCCTCACATCCCCCTCAATGTATTGTAGCTGTGGGCTCCCAGATAAGCTTCTACAAGAAGTAAGATGCCAGTGCCTCTCTTCTGCTCCCATCTACTGGACGCTTGAATCTTTTTTCTGGACCTTGCTTCCTCATATTGTTTATGGTAAGCAGCCTCTCATCCACCTCAGCATATCGTAGCTCTGGGCTCCCAGATAAGCTCCTACAAGCAATAAGACCCCAGTGCGTGACCACAGACAGGTGTTTCCGGGATAGGATACGTGAACACATTTACCACATTAGGAAAGGTTCAATACACAATGCATTAGCGAAGCACATTGTACAATATTGGGAAACACATACTTTTTTGTTTAGAGCCCTGGAAGTTGTAGTCCCCAGTACACGTGAGGGTGACATTAGGAATCACACAGAGAGTAGAGAGAGTAATTGGATCATTAAATTAAGAGCAGATAGAGGTATGGGACTCAGCAAAAGAGCATCTATCAAGCCCCTTCTCAGGAAACGTAGGAATAAGAAGTGATCACCATTTTTATTTCTTCTCATCTATTTTAGAGTGACACTATATGTGTGTCCAACATGCTAGAGATTTTGAACAGTCTTTACTTGTTCTTTATATGATGTTTTTAGCAAATGTAAGAATTATGAGTGAGCAGTATCATACATATTCATTTACTTTTTAAAGTGTTTTAGAGTGACAATATGTGTATTCCTTAATAAGGTAGAGATTTGCATTAGCTAGTAGTGCTGTTTTATATGTCTACATTTTTATCTGAATCAATTTGTATGTGATATGCTTTAGTTTTTAAACATATTTGTTTATGTAGTGATGCTGCATGAATTCTGTTTATATGTGTTTAGTTTGATAGCATAGGTGTATTATACACTATATCACTTTAAGTTCTCTAATTGGTACAGGAGTATGATTGGTTAGTTCTATTTTTTGAATTGTATATATATTGCTTTATTTTATGGGTGATTGTACTATATATCTGATGAAGCTTTTTTAAGCGAAAGCGCTTATTTATGTATGTCTGGACACCTGTGAATAAATTACGTTTTTATTGGAACTGTATCCTGCTTCACTTCATTCTGACCATTTATGACTTCTTGCTTTATATTGTTTTAGTTGGATGCGGAGTGTTTAGCAGGTTCTTTGGCAGCTACTTATCCGTTGACAATAAAATATGACCTTGACCTTGGCATTTAGATCCAAGGATGTCATTGTTCATATGTACTTGGTTCTCTTCAGTCCAAACATTGAGTACAACTTCTGCTTTGGTACATACCTGACCAGGCATATGCAACATCTGGAGTATGCACAAAGATTCCTCGCAAAAAAAACAATATGGGACATAACCAAGACAACCTTAAACCCCTAGCCCTGTACCTGATCTCCCACAGACAGCTGAAAGGTGATCGACTTAATGTGTGCAAAATCTGCATCTTTGTGGCATGTATGCTAAGAAAAGTGCAGTCGATGCATAGCTCTGCTGTCATATTGTCATGGCTGAATACCTAATGTTCTTAAACGAAAACATACTCATGAGTGCTGCAGTTGTCCTACAGTCCATGCAGGGTATTGACCTGGTAAATTACCCAATGAGATGCATACAGGTAGACCATCACTGATGCAATGAGATTTGAAGGGGTTGAGCCATCCCAGTACCAGTGTTCAGTCCTCTTGGAATGATCCCAATACCATTATCCCCATGCAGAGATACTAAAAGCCTTTTAGCTTTGTTAGTCTTGTGCCCCTGGCATCGTGGTATGGCCAGCTTCCATGCTGCAATGGAACTTCAGTTTTCTCGATGTAGCATATCATATATCAGTGACCTGGTTATGACATTGCCGCTGAATGCAACTCCACCCCAGCAGTGATGACCGAGAGCATCATTATCTGCCATATGTGGTGCAGCGATGACCTAGAGAATCATTATCTGTCACATGTGGTGCAATGATGGCCTGGAGCATCATCTGTCACATGTGGTGCAGTGATGACCTGGAGCATCGTTATCTGCCACATGTAGTACAATGATGACCTGGAGCATCGTTATCTTTCACATGTGGTGCAGTGATGGCCTGGAGCATCATTACCTGCCACGTGGTGCAATGATGACCTGGAGCATCATTATCTGCCACATGTGGTACACTGATGACCTGGAGCATCATTATCTTCCCCATGTGGTACAGTGATGACCTGGAGCATTATTATCTGCACCATGGGGTGCACTGATGACCTGGAGCATCATTATCTGCCACGTGGTGCAATGATGACCTGGAGCATCATTATCTGCCACATGTGGTGCAGTGATGACCTTGAGCATCATTGTCTGTCACATGTGGTGCAATGATGACCTGGAGCATCATTATCTGTCACATGTGGTGCAGTGATGACCTGGAGTATCTTTATCTGCCACATGCGGTGCAATGAAGACCTGTAGCATTATTATCTGTCACATATGGTGCATTAATGACCTGTTGCATCATTATCTATCACATGTGGTGTAGTGATGACCTGGAGTATCATTATCTGTCACATGTGGTACATTGATGACCTGGAGCAACATCTGTCACATGTGGTACAGTGATGACCTGGAGCATCATTATCTGCCACATATGGTACAGTAATGACCTGGAGCATCATTATCTATCACATGTGGTGCAGTGATGACCTGGAACATTGTTATCCATCACATGTGCTGCAGTGATGACCTGGAGCATCATTATCTGTCACATGTGGTGCAGTGATGACCTGGAGCATCGTTATCTTCCACATGTGGTACAGTGATGACCTGGAGCGTCATTATCTGCCACATGTGCAATGATGACCTGGAGCATCATTATGTGCTGCAGTGATGACATGAAACATCGTTATCAGCCACATGTGATACAGTGATGACCTGGAGCATCATTATCTGCCCCATGTGGTGCAGTGATGACCTGGGCCATCATTGTCTGTCACATGTGCTGCAGTGATGACCTGGAGCATCGTTATTTGCCACATGTGGTACAGTGATGACCTGGAGCATCATTATCTGTCACATGAGGTTCAGTGATGAACTGGATCATCGTTATCTTCCACATGTGGTGCAGTGATGACCTGGAGCATCATTATCTCAACACTACTTTTCTAAACAGCTGCCACTCATAGGTCACGAATACCTTCAACATGGCATCATGTTTTTCAAAGCTGAAACTACACCCCTGTGCTGTTTACCATATCCTCTGGATGTAGTGATTCCTGTAAAAATAAAAGATGCAGTCTTTCAATTGAATGAATTCTGCTATGATGGTAGAATGACAGCTACAGATACAGGAGTAGCTGAGTTTCACCACACTCTTGTACATATGGGTTTGATTCTAACCTTAAACAGCAAAGTGTATTCTGCAAGCACAAAGTATGTTAAAAAAGCTGGATTTAAGTAAGCAATCTGTTTATTAGGTTCATAGGTTCATACTAGGCTATCTGCCCGAGGGCATTTACAAGCCTAGCCCATAGTTTTGTGGCTTACGCCACCCCTTTAGTATGGGGAACTATACCCATTATTTTGCTGTGCCTCTGTCGAGCAGTGACACTGAGTTATTAAGTTGTAACATACAGTGGTGAGCATTCCACCATGGACACTAGCTACCCACTTTCCTCCCATCCCTTTGTTCATAGTACACCCCCACCCGTTACATTGACAAAGACAGGAACTTAAAAAAAAGGCATTATCCTGCCCCTAAAACATTCTTCCTTTGCTGTTCAAAATCCAGAGCTAAGGGTATATAGTTTATTTTTTTTCTATTGTACATATTATCCTTACCTGTTCTTTGAAATACTGCTTACTCCATCCTCACAAACTGGGTGATACTTTTTTGTTTCCTCACTGCAAACAAGTTGGAAACTAGCTCTAGTTGCATGCCCCTTCTACCCTAATCTGGTAACCCCTCCCTTCGTATTTACATCTGATATCTGGTGATAGGGTATATAGTAATCCTGACAATATGGGTGTCATTTTTAAAATACTCAGTTGCTGTCCATCCTTCCTATGTAGCATGCTCACCACATAAGTTTTTTTTTCTATTGCTTCAAGTTACTGGTATTTTGCTAATGTTAGCTTAAATAACTGTATCCTACATCTGTTAATTCTTGCATTTTATCAATCTTTTACTTGACAACTGTGTATCATTTGGGTTATGAATGTAACATACTTAAACCACATGACCCACTGCATAAGCATGTGACTCATTGTTTGTTTCATAGCCTGCATAACTGCATTTTACCTGTTAACTTCTTGAACGATTTTATTTTTAGAGTCACATTAGCTCATCTCTTCAGCTACTGGCTTGGTTACCTTGTCTACTGAAATTTTCTGGCATAGCATTACTAATAGCTGTGTAGACTGTTTATTTGTCTTTAAACACACTTGTTTTTACCAGGCCCTCCTATTATACAGTCTCAATTAGTTAAATGATAAACTGAGGTGTTAATCTAGTAGCGTAGCATATTTTACTCTACTAATATAATTATCCCCTGTCTCTTAAGAGGCATTATACTACATGCGCACTATGTAGTAAATACTTGTTATCCTGCTATAACTGGAACTATGAACTCATGGTACACATAATGATAGCCAGGAAAAAGCGGTGTTTGAAAAGGTGCTTTAAATATGTGACACACATACTTTTAGTGAATGTATTAGCATTGTCTCTCTTAGTTTGTTTTCACTAATCTGCCTCTACTTCTATCATGCTGTCCCTCACACACTTTTTTGTTTTTTCTTCTGCTGCTAGTTAAGTTGTAGAGTCCTTATCAGCAGTTAACTCATCTGAACTGGTGATACTACAGCCACCAGATCACGAACCATTAGTCCTTAAACAGCAAAGTGTATTCTGCAAGTATGTTAAAAAAAGCAGGGATTTAATGAAGCAATCTGTTTATTATGTTGTAACTAACATATAGTGATGAACACAACCATGGATGCTAGCTATGCACTTTCCTCCCATACCTTTGTTCTTAACACACACCCACACCATACACTGATACAGATGGAAATTTAAAAAAAGGCATTATCCTGCCCCTAAAACAGTCTTCATTTGCTAATCAAAATTTCTCCAGAGTTAAGGGTATATAGTTTATTTTTTCGGTTGTACATATTATCCTTACCTGTTCTTTGAAATACTGCTTTCTCTACTCCCGCAAAGTGGGTGATACCTTTTTTTTTGTTTCCTCACTGCATACATGCTGAAAACTCACTTAGGCCTGCTCCATTCACTCTTGCTACACCTGGGCTCACTCCACTCCCCTACCCTACCCTACCCCCATTCCCACCCACAGCCCACCTCCTTAACTATATCCCCATCCACCTAATCCCCACCCCTCTTCTCAGCCTATCACAACTAACACATTCTTACTCTTTCTCCACCCTCTAATCCCATACAAACAACTCCTCTAATACATTGTCTTAGTACTGCCCTACTACTTCCTGCCCTCTAGTATTACATTATCTGCAACCAATCCTCCAACAGTTCTTCACTCTAACACCTCAGTCCTTCATTGTTCTCCATTCAAGTCTTACCTCTCAGACACCTCCCCTTTTCTTTCTCCCCTCCTCTTATTTTTATAATAGCCCACCCTCTTTCTATCTTTCATATCATGCCTCTCAACATACTGATAACCTCTATTCTACTTCTTCTGCCCTACTTGACCTGTTATAACACTAACCTCATTTATCACAAATAATTACCTACACTCTCTCAAGTATCTAACATATATAACTGCACCCTCTCTCATTCTATTTCTCAGTCTTTATTTAATTTCTCATACAATCATCTTTTTAAAACCTAAGTCTTCTCTCTCAACCCCAGTATCTCTCCCAGAATCAAACGAAAACATCTCATCTACTGCTCTTACTCTCCCAAACTCACCATACTTATTAGAGTTTGATTTCTGGATGGAGACATGCATCCTAATACAGGTCCCTCCACATCACCATCCACTTCTATTCTAACATCTTCCTCCTCCATCCCCATCTCCTCAACCCTTTCTTCCTCCTCTCTCAAAACCTTCTATCTATAAATATACAAAGTCTGTTAAACAAAACCACTGACCTTCAAGCATTCGTTTTCCATTTTACTCCACACATCTTAACCTTGTCCGAATCCTGGCTAAAACCCCATATCCCAAACAATGTCATCCTACCCTCTGGATACAATATTTACCACCTGGATAGAATCTCAAAGAAAGGAGGAGGTGTAGCCATAATCTGCTCTGAAGAACTGAACATCTCTCCCTTATTCACACATTCAGCTGATTTCTACCTTGCCAAACTACTTATACTTAACTGCCACATAAACACCCACAAAAAATTCGCTATTGCTTCCATCTATATCCCACCTGGCAAAAACATCCCCACTCTTGAAAACATATTGTCATGGATCTCCCAAAATCTACCCTATGAAACTGTAATACTGGTTGATGTAAATATTGACTGGAAAACACTGAGTGCTAACTCCCCAGACCAAAGCATCAATCTCTCTGGATACAGCCAGCTCATCACAACCCCAACCCACTTGAATAAACTATCCAACATCAGTACAATCCTTGACTGGATACCGACTAACAACCTCACTTCTATCACAACCCCAAGACACTTCCCGATACCTTAAGTGACCACCTTCCCATCTATACTGAAAGACATTCCCCACAACTGTCTAGGCCTCATCTTTACAGAGACTGTTGTTTCATAGTTTCATAGTTTCATAGTATAGTACTAGGCTATCTGCCCTGGGGCATTTGTAAGCCTAGCCATAGTGATGTGGCTTTTGCCACCCCATGAAATGGTACAAAAATGTACAGAATAAAATTAGAATACTGTGCCTCCGTCTAGTAATGACACAATGAAGGTCCCCTTGTATAATAGAATTAGTTTACTGTGCCCATCTAGCAGTGACACAGATGTGACCCCTGGGGTAAACTTACGATCTCTCATCCACTCATCAAGATTTCTCTTGAAGAGAGTCAGTGAGGGGCTCTGCCTAATACGAACTGGGATCTTGTTCTAAAGCATGGGAAGCCTCTGGGTTATGAATCTATCCTTCCAGCATGTCCTATTCATACTTGTGTCAAGGTTTAAGTCTTTAGCTCTCGTGGTCCTGATGGATTTGGATTTTTTGAGGTGGAGCATGTCCATCAGATCCTGATTAGACAGGGCCTTGAACGTCAGGCAGAGATCACCTCTGAGCAGGCGGTATGCTACTGAATAGAGCTGAAGTTTCTTTAGTCTGGCAGAATAAGACATATGTTGGAGACCCTTGATCCTCTTGGTGAGGTACTTTTGTGGCCTCTCCAGCTGTTGCAAATGCCGGGTGAGGTACATACCAAATGAGGCATTGTACTCAATCATGGGTCTGCTGAGGGAGGAGTATAGGGGTACAATGACATCCCTGGATCTGGATGTGAATCCCTTCATGATGAGGTGTGCAAGGTAGAATGTTTTTCTAACCACTTTGGCAATGTGGGTGTCAAATGAGAGGTCACTGTCGACTTGGGTCCCTAGGTCTCTGATTACTTTCTCCATACTCAGTGGGTTGCTGTCTATGTGATAATTTGTGGGTACTTTGTTTTTCCCAAAGGGGATGACTATACATTTTTTGGCATTTAGTTTAAGGCCGTGACTCCTGCACCAGTTGTCCGTTTCTGTGAGGCCTTTTTGTAGGATGTATGTGTCCGCTGGTGTATCGGCTATGGCGCCTAGTTTGCAGTCATCTGCGAACTTTGTCAGCCACAACCCTCCCATGTTTGCTTTAACATCTGAGAAATAAATGCCGAACAAGAGGGGTCCCAGGACAGATCCCTGTGGGGCACCACTTGTGACTGGCTTTGAGTCTGACATTGCTCCAGCGATTTTAACTTTATGGGTTCTGTCCTTTAGCCAATTTGCAACCCATCTAATGACATAAGGGTTTAGGTTTAAGCTGTTGAGCTTATCTATGATGCCTGAGTGGGGTATTGTGTCGAAGGCCTTAGCCAAGTCCAGGTAGGCTGTATGGACTGCTTTGCCCTCATCAATGGCTCTAGTGACTGTTTCGAAAAAGTCAACCAGGTTCAAAAGGCAGGATCTGCCCTTTACAAAGCCAAACTGGGTGGGGTCAAGTGTCTGTAGGTCCCCTATGTCTCTGTTTATGAGTTCTAGCTTCAGTTACACAACTTTTACTGAAAGACTGTCATCAATAAATTGATCCTGCCTGTATAATCTTCCTCTTAATGATGCTGTGCTAAAATTCAACAAATTCTTAGACATTCTCACTAGCACTCCTTCGGAAAATTAGAATAAAAACTAGTCATGCCCCCTGGTTGACAAAAGAAACTCATTCCCTTATGCATCAGAGACATTCTGCATGGAAAACTTGGTTAAAATCATAATCACATACCCACCATCCACAACGAACTCAGAAACCAGACAAACAAAACACATCCTCAATGATAAAAGAAAATTTTGCATTATGACCCAGACTAGCCATCACACTAATCCCAACAATTTTTGGAGAGCTATCAACTCTATCATCCACCCTGGAAGTCCTCAAACTCCTAATCCCTTCCCTGACCTGTCAGCACAGGACACCACCATCCTCCTCCTCAGCCATTATTTCATTAATAATATTCAAAAACTGACCAACCCTAACCACAAATCCAACACTACTGTCCCTCCTCAAATACCTTATGATCTAACCATGTTCTCTCTTAAACCCATACCCACCTCAACTATAAAATCTCTCCTCCAAAAAGTAAAGCCACGTTCCCTCTCTGATGATAATCTACCTTCCTTTTGCTCATCCTTGCAGCTGACCATATTGCATATCCAGTCTCAATACTCATCAATAGATCAATTTGTGAAGCCACTGTACCTGACATTTGGAAAGATTTCTATGCCATACACTACACAAAGGAGGCAATTCCACCGACCCATCTAACTATAGACCAATAGCTATTCTCCCCCTCTCTCAAAAATTCTAGAAAAATGTATAAATATCCAGCATCTTAAATACCTCATCCAAGAAAACCTTCTGACACCTACCCAACATGTTTTCTGTCCAAACCATAGTACAACACCTGCAATTTTAACTTTCATTAACAGTATAACTGAAGCCTGGGATAATAATAAACTTGTCTCATGTCTTTTCTTAGACCTTTCAAAAGCCTTCAGTATGGTTTCCCACTCTAAACCCCTAACCAAGCTGGCCAACCTTAATCCCTCAGCTTCTACTCTTGGATGATTCTCTGGTTGTCAGATAGGACACCTCCTGCTCCCCTTTCCTCTCCAGCCATGCAGGTGTTCCTCAGGGCTCCGCCCTGGGACCCGTTCTTTTCAATATTTTCACCAACGACCTCTATACCTCTTGTTGTCACTCCTCTCTAATTCAATATGCAGATGATTCAGCACTCGTCTCCTCTTCTGACAGTATCTCTCAACTTCACACTCTTACCGAAGACTCTTTTCTCTCTGTTGAATGATGGTTCAGTGAAAATCAGCTTAGTCTAAATCCTAAAAAACTCTAACTCTTTCTTCCAAAATCTCTTTCACACCTCGAACCCACCTTCTCCATCTCCTCCTTAAATAAAACCATCATTAATGTAGAATCATTAATGTAGAATCATTAATGTAGAATCATTAATGTAGAATCATTAATGTAGAATCATTAATGTAGAATCCCACACAAAGCTACTCGGAATGATAACAGATGATGAACTACAATTTAACTGTTGTGTCCAACAGTCTGTAAAAAAAACTAACCAAAAACTCAGTCTCCTCTATAGAAATAGCAAATACCTAACATTAGAGTATCCTTGGCCCAAGCTTATCTACTTCCAAGCCTACACTATGCTGCCCCAACCCTTACCAACCATCAGTCTTTTATAACTACTAAGCTAGAACAGACATACAATAAAATTGCTAAATTTGTTGCAAACCTACCACATTCCTCTCTCTAAAAACCTACAGTGGCTCGAACTTCCCTACCAACGTCAACTTTCCCAACTCACTTCTTACTCAACAGATACACAACCTGCCTCTCTCTAGCTAATTTGTTATTAATATACCCCTACACGCCCACTCTGCAGCACAGACCAACATCTTCAAATATACAAACCCAATAAAGTTATTGGGAAAGTATATACAGTATCTCATAACTAGAACAAACCCCCACTCAACATAAGAAGGATTACTCCCTCCAGCACTTTCAAAAAAGAACTAAAAAATTGTTTAGCTAATTCATGGATTTGCTTTTGTCAAGGCCCCGCATAAACCCTTCCTTCCTCGCCTTGTAGCACTTTCCCTCTGTACTACTTCTAATAACTCTTATAGGATGGCTTGGCTTAGCCTTAGTAGTTTTTTTTTTTGTTTAAAAAATAATACATGTATAAGGTGATGGTGTTGGTCTTTTTGTACCTGTTCACAGTTATGTCCATAACCTGTTTTGATTTTTCAGATGTGTAACTATCGTATATTGTTATCACTTTTTTGTCATTGTTAACTCCCTTTGACTAATTGTTATTGCCATTGAATTACTATCATACCTTCGTGTAACTTTGATTTTACGTATTTTCATAAAATTGTGTAACTAAATGGAGCTTTTCTCCTCAGGTCTACCTCACATATGCAAGGTAATGGGTTTGATTCTGAGCTGTGGTTATTGGTTAGGCTTGTATTGTCCCTCACATACAAACAGACATTAGTTTGTAAAAAACATACACGCAATGCCCACCACACATCAAGCGTAGTGCATGCTGAGGCACTTAAATGCAGTCTTACTGAGCAGCAAAGATCTCCTAGACCAACGCCAGGATCCACTAATTTACACACACACTCAAGTCAGTACATCACAGGTAACAGCATGATTCCATCATAGCCCATGTAGGTATAAATGACTTAAGCTGTACCTCCTTGGACTATATGGAGAGAGTCATTATGGAGCTCTTGGGCTATGTCAGGCTGGTTCAAGCCTAACATTGTACAGCATATCAGCTTCATCAAGGGTAATGCCACAACATGAAAAGAAAGTGATTGATTTTAGCAACTGGCTGAATTTCTGGAGTTATTCTTAGGTGATTCTGTATTTGTCAGCATGGGAGGACAAGCTCGACCACCTTCCTTTTCCTAGGATGGTCTGTACCTATCCCCTCTGGGATTTCGAATACTGGCTAAAACTTTATCCACCTCCATAGTGCCTTTTTTTAGGCAATCTGACAACTAAACAAGCATGGAATGATATTGTACAGGGTGAAAAAGCAAATTGCAAAAACAAAACATACACCCCAGAGGCACACTTAGGCCAGTCCAAAAATCAATTTAATCTATACACAATTAAGTGCTTTCATCCCTGAAACAGGAACTTCTTCAGAACTTGTAAAACCATTTTTAGTCACATCCTATTTAAAAATCATTCCAAAATGCCACCATGACACAAATCAGTGAATGAAAATTGCCAATCTATTCAACCTACAAAGTGCACAAATTAATTTAAAACTGTTATAAAAATCTTCATATTAAATTAGATAAAATAATAAACAACAGTTCTGTAAACCAATCTACATGTTAGAAAGTAAGAGAATGCAATTTTAAAATACAGGTCAAAGAAAGCATTTTGTTAAGCCAAGAGAATTTGAACTCCTTCAGTATAATCTGCCAGTACAATTCACACTTTTCTAACATTTCACCCCACAACCCCCCCCCCCTTGGGTATTTATCAGTCTTCTCCACAACAAAAAATAATGTGAGAGACACTTCAATATATGTTTAAACAAAGCATTAGTATGCTAATAGTTAGCTATATCCCGTAAGTGTTCATAAACACATTCTTTTAATTGTCTCTCAATTTTACCAACATTAAAAGAGGGGTTTTGTTAACATTTACCAGTTTTTTTACTGATAATTGCGGTGAGAGAGATTGCAAAATATGTCAACACCTACTAAAATGATAGTCTCCTGTTTGATTGTTTGTGAGGTCCAGAATAATTTGACGGCACAGTGGTGCAGAGGTAGCATTGTTACCTCACAGCAAGAGGTTCTCCAGTGCGCTTCTTGGCTGGGGTGCCTTCTGCGTGGAGTCTGCATGTCCTCCCTGCATTCGTGTGGGTTTCCTCAGGATGCTCCGGTTTCCTCCCACATTACAAAGACATGCATCTGGAGCATTTCTCCCCAGGCCTCTACTGAAAATTGTCTTTGTTCCAAGTCGGACTTTCCCAGTTAACAAATGTTAAATAAATAGCATTTCTTCAAGAATGGGTATATTTTGTCCTGGGTGGATGTATAGCACTATGATGCACATACGTTTGGTCCTGTTAAGATTTAGGAAGGATATGAGCATTTCAGCATTAGGGAATGTAGGGGTGTTGCTAGTAAATGGTGTTATATTAAGGGTGTCAGTGTAAAGTAGGGCTAGACATCCAACTTTTTTATGGATTCTGTCCAGTCTAGCTGTGCCAAAGTTAATTTCAGGGATTCATTAGCAGCCTCAAGGCAAGTTGTAGAAGACTCGTTTTCCCACAATGCAGCATTTAGTGATTCAGAGACAAATTAGCAATATTTGTAAAGACCTCATTATAGGCTAATTTTCATGTCTGTGAATCCCATTACCTTCCACAAAGTGCGGCTCAGCACTTCCTGTGATAGACCTCTTGCTGTGAGGTGACAATGCTACCTCTGCACCACTGTGCCGTCAAACTTTTTGTGAATGCATCTCAGAAACAGAGGGATCATCTGTAGTAACTCTTACTCACACAAGCACATAGTAAAACACAAATAGTCACACCACATGTATCACTGGTGTTTAGTGTTCCCCCACCCCCACCTCCCAATACCAGTACTGGTGTAAGTACCATTGTGGCACAACTCTTTTAAAGTAATACCTCATGTCTGGTGGCCCCCCTCCCTGATCCCTGTACTGGTTAAAGTGCCTGTATGGCAAAGGTCTTTTAAAGCTATCCCAGGTGACTTGAGTTTACCACACCCCACCTCAATCCCCGTACTGATATAAGTGCAAGTACAGCACAAGTCTTTTAAATTAATCAGCGGGTGTTGTGTTACCCCACCCGCAACTCCCATATTGTCATAAATGCTGTTACAGCACAAGTCTTTTAAATTAATCAGCGGGTGTTGTGTTACCCCACCCGCAACTCCCATATTGTCATAAATGCTGTTACAGCACAAGTCTTTTAAATTAATCAGCGGGTGTTGTGTTACCCCACCCGCAACTCCCATATTGTCATAAATGCTGTTACAGCACAAGTCTTTTAAATGAATCAGCGGGTGTTGTGTTACCCCACCCGCAATTCCCATATTGTCATAAATGCTGTTACAGCACAAGTCTTTTAAATTAATCAGCGGGTGTTGTGTTACCCCACCCGCAACTCCCATATTGTCATAAATGCTGTTACAGCACAAGTCTTTTAAATTAATCAGCGGGTGTTGTGTTACCCCACCCGCAACTCCCATATTGTCATAAATGCTGTTACGGCACAAGTCTTTTAAATGAATCAGCGGGTGTTGTGTTACCCCACCCGCAACTCCCATATTGTCATAAATGCTGTTACGGCACAAGTCTTTTAAATTAATCAGCGGGTGTTGTGTTACCCCACCCGCAACTCCCATATTGTCATAAATGCTGTTACGGCACAAGTCTTTTAAATTAATCAGCGGGTGTTGTGTTACCCCACCGCAACTCCCATATTGTCATAAATGCTGTTACGGCACAAGTCTTTTAAATTAATCAGCGGTGTTGTGTTACCCCACCAACTCCCATATTGTCATAAATGCTGTTACGGGACAAGTCCTTTAAATTACTCAGCGGGTTTTGTGGTACCCCACCAACTCCCATATTGTCATAAATGCTGTTACGGCACAAGTCTTTTAAATTAATCAGCGGGTGTTGTGTTACCCCACCCGCAACTCCCATATTGTCATAAATGCTGTTACGGCACAAGTCTTTTAAATTAATCAGTGGGTGTTGTGTTACCCCACCCGCAATTCCCATATTGTCATAAATGCTGTTACAGCACAAGTCTTTTAAATTAATCAGTGGGTGTTGTGTTACCCCACCCGCAACTCCCATATTGTCATAAATGCTGTTACAGCACAAGTCTTTTAAATTAATCAGCGGGTGTTGTGTTACCCCACCCGCAACTCCCATATTGTCATAAATGCTGTTACAGCACAAGTCTTTTAAATTAATCAGCGGGTGTTGTGTTACCCCACCCGCAACTCCCATATTGTCATAAATGCTGTTACGGCACAAGTCTTTTAAATTAATCAGTGGGTGTTGTGTTACCCCACCCGCAATTCCCATATTGTCATAAATGCTGTTACAGCACAAGTCTTTTAAATTAATCAGTGGGTGTTGTGTTACCCCACCCGCAATTCCCATATTGTCATAAATGCTGTTACAGCACAAGTCTTTTAAATTAATCAGCGGGTGTTGTGTTACCCCACCCGCAACTCCCATATTGTCATAAATGCTGTTACAGCACAAGTCTTTTAAATTAATCAGTGGGTGTTGTGTTACCCCACCCGCAACTCCCATATTGTCATAAATGCTGTTACAGCACAAGTCTTTTAAATTAATCAGTGGGTGTTGTGTTACCCCACCCGCAATTCCCATATTGTCATAAATGCTGTTACAGCACAAGTCTTTTAAATTAATCAGCGGGTGTTGTGTTACCCCACCCGCAACTCCCATATTGTCATAAATGCTGTTACGGCACAAGTCTTTTAAATTAATCAGTGGGTGTTGTGTTACCCCACCCGCAACTCCCATATTGTCATAAATGCTGTTACGGCACAAGTCTTTTAAATTAATCAGTGGGTGTTGTGTTACCCCACCCGCAATTCCCATATTGTCATAAATGTTGTTACAGCACAAGTCTTTTAAATTAATCAGTGGGTGTTGTGTTACCCCACCCGCAACTCCCATATTGTCATAAATGCTGTTACAGCACAAGTCTTTTAAATTAATCAGCGGGTGTTGTGTTACCCCACCCGCAACTCCCATATTGTCATAAATGCTGTTACAGCACAAGTCTTTTAAATTAATCAGCGGGTGTTGTGTTACCCCACCCGCAACTCCCATATTGTCATAAATGCTGTTACGGCACAAGTCTTTTAAATTAATCAGCGGGTGTTGTGTTACCCCACCTGCAATTCCCATATTGTCATAAATGCTGTTACAGCACAAGTCTTTTAAATGAATCAGTGGGTGTTGTGTTACCCCACCCGCAACTCCCATATTGTCATAAATGCTGTTACGGCACAAGTCTTTTAAATGAATCAGTGGGTGTTGTGTTACCCCACCCGCAACTCCCATATTGTCATAAATGCTGTTACAGCACAAGTCTTTTAAATTAATCAGTGGGTGTTGTGTTACCCCACCCGCAACTCCCATATTGTCATAAATGCTGTTACAGCACAAGTCTTTTAAATTAATCAGTGGGTGTTGTGTTACCCCACCCGCAACTCCCATATTGTCATAAATGCTGTTACAGCACAAGTCTTTTAAATTAATCAGTGGGTGTTGTGTTACCCCACCTGCAATTCCCATATTGTCATAAATGCTGTTACGGCACAAGTCTTTTAAAGTCATCCCTATATTCTGGGTCCCCGCACCCCTGAGCCCTATGTTGGTTTAAGTCATATTATGGCAGAATTCTTTAAAGAAATCTCTGGTGTTGAGTGCTCCTCCCACACCACGATCCCTGCACTGCCTTAAGTCCTATTACAGCACAAGCCTTTTAAAGTAATCTCTGGTGTGTAATGTTCCCCTTATCCCCCAATCCCTGAATGGGATTGACTGCCATTATGACACAAGACTTTAAAAGGAATCCCTGGTGGCTAGTGGTCCCCCCACTCAGTGCTGTAGACTATGTTTGCTAGTATGGGGTGTCTGGAGGCATGGGTATGACAGCCATCCCAGCCCACACACACACGCACACACACAGACTCACACACACACACACGCACACATGCACACACGCACACACGCATGCACATACACACACACACACACACACACACACACACACACACACACACACACACACAGCCCCATACTCACCTAATCACAGTAATTCATCCAAATACACACACGCGAACACACACACACACACACACACACACACACACACACACACACACACACACACACACACACACACACACACACACACACACACACACACACACACACACACACACACACACACACACACACACACACACACACACACACACACACACACACACACACACACACAGACACACACACACACACACATAGCCCCATACTCACCTAATCGCAGTCATTCATTCATCCAAATACACACACGCGAACACACACACACACACACACACACACACACACACACACACACACACACATACACACACACACACACACACACACACACACACACACACACACACACACACACACACACACACACACATAGCCCCATACTCACATAATTGCAGTCATTCATTCATCCAAATACACACACGTGAACACACACACACACACACATACACACACACACACACACACACATACACACACACGCACACATACACACACACACACACACACACACACACACACACACTCACACACACACAGCTCTTCACACAGACACACACACACACACACACACACACACACACACACACACTTAGCTCTTCACACAGTCACACACACACAGACACACACAGCCCTTCACACAGTCACACACACACAGACACACACAGCCCTTCACACAGTCACACACACACAGCCCTTCACACAGTCACACACACACACACAGCCCTTCACACAGTCACACACACACAGACACACACAGCCCTTCACACAGTCACACACACACCTCCCAACCCTAACTTACCACCAAGCTCCCACTACTTATCTCTTTCGTGATCTGCCATGTTCCCAACCACAAAGTGATAGCAGTGGTCGTGGTAATCTACATGGCCATCACTCAGTGCATAGAGGCCTTGCTGGAGGTGGTTCTGGGGGATGTTTCAGACATAGTGAGTGCTTGTGGCAATGACTCCATATTACCTCTGTTTCATTTGTGAGGTGACAACATGGTTACTTCTCTGTTTGTTTGTTTACTTGTCTATCATTTACTAACTGGATAACTGGGCAGCTCTGTGGACCCCCATCAGACACTACTACGGCCATGAGAGAACCTGAAAAAATATGTAGACATTGGAAACTTGAATGCTCCACATGGATAACAGCTGGACGTCCTTGTGGCCAAGCTTGAACTGAAGGTTCTAGAGCTGTAACATAATAATGGCATCACTAGCCCTTGTGCTGACCTGCATGTACTAATACCCCCCCCCCCCTTTTATCTGAATCATACTTTCTTTGCACTTTGTTTTCTTACTTGGTTTCATATGCTAATGGGCAGAAACTCTTCATTCAGTCTAGAAGCTAAAACCTCCATACAGTATTTAGAAAGTGTTTCCATATTATATTTTAATAATAAATAAAACATAATAAATGTCAGATGCTTATTGCATCCCTGGCTGGGATCCAACTGCCGTATCACTCTGGCAGCGTCCTTGTCTTTGATGTTTTCTCCTTGCATGTCTCAATATTTGTAACTTTTTCTTTAGTATCTTTCTACTGTGGATTATAACTCCAAGCTACCAAGAGCATCCCTTGGGTGAAACATCTTTTTTTGAAGTACCTGAGGTTCCACAGAAGAGCAAAGTTAGTAACAGAAGAGATGAGAGATTAAGAAAAGATTTCTTGTCCAAATCCCTAGATTGCAACTTTAACTTTTGTTTTAGCTTTTATGCAAAAACATGGCTTTAAAGAAATACTGGAGCAACCTGGTGAATGTCAAACGTTCAGAAAACTGAGAAACTGCGAACAAAATGTCAAAGGAATATATGAATAGTTGTTATGTTAATAACTTTGATTTATATGATCCTGGAATGCAGAGTCAAAGAAAGTACATGAAGAAATATTAGCTTCTGTGAAATGCTGTAATTGATTGTTTTAAACTTTGATTCATTAAAAAGTTACTCCATTCTGAACTGTTTAATGAAGTATTCTGAACTTAACTACTCAGACCAGTTTAACAGTAGAAATACAACTATTCCTGACTCCATCTATGTGAAAAATGTGCAGCCATAGGGCAGTATAAGAAAGCTTACCTGCAGACATACCTTGCTGCTGGTCATTGTATAAATACTGCCAGCCCTCAAAATCAGATATATCATGAGGCAATAATGTTAGGGTTTGTTGGCTGATGCAAGATTCAAACATCCTTTAAGCTGTACTGGCCCCGCTTGTGGTTAAGTTCTTCACCCATACAAGGAACATCACAGTCTCTCCTGGGACAGGACTTGGCTGGGACATCTTTCCTTTAAGTGAGAAGATATGCCAGAACCATAAAGCTTCTTTTTCTTAATGAAACAGGTATTAAAAGGCAGAAAATTCTCTAATACAGGAAAAAAAAAACATATAGTGTCACAGAGCAAGTTTTGCAAAGAATGCTCTATAATACCATACCACTATAGCACTGCTGACGTCAGTATGACTGTGCATATTAAATTACTCCAGTCATACAAGCCAGCACAAAATAAACCTGACCTGAGAAAGTCAGTTAGTAACAGTTTATGAAATCACTAATTGATGGAAAGGAAGGATTATAAATCATGCACTGTTATGATCTCGGCATTACGTAGAATAGCATCTAGTTAATGAAACAATGTATTTAGTAACTCTGCAATCATTGGATCATGGGATCATAGGAGGCTACTAGTCTAATGACCCCAGGGTTTTTCAAGCCTAGCTAAATTCAACCCATGTTCCAAAGGTTGTCTGGTTCAAGCAGATACAAAAATCAGCACCTATTGCCCCTATCCAAGAGGGATGCAGGTGAAATCCCTGGGGTGAATTTCCAGTTACCCATCCAGTTGTCCAAATTACCCATAAACAGGATCAACAAGGGGCTGTGTTTAACATGAATAGGAAGCTTGTTTCAAAAGTGGAGCAACCTCTGTGACACAAATCTGTCTTTCCAGCAAGTTCTGTTGATATCACATACCAGGTTAAGGTCCTTCGAGCGAGTCACCCCGTGTGCCATGTGACTTGTGAATGTGCAGCATCTCCATTAAAGCTGGGTCAGTGATTGCTCTATATGCAAGGCACAGGTCACCTCTGAGCAGTCTGTATGACAGTAAAGTGACAATGAAATCTGTCTGCATAAGACAGAGCTTGAAGACCCTGAATTTTCTTTGTAAGAAACCTTTGTGGTCTCTCCAGTTGCTGCAGGTGTTTGGAAAGGAACATGTCAAAGAGAGCATTGTGCTCTATTATTAGTCTGATGAAGGAAGAGTACAGAGGGGGGGTTAGGACCTATTTTTTTCTAGATGCAATGCCCTCACTTATCAGATGAGCAATGTAAAATGCCTTTCTTACCACTGTGGAGACATGGTGATCAATGGCAAGGTTGCTGTCAACCTGTTTAGCCATATCTCTCACCACTGACTCTGTGCTTAGGGTATTGCTATTGATGTGGTAGTTTGCAGACACATTGCCCTTGCCAAAGGGGATGATAATGCATTTTTTTGCATTGTTTAAGACCGTGACTTTGGTACCAGTCATTAGTTGTGTAAGACCTAATTGCAGGATGTAGACATTGCTAGGAGTTTCAATATTTAAAGTTTCAGGGAACTTAATCCGATCCTGGAAAGCAGTTTGTGGAAGGCAGGCAACCAATACTGGATGGGATACAAACCCAGTAATCAACCTAAATAAATATTTCTGTTTTGCAGCTGAACAGCAACATTCATTTATTCATGCATTCATTCAGTCATTGTATGAATCCCCAGTTAAATCGGTTCAGGGTTTTGTGGATCAGAGAATATCCTGGTATTTAATAGGTTCAAGGCAGAAACTAAACTAGTCTTGGATGAGGAGTTAGTCCATCACAAGATACAGACATACACACGTACACTCACATTCTCAATCACACTCACTTATCATTCATTCAGTCACACTCAATTATCACTCACTCACTCACTCACTCACTCACTCACTCACTCACTCACTCACTCACTCACTCCTTTAGAAAACTTGAGGTGACCGCCAATTTATATAAAGCACATCTTTACGACATAGGAGGACTTTGGACCACTTGTTGAAATGTTTGCAATTCCAAATGTACACGAGGAGAACATGAAAATCCACACGAGTCATCCCAGCCAAGAAATGAACCTGAGAAGTGAGTGCTGTGAAACATCATGGTTAAACACTGATCCAGTGGCAATTTTCTGAAATGTTTTATGTCACTAACAACCCATCTTTGCCGAAAAGTATTTGAATTGTAACTTTAGGACTTGATGCCTGCTTAGTAGTGTGACAGATTACTAACCAAGACCTACTGTAGCCCAAAGTCTGTTGTTCTGCTTCCACGTCATGCTTTGGTAAACTAGATGTCAGCCTTACAAGACAATGTCCTTGGGCCTCTACAAAGGTAACAAAATGTCTGATTTAGAATCAATGAATTCATTTAAACCGTATCAAAATCAAGAAATATTGGCTAGCACATGCACACACACACGCACGCTTGCGCATGCACACGCACACACAAACACGCGCGCACACACACACACACACACACACACACACACACACACACACACACACACACACACACAAAACTTTCTGTATGTTTACAACTTTAGACTTTCATGTTGCTTGAGAAGATTTCAGCTCCTATCTGAAGGGATCAGGTGAGGCCTCTGCCCACTAACAGACTGACTGGTTGCTCCCAGAGCAAATTGTTTCCTTGGTTCTGTCTTAACATGGCCCAAAGAATTTAGATTCTCTTATGTTATCTGGCTTAAGAAGGTGCTTGACTTTCCTGGCAGTGGATCACAGTTTGTCAGGTGACTACCCAGAATCCTTTGTGTTTTGGCCTGTTATATATCTGGACGCATTTATACTTATGGTTGACTTATACTTGTGTGTCAGAGTTTAAACTGTAAAGAAACATTCTGACCTGTCATCTGATCTCTGTGCATTTGTTCTCCCATGGGGTGCATGCATATGCTTGTCTAATATTTGCTAAATATAATGGTAAATAAATTTAGTATTGTATCGTTCAGTTTGTTTTAGGCAAGTTCCCAGTAATAGTAGACATGTTTACAAAAACATGGGGTTTAGTTTGTTCTAATAGTATACTTTTTTATTTGTCTTTTACTGTTTTCCACTACTCTACAGGTCATGTGAAGATGTTTGAAGTTCCACCTGGTGCAAGACATTTATTTATTCAAGAAAAAGATCCTACACGTCACTTTATGGGCAAGTTTTTAGATCTTTTATCAATTAAATGTTTGTAATAAAGACCATACTAATATAAGCTATAGCTGTTGTTGAAATTTCTGGCCATAGTTATTATAGTTCTTCCAACTAAACCACAAATATATTATTGACGTTAAAAATAATGATCTACAATATATGAAATTTGAAGTTGTAACATTAGTTATTATGAGATTTCAGTGCTTTTTAATTTAAAGTATGGGTGCTAAAATATATTGTATAAAGTTATAGGTGACTGATATTTTGTATTAAGTTGTGACTAAATTAGCAGGTAACTTATTGACATAATATAATCTAAACGATTGTGCAACACCCTTAGAATGACAGCATATAAGGACGCAAGGTGAAAGTCATTAACGGATTGCTGCTGCTGCTCTGTGTCTCTCCAACAGCAGGCGCTAATCCGAGTTTGGTCAGCAGGTGTGAGTAGTCATCACTCACTGTCATGGGGAGCTGCCAGCTGAAAACAAAGTAAAACTTGTATACTGAATTGTTTATATTGTCACTCAGACAATGATAATGTCACAATTGGCCCTCCGATAAGACATCATTTTGTTTTCCTTATTATGCAGATATAATATCAAATCAAGAAAGGAACAGCTTATTTATATAGCATCTTCATAATTGGCCCTAAAAACCGGTAATCCATTTCCACCTACTATTAGAGACTCCCCAGATCTGCTACAGTTCAGGAAAGCCCTTAAGCTCTGCCTAACCAAACAGGCACATTGCCACTACTTTACAAACAATGCTATAGCCTAAGCCCAAAAGAAACTATAACCTTTGACCCTAATCAGGACATAACCCTCTTTGTAAGAATAACTCATCATCATCCCCTTCTCCTCACCCCTTCAGTTCCTGTTATCTCCCCTGCTTTCCTCCCACATATTGCTTTTTCTAATTCCTTCCCTCCTTATCTACTCTTCCTTGGTTCATAGGGTCATAGGTTCATAGGTTCATAGGTTCATAGGTTCATAGGTTCATAGGTTCACAGGCTCATAGGTTCATAGGTTCATAGGGTCATAAGTTGGTACTAGGCTATCGGCCCTAGGGCCTGTACAAGCCTAGCCATAACAATTCCCTGGCTATTTCTTCCCACAATATTTACTTCTCCAGGCCCCTGTCTAGCAGGATGACTGACATGATCCCCGGGGTGAATTTCCTATCTCCCATCCAATCATCAAGGTTCCTTTTGAAGAGGGCCAATGAGGCGCTCTGCTTGATATGTATGGGCAGTCTGTTCCAGAGTATGGGGAGTCTCTGGGTCAGGAACATATCCCTCCAGCATGTTTTGTTCATTATGACAAGGTTTAGATCCCTGGAGCATGTGACTCTGAGGGATTGGGATTTCTTTAAGTGGAGCATGTCCAACAGCTCAGGGTTTGACATGGCCTTGTATGTTAAGCAGAGATCGCCTCTGAGTAGACGGTATGCCACAGAGTATAGCTGAAGTTTTTTTAGACGGTCAGTACATGGCATCTGCTTTAGGCCTGTGATTCTTTTAGTGAGGTATTTCTGTGGCCTTTCCAGCTGTTGCAGATGTCTTGTGAGGTACATATCAAATGGGGCATTATACCCTATAATGGGTCTAATGAGGGATGAGTGCAGTGGGACAATGACCTCCTTTTTTCTGGATGAAAAGCCCTTAGTGATGAGGTGTGCCACATAGAATGATTTCCTGACTGTTGTGGCAATGTGGTTATCAAAACTGAGACCACTGTCCACCTGTGTCCCTAAGTCTCTCATCACACTTTCGATGTTTAGTGTCCTGCCACCTATGTGGTAATTCATGGGTACATGTTTTTTCCCAAAGGGGATAACTATACATTTCTTGGCATTAAGATTGAGCCCATGGCTCTGGCACCAGGCATCTGTTTCTGTAAGGCCCTTTTGTAGAATATCCACATCATTTGGGGATTCAGTAATGGCCCCCAGTTTGCAGTCATCTGCAAACTTTGTTAGCCAGAGTCCCTTAGTGTTGGCCTGTACTTCAGAGAAGTAGATGCCAAACAAGAGTGGTCCCAGGACTGAACCCCGAGGTACTCCACTTGTCACTTGTCTGGAGCTGGATTTGGAGTTGGCTACTTTTACCGTCTGGGATCTGTCAGTAAGCCAGTTAGCAACCCATCGAGTGACGTAGGGCGTTATGCCCAGCTTAGTAAGTTTATCTATGATTCCAGAGTGGGGGATGGTGTCAAAGGCCTTGGTGAGGTCCAGATAGGCTGTGTGGACTGCCTTACCCTCGTCCACAGCTCTGGAGACTGATTCGAAGAAGTCAATCAGATTCAGGAGACAAGATTGGCCCTTCACAAACCCAAACCGGGTGGGGTCCAGTGTTTGAAGGTTGACAATGTCTTTGTTTATAAGTTCCATGATAATGCGTTCCATGCCCTTGCAAATCAGGCTTGTCAGACTGATGGGACGGTAGTTCCCAGGATCCAAGGTGGATCCTCCCTTGTGGAGCGGGATAACTGTAGCTGTGCGCCACTCAGTGGGCACGAAGCCTGAGGTGAGGCTATGATTAAACATGACACTTAGGTGAGGTGCCAGTTCATTTTGTAGTCCATGTAGGGTTGGGAGGGTGGCCTAATGGTTAAGGTGTTTGCCTTACAAACACAAGGTGCAGGGTTTGAATCTCACAAGGGATAATTGGCTAGGCTTCAAATGGCTCACAAGGGCAGTTAGCTTAGTACTAATCTATGAGCCTATGAACCTATACACAGCCTGGGATGTCATCTGATCCCATGGATGCTGTATTCTTAGCTTTGGAGAGTGCAGTTTCTACCTGTGTGGCCATGATTATCGGAATTTGGCAATCTTTTGGTATTGAGATGGGCCCTTAAGGGGGTGACAGGGGGGTGAAGTTGGCACTAAATCAATTTGCCAGGATATTGGCAATATCCTTGGGATCAGTATATTTAATGCCGTTCTGTTGTAGCTCAGAGCAGATCTGAGCATTGCTATTTAGATTCTTGACATAGTTATACAATGCCTTGTGGTTGTCTTTGGAATCTTTGGCAATTTTATTTTTGTAACTAGCTTCGGAGGATTTTATGAGGGATCTCAGCTTCTTACTGAGGCTGGTAAGGGAGTTTTTTGCATCCTGGGATTTTCCTCTTTTCTGCAACAGTTTCTTCCTTTTGTTGTAAAGTTTGTTTATGGCAGGGGACCACCAGATTGGCTTCCTTTTTTTTGGAGAAGAGCATCTTGGTTCTATTTGGGATGGCACGATTCATGCAGGAGTGGATGTGCTCGTACAGTGCCTTAGTGTAGGATTCTGCAGTCGAACTTCCAGATACCATCTGCGTGGGTGTTGTGAAGTTTGTCACTTCTGACTTCAGTAGCATGAAGTTGGCTTTGGAGAATTTTTTTAAGGAGGTTTCCTTACTGGGGGGTGGGGGGTGGGATGTGGATGCCAAGGGTGATTTGCTTATGGTCAGACCTGATGGTTCCTTCCCAACTACATTCCAATTCATTGTAGTCTCTTTGCACTGATTGATAGTAATTAACTAGCCTGCTGTTTACAATTTGTTACATATTTTACAAATTATACATTGTATTATAAACTGTTTTATACTCTGATGCACCATTTTCATGATAAAGCCTGTTTACCATTTATTGCATGTTTTACAAATGATATATAATATCATACATCTTAACTTCAGTTCTACCAAGGATATCCAGTTTTTAGTTTGTGTTCCCAACATCTGTATTTGTGTTTTGTTAACACCCAGCTGAATCAAAGCTTTACCCTGGTTAAAATATTTAAATAAAGAGAAGTCACTTTCATGGATTTGACAGAAACAATATGTGACAGCTGTCATTGTTCACAACCAGATACAAAAAAACATAACCTAATAATAACTGCACCTTTTATACTTACATAAGGCAGATGTGGTGTAGGGGAGAGATATTCCAGTGATGGCATCACTTTGCCCTACGATAGATGTAGTAATGTTAGGTTGCAGACTGAATGCCTATAGGACAAAAGGTTTAATGTTAATTGCAGAACAGCTGCTAGAACCTGGAACCCTCACTTCCTGTTACAGTTAAATGGCTTCCTTTCATGCATTGTGTACAAGAGAGATAAAGAAAAATAACTGGAAAGAAAACGCTGTAGGAAAATTAAGGCTGCCTAGGCCTGGTCCCTTATGATCAAATGAGAATATTCAGTGCAAACAAAACCATCATTGCAACTAGTTCACTCACGGCACTGTTGTTTTTATAGTAAAGTCAGAATGGTTATTAATTCATACTGTTTTCATAGCATAAAGTCACAAAGTGAATTTGTCCCAACCACATTTATACAGTCCGTATATATGAATTAATATGCCATAATATCTAAATGAAACCTTATTAAGAAAGCCTTATGAAGGTTTTATACAGTGCAAACAGCAAACACAGTGACAAATATCCAGTTTTCCATTCGTGTGGTTTCATGACATTTGCAGAATATTGTTCAGGTATAAGAAAAGGAATTCAAGGATTCATGAATAGTAAAGGGGCTCAAAGGTCAATGCCATTAAAAACGTGGACAGCCTTAGTAGCTGGGTTTCTGTAATGAAGAAGGAGGTGCCATAATTAATTCCAAATAAGACCAATTTCATGATTTATGAATCTGTATCTTGGGGTAGTTTTTACTAAACTGTTGATAGCAAAATATGTACTCATGATTGGAAAGAGAAAATTCTGGATACTAGTCAGATTATCTCATAAAAGTGTTTAATCTAGATTGCCTTTAAATGCAAGACAGAAGTCTCCTTTAAAATATTTATGTTCCAATGAATATAAATTAGTTTTTAGGAGTCTGGCTGTAATTTCTGTTGTAAAGTAGCTTTGCTTTTCTTGTAAACCTCATTTTACTCTTTCAGCTTGTCACAATAAAACTGGGACTAAATCTCTAGCAATGACCCCTACTGAGGGCAAGGGTGATATAGAGCTTTGACAATGCAGATGGAATAGCATTCCTTCTTTTTACTGTAGTATTTCAAAGGAAAAATAATATGGATTTATTGAGTTTCTGTATATATATTTTTTCTGATGAGTTTTGCAACAGCTATTCACTTTAAACTGACATAATTCCATTACCAATTAGTTTCATGCATAAACGTCCTCATATGAAAACTAGAGTCTCGTAACTCTGTGAAATTCATACCAGCTTTGTCTTTTTTATTCTGCCAAGTTTATGAGACTGTTAGCGCTTCCTTATTAAGTACACATTGTCATTATCCAGGCAACCTTTTCTACATTTGCATGCAGATTATAACCCCTACTTTGCTGAAGGTAATCAGATTTGAGGAAATGTATTAAAATGAATAGGCTTCAAAATGATATCTTGCAACATGCTGTTAATAGTTACTGACACTGTAAGCGTGAATATGTCCACTAGTGGCTACTGTCTGCCTTCCTTAGATAAGCTACAAATGTGCTATACAGAGGACTTCACATTTTAATTTAAATTATTTATTTGTCTGCTTGATAAATGAACTATCCAGTTTCAGACTCTTCGGCTACAACCAAAGATGTAAGTTATGGACAGCTTAGGGTAGGCAATCAACAAGCAGGTTTTGGGAGGTAACTGGAGTACTGTAAGAAAATACACACAGATCCCAGGCGAAAAAGTATAATCCACAGAGTGACCAGAGGTCAGGATTGAACCTAAGAATTGTAAGGCAGACATCATAGTTAGTAAGCCACAGCGCTGTCCAATTTTAACTAGTTTTTAATTTATTTATAATTTTGACTCTTCTGCTATGAAATTACTGTCTTTTTTTCAAGAATCTCAAAAACACATCAAGCTATTAGTGTTAATTTAATGTCACAGTTGTATTAACTTAATGTCACAGTTGTATCCATTACTGAAAACAAAACAAAATAAAGCATTCCTGTTAATTTTTTTGCATTTTAATACTTTGTGGATTTTCTGACTCGTAATACAATTGAATGAGTTTCACTGTTTGGCAGGCGGTGCATATTGTACATTATGATGTTTGTGAACATTGCCTTAACTGATCAAATCATTTACTGCATAGAATTGCAGTTTGTGCTGCAGTAATACACAGATGGTCTCCATGCATGTGTTTTGTATATATGTGAGTGTGTGTGTGTGTGTGTCTGTGTGTGTCTGTGTGTGTCTGTGTGTGTCTGTGTGTGTCTGTGTGTGTGTATATATATATATATATATATATATATATATATATATATATATATATGTGTGTGTGTGTGTGAATGTGTGTGTTTGTGTAAGTACATGCGTATGTGCGGACGTGTGTGCGTGTGCATGTGGTATATGTGTTTTGCATACATAAATACTAGATTACTTCAGGTAAGGGTTTTAGCCAGTCTAGTGAGGAAATGAAACAACCAGCAGGAGAAGTTCAGGATGGTAGAAAAGCCAGTCAGGGGTTACTGTATTACAAGAGATTAGGCAATATATAGAACTAATCGCAAGCAGTGAATACAATATAGATACGCTGAGAAGAATAGTTGAAAAAGAGCATGGCTATGAAGTTGGTGCCCATATTATCAGATCCAATCATAATTCTAAATGAGTAAGTCTTACCAGCCTCATCTATAAACTCACAGAGAGGATCCGTATGGAATTAGTAAACAAGGACTTAGGTAACCTACAAACCCTTGACCCAAGCCAGTTTGGTTTTCATAAGTGCAGATCTTCCCTACTTAAACTGGTCAATGTCTTTGAGAGGGTTAATAAAGGGTTAATAAAGCAATGGATGATGGAACCTTCAGTAATGGTTCTATTAATTAGGATGGAAATGGGGTAGGCAAGCATTCTAGCAGCACTTTGCAGGTACTGAGCTGGTAGCAGGTCAGCTGAAGGTGTGCAAGGTTTACGTTTTTGAAGTAGTGTATAGATAAGAGATGTTGGAACTGGTTTTAGAAATATATATATATATATATATATATATATATATATATATATATATATATATATATAAATAAATATAAATAAATATTTATATATATATACAGCTACATATATAGACATGTAGTATCTGTTTAAAACAGATAGTAATATATTTGCACACACAAACATCTAGATGTTGGTATACATTCTCTGTACTGTTGCATGACTAGACTGGATGATATGTTTCTGAAAACATCAGATTTATTTGTATCTGGCATGGCTTACTGGAAAATCACTTTGTCTATGGTTTGCATGGTCCTGGGTTTGAACCTTGCAGAGGCTGTTTATTTTGTTGCTGGGCAGAACACGGCCCATTGGATTCAGAGTGATTAAGGCACTTTTGAGCAGTTGTAAGCGGGTTTAAGCCTGTTTGCGCAGGGGTAAGCACTGCTCACACAGGTTAAGCAATTTAGAAGCTAACTGAGTATAAGAAACTGTAACCGGAAGTTAGCAGTGCTTAACACCGCAAAAATCCGCTTACAACTGCTTTAATGTGCCTTAATCACTCTGTATCCAATGGCTCGTTGGATGTGTTTGTGTATGTGTGATGTGTGTGTGTGTGTGTGTGTGTGTGTGTGTGTGTGTGTGTGTGTGTGTGTGTGAGGCAGTGTGGAATGTCTGCGTGTGAGTAATGCATTTCGTTACTGTTAGTGCAATCTCGTAGTTGATATATATATAAGTAGGGGGGTGTGGGGGGAGTAAACCCCCACATGGGGGTTGCAGGGGGGCTTGCCTCCCTGCGAAGATGTAGTGTAGGATTGTGTAGTTTGTGTGTTGTGCACTTAATGGAGTGTGTGTTGTATGGTGTATTGTGAATGTTTGGGATTTTTTTTTTTTCATGTTTGTGGGTTTTGGGATTGTTGGCTGTTCGGCTTTATAGTTTTGAGATACTGAAATTCGAGCTTTCAGTATTCTGAGATTATAAAGGGGAACCATATATATATATATATATATATATATATATATATATATATATAAATATGTATACATATTTATATATATATATATATATATATATATATATATATATATATATATATATATATATATATATATATATATATATACACACACATATATATCAAGATCATATATATATATATATATATATATATATATATATATACACACACACACACACACACATATATCAATATCATATATATATATATATATATATATATATATATATTTATATATACATATAGATATATAGATATGTATATACAGATATATGTCTATAGATATAATAGAGAACATAACAAAGACATATATATTAACACAGGCACCATTAATGGGGGTGAGGGGGCTTAAGCAACATATGTCTTGCACGTATCGATATCCCCCCCAACCAGAAAAACAGGTCTGCCCTGCAATACATTACCAACTTTTGCAAATGCCATGACCAGGACCTGGCACTACATGGCCACAAGATGTTTACAGTAAGCCATCCCACCTGTATCATGTCAGGCTGGTACTGATAACATAGCCAGACTGTACTGCCATCCCACCTGTATTATGTCAGGCTGGTACTGATAACATAGCCAGACTGTACTGCCATCCCACCTGTATTATGTCAGGCTGGTACTGATAACATATCATGCAGTACAGTCGGGCTACCATAGTGAATGTACAATGTGTAAGCAATAAACAGTCCTAAGATACACACAGAGGTATGTCTAGGAAGATACATAATCAGAGGGTGTACACCATACTGAACAGCCTATATCCCTACAGTTGCAACCTCATCTGATGGACAGTGTATGAGTCACCCATACCACAGACAATTGTTGCCTGACACATATACCCACAGAGAAGTCAAAGAATGTAACACAACACACAGCTTTGTATACATAGGAAAGGTTCAGTTGTGTACTATTACATTTGTATATCCCATGTCATATAGCTGATTATGCTTTGACATACATACAGAGTAATGCAACACTCAAACAGATCATTTATTACAGTAATCCGAAAACATCACATCTGTTGGTGTGCATGCCAAGGCCTTCAAGACGTACAACAGATAAGACAGACTTGGCCACAGCATAACAAGCAATCAAAAGTATGTAATGTAGAGGTATAGCCCAGCGGCCTCTAAATACACTCTGCATGCAATCCCTAGCGGGAAAAGACGTGGGTTGACACAATGGCCGGTATCTGTTACATAACAATGCATAACTCAAATCATCACAATCACACTTACAAGCAGAAGAGTGCATATGGCAGTAAGCAGTAGGCCAGCAACGTTCACAAGGTGAAATGTATGGTAATGTACACCCGCATACCTTAAGGCAGCTTACTACTGATAGTCCACACATGTTGTAATACCATAGGATATCAGCAGCAGGTCAGCAATGTTCACAAAGTGAAATGTATGGTAATGTACATCCGCATACCTTAAGGCAGCTTACTACTGGTAGTCCTCACATGTTGTAACACCCTGGGATACCAGCAGTAGGCCAGCAATGTTCACAAGGTGAAATGTATGGTAATGTACATCCACATACCTTAAGGCAGCTTACTACTGGTAGTCCTCACATGTTGTAACACCATAGGATACCAGCAGTAGGCCAGCAATGCTCCCAAGGTGAAATGTATGGTAATGTACATCTGCATTCCGTAAGGCAGCTTAATACTGGTAGTCCACACATGTTGTAACATCATAGGATACCAGCAGTAGGCCAGCAATGTTCACAAGGTGAAATGTATGGTAATGTACACCCGCATACCTTAAGGCAGCTTACTACTGGTAGTCCTCACATGTTGTATTACCATAGGATACCAGCAGTAGGCCAGCAATGTCCACAAGGTGAAATGTATGGTGATGTACATCCGCATACCTTAAGGCAGCTTACTACTGGTAGTCCTCACATGTTGTAACACCCTGGGATACCAGCAGTAGGCCAGCAATGTTCACAAGGTGAAATGTATGGTAATGTACATCTGCATACCTTAAGGCAGCTTACTACTGGTAGTCCTCACATGTTGTAACATCATAGGATACCAGCAGTGGGCCAGCAATGTTCACAAAGTGAAATGTATGGTAATATACATCTGCATACCTTAAGGCAGCTTACTACTGGTAGTCCTCACATGTTGTAACACCATAGGATACCAGCAGTGGGCCAGCAATGTTCACAAAGTGAAATGTATGGTAATGTACATCCGCATACCTTAAGGCAGCTTACTACTGGTAGTCCTCACATGTTGTAACACCCTGGGATACCAGCAGTAGGCCAGCAATGTTCACAAGGTGAAATGTATGGTAATGTACATCCGCATACCTTAAGGCAGCTTACTACTGGTAGTCCTCAAATGTTGTAACACCATAGGATACCAGCAGTAGGCCAGCAATGTTCACAAAGTGAAATGTATGGTAATGTACATCCGCATACCTTAAGGCAGCTTACTACTGGTAGTCCTCACATGTTGTAACACCATAGGATACCAGCAGTAGGCCAGCAATGTTCACAAGGTGAAATGTATGGTAATGTACATCCACATACCTTAAGGCAGCTTACTACTGGTAGTCCTCACATGTTGTAACACCATAGGATACCAGCAGTAGGCCAGCAATGTTCACAAGGTGAAATGTATGGTAATGTACATCTGCATACCTTAAGGCAGCTTACTACTGGTAGTCCTCACATGTTGTAACACCATAGGATACCAGCAGTAGGCCAGCAATGTTCACAAAGTGAAATGTATGGTAATGTACATCTGCATACCTTAAGGCAGCTTAGTACTGGTGGTCCTCACATGTTGTAACACTCTGGGATACCAGCAGTAGGCCAGCAATGTTCACAAGGTGAAATGTATGGTAATGTACACCCGCATACCTTAAGGCAGCTTACTACTGGTAGTCCTCGCATGTTGTAACACCATAGGATACCAGCAGTAGGCCAGCAATGTTCACAAAGTGAAATGTATGGTAATGTACATCCGCATACCTTAAGGCAGCTTACTACTGGTAGTCCTCACATGTTGTAACACCCTGGGACACCAGCAGTAGGCCAGCAATGTTCACAAGGTGAAATGTATGGTAATGTACATCCGCATACCTTAAGGCAGCTTAGTACTGGTAGTCCTCACATGTTGTAACACGTAACTAATTGGCTAGGCTTAAAATGGCTTGCAAGGGCAATTAGCCTAGTACTAATCTATGAACCTATGAACCCTGGGATACCAGCAGTAGGCCAGCAATGTTCACAAGGTGAAATGTATGGTAATGTACACCCGCATACCTTAAGGCAGCTTACTACTGGTAGTCCTCATATGTTGTAATACCATAGGATACCAGCAGTAGGCCAGCAATGTTCACAAAGTGAAATGTATGGTAATGTACATCCGCATACCTTAAGGCAGCTTAGTACTGGTAGTCCTCACATGTTGTAACACCCTGGGATACCAGCAGTAGGCCAGCAATGTTCACAAGGTGAAATGTATGGTAATGTACATCCGCATACCTTAAGGCAGCTTACTACTGGTAGTCCTCACATGTTGTAACATCATAGGATACCAGCAGTAGGCCAGCAATGTTCACAAGGTGAAATGTATGGTAATGTACATCCGCATACCTTAAGGCAGCTTACTACTGGTAGTCCTCTCATGTTGTAACACCCTAGGATACCAGTAGTAGGCCAGCAATGTTCACAAAGTGAAATGTATGGTAATGTACATCCGCTTACCTTAAGGCAGCTTACTACTGGTCGTCCTGACATGTTGTAATACCATAGGACACCAGCAGGAGGCCAGCAATGTTCACAAGGTGAAATGTATGGTAATGTACATCCGCATACCTTAAAGCAGCTTACTACTGGTAGTCCTCACATGTTGTAACACCCTGGGATACCAGCAGTAGGCCAGCAATGTTCACAAAGTGAAATGTATGGTGATGTACATCCGCATACCTTAAGGCAGCTTAGTACTGGTAGTCCTCACATGTTGTAACACCATAGGATACCAGCAGTAGGCCAGCAATGTTCACAAAGTGAAATGTATGGTAATGTACATCCGCATACCTTAAGGCAGCTTAGTACTGGTAGTCCTCACATGTTGTAACACCATAGGATACCAGCAGTAGGCCAGCAATGTTCACAAAGTGAAATGTATGGTAATGTACATCCGCATACCTTAAGGCAGCTTACTACTGGTAGTCCTCACATGTTGTAACACCCTGGGATACCAGCAGTAGGCCAGCAATGTTCACAAGGTGAAATGTATGGTAATGCACATCCGCATACCTTAAGGCAGCTTAGTACTGGTAGTCCTCACATGTTGTAACACCATAGGATACCAGCAGTAGGCCAGCAATGTTCACAAAGTGAAATGTATGGTAATGTACATCCGCATACCTTAAGGCAGCTTACTACTGGTAGTCCTCACATGTTGTAACATCATAGGATACCAGCAGTAGGCAAGCAATGTTCACAAGGTGAAATGTATGGTAATGTACATCCGCATACCTTAAGGCAGCTTACTACTGGTAGTCCTCATATGTTGTAACATCATAGGATACCAGCAGTAGGCCAGCAATGTTCACAAAGTGAAATGTATGGTAATGTACATCCGCATACCTTAAGGCAGCTTACTACTGGTAGTCCTCGCATGTTGTAACACCATAGGATACCAGCAGTAGGCCAGCAATGTTCACAAAGTGAAATGTATGGTAATGTACATCCGCATACCTTAAGGCAGCTTAGTACTGGTAGTCCTCACATGTTGTAACACCATAGGATACCAGCAGTAGGCCAGCAATGTTCACAAGGTGAAATGTATGGTAATGTACATCCGCATACCTTAAAGCAGCTTACTACTGGTAGTCCTCACATGTTGTAACACCCTGGGATACCAGCAGTAGGCCAGCAATGTTCACAAAGTGAAATGTATGGTAATGTACATCTGCATACCTTAAGGCAGCTTACTACTGGTAGTCCTCACATGTTGTAACACCATAGGATACCAGCAGTAGGCCAGCAATGTTCACAAAGTGAAATGTATGGTAATGTACATCCGCATACCTTAAGGCAGCTTAGTACTGGTAGTCCTCACATGTTGTAACACCATAGGATACCAGCAGTAGGCCAGCAATGTTCACAAGGTGAAATGTATGGTAATGTACACCCGCATACCTTAAAGCAGCTTACTACTGGTAGTCCTCACATGTTGTAACACCCTGGGATACCAGCAGTAGGCCAGCAATGTTCACAAGGTGAAATGTATGGTAATGTACACCCACATACCTTAAGGCAACTTACTACTGGTAGTCCTCATATGTTGTAACATCCTGGGATACCAGCAGTAGGCCAGCAATGTTCACAAGGTGAAATGTATGGTAATGTACATCCGCATACCTTAAGGCAGCTTACTACTGGTAGTCCTCACATGTTGTAACACCATAGGATACCAGCAGTAGGCCAGCAATGTTCACAAGGTGAAATGTATGGTAATGTACATCCGCATACCTTAAGGCAGCTTACTACTGATAGTCCACACATGTTGTAACATCATAGGATACCAGCAGTAGGCCAGCAATGTTCACAAAGTGAAATGTATGGTAATGTACATCTGCATACCTTTAGGCAGCTTACTACGGGTAGTCCTCACATGTTGTAACACCATAGGATACCAGCAGTAGGCCAGCAATGTTCACAAGGTGAAATGTATGGTAATGTATATCCGCATACCTTAAGGCAGCTTACTACTGGTAGTCCTCACATGTTGTAACACCCTGGGATACCAGCAGTAGGCCAGAAATGTTCACAAAGTGAAATGTATGGTAATGTACATCTGCATACCTTAAGGCAGCTTACTACTGGTAGTCCTCACATGTTGTAACACCCTGGGATACCAGCAGTAGGCCAGCAATGTTCACAAGGTGAAATGTATGGTAATGTACATCCGCATACCTTAAGGCAGCTTACTACTGGTAGTCCTCACATGTTGTAACATCATAGGATACCAGCAGTAGGCCAGCAATGTTCACAAGGTGAAATGTATGGTAATGTACATCCATATACCATAAGGCAACTTACTACTGGTAGTCCTCACATGTTGTAACATCCTGGGATACCAGCAGTAGGCCAGCAATGTTCACAAGGTGAAATGTATGGTAATGTACATCCGCATACCTTAAGGCAGCTTAGTACTGGTAGTCCTCACATGTTGTAACACCCTGGGATACCAGCAGTAGGCCAGCAATGTTCACAAGGTGAAATGTATGGTAATGTACATCCGCATACCTTAAGGCAGCTTACTACTGGTAGTCCTCACATGTTGTAACACCATAGGATACCAGCAGTAGGCCAGCAATGTTCACAAGGTGAAATGTATGGTAATGTACATCCGCATACCTTAAGGCAGCTTACTACTGGTAGTCCTCATATGTTGTAACACCATAGGATACCAGCAGTAGGCCAGCAATGTTCACAAAGTGAAATGTATGGTAATGTACATCCGCATACCTTAAGGCAGCTTAGTACTGGTAGTCCTCACATGTTGTAACACCCTGGGATACCAGCAGTAGGCCAGCAATGTTCACAAGGTGAAATGTATGGTAATGTACATCCGCATACCTTAAGGCAGCTTACTACTGGTAGTCCTCACATGTTGTAACATCATAGGATACCAGCAGTAGGCCAGCAATGTTCACAAGGTGAAATGTATGGTAATGTACATCCACATACCTTAAGGCAGCTTACTACTGGTAGTCCTCACATGTTGTAACACCATAGGATACCAGCAGTAGGCCAGCAATGTTCACAAGGTGAAATGTATGGTAATGTACATCCGCATACCTTAAGGCAGCTTACTACTGGTAGTCCTCACATGTTGTAACACCATAGGATACCAGCAGTAGGCCAGCAATGTTCACAAGGTGAAATGTATGGTAATGTACATCCGCATACCTTAAGGCAGCTTACTACTGGTAGTCCTCACATGTTGTAACACCATAGGATACCAGCAGTAGGCCAGCAATGTTCACAAGGTGAAATGTATGGTAATGTACATCCGCATACCTTAAGGCAGCTTAGTACTGGTAGTCCTCACATGTTGTAACACCCTGGGATACCAGCAGTAGGCCAGCAATGTTCACAAGGTGAAATGTATGGTAATGTACATCCGCATACCTTAAGGCAGCTTACTACTGGTAGTCCTCACATGTTGTATTACCATAGGATACCAGCAGTAGGCCAGCAATGTTCACAAGGTGAAATGTATGGTAATGTACATCCGCATACCTTGAAGCAGCTTACTACTGGTAGTCCTCACATGTTGTAACACCATAGAATACCAGCAGTAGGCCTGCAATGTTCACAAGGTGAAATGTATGGTAATGTACACCCGCATACCTTAAAGCAGCTTACTACTGGTAGTCCTCACATGTTGTAACACCCTGGGATACCAGCAGTAGGCCAGCAATGTTCACAAGGTGAAATGTATGGTAACGTTCATCCGCATAACTTAAGGCAGCTTACTACTGGTAGCCCTCACATGTTGTAACACCATAGGATACCAGCAGTAGGCCAGCAATGTTCACAAGGTGAAATGTATGGTAATGTACATCCGCATACCTTAAGGCAGCTTACTACTGGTAGTCCTCACATGTTGTAACATCATAGGATACCAGCAGTAGGCCAGCAATGTTCACAAGGTGAAATGTATGGTAATGTACATCTGCATTCCGTAAGGCAGCTTACTACTGGTAGTCCTCACATGTTGTAACACCCTGGGATACTTTTGGTGCACACCCCCCATACACTGCCTTACAGGGGCATAGCACATTGTTACATACACTGACCTCTAGACTGCAGAGGTGCACACATGTGTTGTGCTAATGAAGCCCACATATATATGGTGCATATGTTCTGTACACCATTAGTTATTGACATCATACCTGATAACAAGGCAGTCAGATAACAGACTGATGGAAATGTGTGTAGTAGGGGCTGTTTCTGAGGACACTACTTGGACATTCTGTGTTTTTTGTTTACAGTAGTGTGGTCTGTGTACGTAGGGCAGGGGTCTGGAGCCTTCACTATTCAAAGAACTATTCTTGACCCCTCACCCACCAAACTAAATTCATCGGGAGGTACAACAGCTATCTGACTCCTGCAATGAAGATAGCAGAGCATATACGGTTTCATATATAGTTATACTAAATATAATATAACTAAGTGTATAAGAACAATACCTAACATATCTCCATAATTGTGTTCCTGTGTTGTGATTGCTTGATGTGTGTGTGTGTGTGTGTGTGTGTGTGTGTGTGTGTGTGTGTGTGTGTGTGTGTGTGTGTGTGTGAGTGTGGTAGATTGTCCATTAATCCTCTGAGGTACAAGGAGCCACTACAGCAGAGTTGAAGAGCCAAATGTGGCTCCAGAGCCACAGGTTGAGGACCCCTGAGATAAGATGATTGCCGACTGTATGTGTATTACGCTTACGGACCATGGGCTGTGTACAGACTGTGGTAGACGCCATTGTTCTCTCTCCTGTTCTATCTGATGTTACATGCTGCTCCAGTGTTAAGCTTGTGTATCGTATGTGCCTGTGGCTGTGTTGACATTGGTTGTGGGTATGCATTTTCTCACAGTTGTCTGCTACGCTGTGCTGTGACCTGCCTGTTGAGCCCGCTATAATTGCAGGTACGTGTGTATTCCCCCATACAATATGTATTCCAGTGTTGTGGCAGTCTGCCTGTGTTTTGCCCAGTGCTTTGTGACATGCCTAGCGGCCTACTGTAATTACCCAGTGTGTTGTTATGTCCAATTACTTGCAAGACATACTTCAACCAGGCCAGCATAACTGCTGTGTAGTTCTGACAAAGCAGTGGTATGCTGTAGAGATGTATGTCACTATCTACTGGATCCCCTTTGAATGACATCAGAAGCTTAGCCACTTGTTAGTGTCATTGCTGTGTATATGCATATGTGTACATATATATCTCCATATATGTATGTGGATATGTATATGTCCATATATGTATGTGGATATGTACATGTGTATATATCTATATAGATATGTGGATATATGTGTACACATATATGTTTACCATATGTCCAGAACATGGAGTGGAGTCCTACCTCAGCACCAGTAGTCCCAACCCCTTAGTGCAGGGATGTCATGGATGTATTGCAGGTGTACAAGTAGTCTGTTGCTACTGTCATAGGGGTGTCTTAACAGACATGTAAGGTATGGGTGGTCACATCTGCTATAGACATGTGCACCATTGCCTAAGGACAGACATCCTGAGGGCATCATAGTACAGTAAAACTGCTAGCACAGTAATGATCCTGTGGACTACAGCAGGGATATGACCAATATATGTGGACAGTCTGGCACTCTGTGGTTAGTCCAGAAGTGTACACCTGTCCCCTTCATGTGAGATATGTGGACCACACCTCCCAATGTGGAAGTTACTACATACATTTCACCTTGTGAACTTTGCCGGCCTACTCTGGTATCCTATGGTGTTACAACCTGTGAGGACTACCAGTAGTAAGCTGCCTTAAGGTATGTGGGTGTACATTACCATACATTTCACCTTGTGAACATTGCTGGCCTACTGCTGGTATCCCAGGGTGTTACAACATGTGAGGACTACCAGTAGTAAGCTGCCTTAAGGTATGCGGGTGTACATTACCATACATTTCACCTTGTGAACATTGCTGGCTTACTGCTAGTATCCTAGGGTGTTACAACATGTGAGGACTACCAGTAGTAAGCTGCCTTAAGGTATGCGGATGTACAAGGGGATCCAGTATCTGTCTGCCTGGGACGACATGCTTTGCCAGAGATGTTCTGCACCTGTTGATCCTGGGATTCAGGTTACTCAATGCTAGACGTCTAAACCTAAAAAGCCACTCTCTTGAGGCACACCTACAAATGGGGAACATCGATATCTGTGCAGCAAATGGGACCTGGTTCAATGCTGCAGAGAGCACACCTGTAATACCAGGCTATGTGGCACACCTCATCACTGAGGACTTTTCATCCAGATGAAAGGGGGTAATTGTCCCACTGTACTCATCCCTCATTACATATATCTCATATATGTATATATATATATATATATATATATATATATATATTTATATCTATATATATATATATATATATATATATATATATATATATATTTATATCTATATATATATATATCTATATATATATATATATATAGAGAGAGAGAGATAGAGATATGTATATATACCTGAATATATTTGTTAATGTATAGATGTGTGTGTATATCTGCACCATTGTAATCTGTACTCCTTCCACATTGTATATTCCCTACTGTAGAATGACATTTCTGCTTGATATGCTACAGATATTGCCCTGACAGTTTATAGGTGAATTTGCTTACTGTTAAAGCATTGTAGCTGTGTTGTGGAGGGTCCTGGAGTCAGGAACTGCATGTGCTGGATATTGGATTGCATAGTATATCTGCTAGGGCTGTGGAGGGGGGCAACGTAGCAGTAATTATCAGGTATCCCTCATTTGTGCCACCACACCCATTAACAGTGCATATGGTCTGTTCTCTTGTAGTGAGTGGTTCGGAATGTTGTTCCCATATGGACATGCTGTACACATTTCTATGTGTGTGTGTGTGTGTGTGTGTGTGTGTGTGTGTGTGTGTGTGTGTGTGTGTGTGTGTGTGTGTGTGTATATATATATATATATATATATATATATATATATATATATATATATATATATATATATATACATGTGTGTGTGTATATCTACATTATTATATATGTAAACCACCCATATATGTGTGTATGTATATATATATATATATATATATATATATATATATATATATATATATAGCTGTCTGTCTACATTTACCGATATATATTTGGAATCCTGGAAACTTATATTTGGAATCCTGGAAACTATCGCCCCATAAGCCTGACTAGCTTGGTCTGCAAAGCTATGGAAAGGATCATCATGGACCTCATAAATAAAGATATTGGGGACCTACAGACACTGGATCCTACCCAGTTCGGCTTTGTTAGGGGCAGATCCTGCCTCTTAAACCTGGTTGATTTCTTTGAAACAGTCACCAAGGCCATCGACGAGGGGAAGGTGGTCCACACAGCCTACCTGGACCTCGCAAAAGCCTTCAATACAATACCCCACTCGGGCATTATAGATAAGCTCACCAGCTTAAATATAAACCCCTATGTCACTAGATGGGTTGCAAACTGGCTGAAGGACAGAACCCACATGGTTAGAATTGCTGGAGCTATGTCAGACTCCAAACCAGTTACAAGTGGCGTCCCACAAGGCTCAGTCGTGGGACCTCTCTTGTTCTGTATATATTTCTCGGAGGTACAGGCCAACACGGAAGGACTGTGGCTGACCAAGTTCGCAGATGACTGCAAACTGGGCGCCATAATTGACTCACCAGCTGACACAAGCATCCTCCAAAAGGGCCTCATAGAAACAGACAACTGGTGCCAGAGCCATGGCCTCAAGCTAAATGCCAAAAAGTGTATAGTCATCCCCTTTGGCAAAAACAAAGTGCCCACAAATTACCACATAGGTGGTAATCCATTAAGTACTGAAGAAGTAATTAGGGACCTGAGGACCCAAGTTGATATCAATCTCTCATTTGACAACCACGTGGCCAAAGTGGTTAGAAAAACATTTTATATAGCCCACCTAATCATGAAGGGATTCACATCTAGATCAGGGGAGGTCATCGTGCCTCTTTACTCATCCCTCATCAGGCCCATAATTGAGTACAATGCCCCTTTTGGGATGTACCTTACCAGACACCTGCAGCAACTGGAAAGACCCCAAAAGTACCTCACCAAGAGGATCAAGGGGCTCAAACAGATGCCGTATGCTGCCCGGTTAAAGAAACTCCAGCTGTACTCAGTGGCATACCGCCTGCTCAGAGGCTATCTGTGCCTGACATATAAAGCCATGTCCAACCCGGAATTAATGGACATGCTGCACCTCAGAAAATCCAAATCCCATCGAGCTACGCGCTCGAGGGACTTGAACCTCAGCACTGAAATAAATAGGACATGCTGGAGGGACAGATTCATAACCCAGAGGCTCCCTTCACTCTGGAATAAAATCCCACTCCAGGTTAGGCAGAGTCCCTCATTGACTCTCTTCAAGAGGAATCTTGATGAGTGGATGGGAGATCGTAGGTTTACCCCGGGTATCACTTCTGTGTCACTGTTAGACAGAGGCACAGTATACTAACCTCGAAAAAGGGCATAGCAAAATTAATTTAAAATGGGTGGCGAAAGCCAAATACACTCTGGCTAGGCTTATAAATGCCCTAGGGCAGATAGCCTAGTATGAACCTATGAACCTATATGTCCATGCATGTTTGGCTCATACTTTTGGCCTGTATCTGTATCTCATTCTCTTGCCAATTGTCATGGATGATCTATGGTTGAAGTCAGTAACTACTAACGACACCGTTGTGTTTCAGACTTCAACTCCTTCAAAATATTTGTTTTAAAACATATAACTGTTTAACTAGCAATGTTTTAAGTGTGTGAGAACAATATTTGACATATATCCTTATTTGTACCCACATTTTTGCGCACTTTTTCCAGAATTCTTGCATTAACAGGTTGTATGGTATGATATTACTACATTTCCTGTACTGTTGAATGATTGCACTGGATGATATGTTTGTGATAACATCAGATTTATGTATATCTGTCATGCCTTAGTGGTAGATCACTTTGTCTATGGTTTGCATGGTCCTGGGTTTGAACCTTGCAGGGGCTGTTTATTTTGTTGCTGGGCAGAGCACGGGCCATTGGATACAGCCTGATTAAGGCACTTTAAAGCAGTTGTAAGTGGGTTTGCGTGAAGGTAACCACTGCTAACATCTGGTTACAGTTTCTTATACTTAGTTAGCTTCTAAATTGCTTCACCTGTGTGGGCAGTGCTTACCCCTGCACAGACAGGCTTAAACCCGCTTAATGCTGCTTAAAAGTGCTTACTCCCACTTATCCCCATGCTAATTTTTTTAAAAGAAAAGAAAAAAAGGGTTGATAGAAAAGTGGTGAAAAAGTGGCACAAAGAGGAAAAGACAACGGGGACAGTGGCCAGGGATGTGCAGGACAGGTGTGGGGAAGGTCCATAGCTGTCCATTTCTTCTGCAGCAACAGCTGTGCATATACATTGAATTTGAGGGTAGGTTTGGGCACTCAAACCCCTGGGAGAGGGGTGAGGACAACAAAAATTCATTGTGATGCCAATTAGACCAGATTACATGTGCCCAGTGGACATGTGTGTGAAATGGACAGCTATGTATGGGGCAAGATTTTTTGTGGGGACAGATTGCCCTTTTTTTTTTCAGGTGGGAGTGGAATGTTGGGGAGGGGTAGTAGGTATATTTGGGAGGTAGGTTGGGTAGGTTAACAGACAAGACACACAAGATGCATACAGGGGCGGTATATGACACATGTGGGGGGTAAACACCTTGATGGGGAGGGTTGTTGGGATATTGGAAGCCCACAAGCCTCCTTGTGGAAACAGTGGGACTGAGTTCCCCACCCATGGGCAGTCACCACTGCACCTTCACAGCCCCGAAGGTGGTTGTGTTGGGGGCTGAGCCACAGAGCCAGGCTGACCATCTAATCATGACGTGACCCTCAAGCTGGCGTAGAAGATCACTGACCTGGTCATTGATCGCTCTATGCACCATAACCCTGATGTGGCAATGGGTGACAGATGCCTGTCCGCACCCAGTCCGGGGGGCGAGCCCCATCCCCTGAGGCAGTTGCACCCAAAGGTGGTGCAGGACCAACAGACAGGGAGGTGCAGGGTTGGGCCCCAGACATGCTGGTGCCCAGTGCATCGGCCAGCTGAGGTGGCATAGGTGGGTCCATTGGGACCGGCCTTCCCAAGCGTGCTATAGTGTTTAGATTTCAACATCATATATGGGTTAGTAATAGTCAACACATTCCAGGGTTAGGTATAACAGCATGCATAAATATTCCCATTCACCCAAGCACCAGATATGGAACAGTTGCATAGCAAACAGAACACATGAATATATGGAACCACAGTGGTAATAAGAACAGCATGCTGGTACATTGATGGCACCATGCCAACAATGTTGAGATAATTCAATATGGCACATGCATGGGAACCATTAGATTATTTATCAAATGACTGGCCATTATCAGAGTCAGTACATACCATTTGGGGTGGGTATGTTGATTATTGTTGGAGATAAGGTGGGGGGAGTGAAAGATGTCAATTACCAAGTAGTATATTCCTGTACTGCACATTACTTTCCTAGTCAGTGCTGTTATCTGTCCCTTACAAGTCTTACTACACTACCCTATAGACCTATATTGTACACTGATATGGCTGTCAACATCATTACACATGAACCGGTTTTACCTGCAGTATACATCTCTTACCTAGTATACCTGTGGAGGGAATGTTTGTTAATACACTAACTAACTGTTTGTACACATATGGCCGGATTCCAGGTTAATGTTTTGCTCTATGTTATCCAACTCTTTCTGCGCAGACTCTGGCCATGTTTTGGCCACATGCTGGTATGCCTGGACATATCTAGAATATTGCCCTCTTCCACCTTTAGTGACCTGACTCACCCATATACATGCTTTCCTACACAGTTATATTATGTAGCACAGTGTGGGCGACAGTGACCAGTGATACTTTATTATTCAGGGAAACTGCAACACTCACAATCCCCTACAATACCAGGGTGGATGGCACCAGTACAGGTTATATTGGTCTGTATTTCACAGCACAGTGTTCGTATCCAACATACCTGTGGGAGCAATGTTTGTTAGCACTACCTGACTGTTGCCACACAAGGTTCCAGATTACACATTAGTATTATGCACATACATCTCACTCTGTTACTGTACACACTCTGACCACAGCTTAACAGGTTGGGGTGTAAATGGGACATACGTGGCTTCTTAGTCACATAAGGTATTGGGGAGTTGCTAATGTGCCAGGTTTGTTGTCATAGATATGTGTCAATCATTTGTATTTCCTGTTTGCTGCCTATATGTCTGGGATCATCCCACTGATTTCCCAGGGGGACAGGTTGATAGGCATTAGATATGGGCCACTTTAATAGACAGTCTGGACATATCTGTACAGTTGTGGTGTATAATTCTGTATGCAGACTACTACCACCGGCAGGATTCAAACCGTGGCTGTGTGTGCTAATAAAACAACAGTTCACATCTCAGTTGCATGTGCTACTCGGGTTTTGTTGTCTGCATTTCCCCTGTTTACTGTTTATGTGTCTCTCAGTTGTACTAAATGGCCTCTGGGGATTACACATGTCATATACAGGCATTCCTACACATTCACATTTTGGTGCATGGTGTGGGTAACGTGCTTAATACTACAGTACTATTACATGATTGCAAATCTACATTACCATATGATACCAGAATATACACATACAGTCCAGCAGTTAGACCTGTTTTATCAGGGTATTACACTTTTATTGCCATACTAACAATATGAGACTCTTCCTGCCATATTCTCTAGTGTATACAGTACTTGCCTTGAACAATACAGGCTTTATACTAGCAATTACTTTACTACTACTTTTATTTTTATTTCCTGTGACAGTAAAAGCATGAGTATTACTAACCTGCCTCACGTTGCAATCGCGCCAGGCGGCAGATGTGGACCTTCTGGTTCGCAGCTCACTCCATTGCAGCTGTGGGGGATATAAGAGAAATATTTAGCCATACCTATCCATGATATACCTGAGCTGGCAATTATTAAACAGGTAGTTGACTGATACTTACACACATCCCCTGATGCTCTAGCTTCTTGGAGCCACTCCTCCAAGAGGTCCCCTTTCTGCCACTTCAGGTCGGCATAGTGGTGCCTGACTTGCTTACCAGTTCAGGGTATGCCAGTGGCACTGGTGAGGTCGTAGGCGAGACGGTCCCTGGCCTCCGCCTTATATTTGGAGCCCTGGTACTGGCCCTGCAGCAGTCTGTGTACATGGTCTTTAACTAGGAGTCCAGCCATGACCTTGGACTCCTGGATGCACCAGTGCTACACCCAGAAGCACACTCCTTCTCCACTTACTGCCATAGTGCCTGCAAGGGGAAGCTACAACCAGTTATGAGCTGTATTCCCGCCTCTTGGATTTAAGTACGGCCAAGTTCCTGCACTTTTCCATGATTGGCCAGTTTTGAAAAGGCGAAGCTATGGGCAAACCTGCTTACGTAAGGTTGGCATTGTTTAAAGGGGTATACCACTGGGCACAAAGAGTTAGCTGGTGTACACTTTGCTCACACCTCCTAAGCTGGCCTGTGCAATGCTTGGTGTTGCCTACAGTAGACATTTATTATAATGCCTTTTTGGCATCGAGTTATTATTCATTACACCTTATATGTATGCCTGGTATCCCTGATTGATGTGTACGTACACTCTGTGGGGTCCTTGTGTTTTATTGGGGACTTCGACACTCTGTTACAATTACACCTGACTTCTGGGCTTGCTGCTGTACTCCAGTTCACATATTTATGTTACATAGTAGGTTATGGCACATATGACTGTATACCAATGCCTTTCACAGGTTCAGTTTGGTTATACTGTGGTGAGGACATCTTTACTACTACCTCATTCTTCTGTACTCCTGTGATGGCTTGGTGGATAGCTACTGAGACTATGGTGTATAGGGTCCTGGGTTCGAGACCAACATGGCTGTTTATTTTGTTGCTGGGCAGACAAAGGCCCTTTGGATACAGAGTGATTATGGCACTTTAAAGCAGTTGTAAGCGGGTTTGCACAGGTTTGCACGGAGGTAAGCACTGCTAACTTCCGGTCACAGTTTCTTACACCCAGTTAGCTTCTCCTTTGCTTAATCTGTGTAGGCAATGCTTACCCCCGTGCAAATGCACTTAAACACGTTTACTAGTGCTTAAATATGATTACTACTGCTTATCTGTGCTTACATCTGCTTACTGCTGCCTTATTCATTATGACACTGACTCTTCACATGTGCATTTATTGCAGTACTCCAGTTCATACATATATGTTATTTAGTGGGTTTTGCAATAAAAATATTGGTTATACCATGCTTTGCCATGTAAAATAGACTGTGCTGCAGTGGGACTCGAACTGGGAATGCCTGCTCACTACACTATTGCTGTGCTGCTTCATTGCATATATCTTTCTTGTTATCCTCTTCAACCCTTTAAGCTGCTTTAACCGTAGCTAAGCAATGGGCACACCCGTGCACCTACGGTTAGCTGTACTTGGAGTTTTAAAAAAATAAAAGGGTTTCTTCTTTTAATTTTTATGTCCTGTTGCTGTTTTACACATGGAGGACTGTTGGTGGGGATATGCAGACACCTATGAGCAGTCTCGCTCATTTATTTCCACTTTGTGCTGTTGTACATTGCAGGGGCGTGTTTATTCTGAGAGCTCTGCTCTCAGACACGCCCCCTGCACTCGTACATGCTCAGTGTAAGTCTAGGAGGTCGGGCAGAGCTCCTTCATTAATATGCATGGCGTGCTGCCATCCTCCTCCTACATGGGTGCTCCAATGCAGGACTAAGCTAGTCCTGCACAGAAGATTAGTGAATCTGGGGGGGATTGTCTATCAAAAATGGTCTCAAACTAAATTGAAAAAAAAAAAACTTGTTTGGGAAGAAAGAAAATGCTCCCAGCAAGACCAGATAGATTTTGTTCATATTTGTATTGGCTAAAAAACATCAGTTAGATTATTACAAGTGCCTAGTTGCCATTTACAACGTTGAGACTTGATTTGCCAAGCCCTGATGCACTTAAAAAAAATGACAAAAAATGCAGGGAAGTCATTGTTGTAACATGGCCAAGCCACAATAACTGACCCCTATTAACAGAAAGGAGCACTGTCTGTACTCTGGGATTCTCCTCAACTGTTGAGCTCATTAACATGTTACAAAGAGTCAACTAGTTACCCTGCGATGAATCCTTATTTCTACCATTTGTATCCATTACCTCATCATCCTGGTTAGTATGCAGTGCCTGTGACCCGAGTAAATATGTGACTCTAGAGTGAATGGTAAACAAAGAGCTTCATCACAAGACTGATCTCTCAAATAGTCATCATCACCACAGTCTGGTATCTGGCCACTGGTCAGTCTCAGGATCTCCTCCACCTTCTCTTATGAAAAAGACCTCAGAATTCATAAACCTTCCCCCAGAGGAAGCTGCTCCCCCATTATCTCAGGGGTCAATCTACTTTTTTCAGGGAGGGAACTGATTTTCTGACTAGTTACTTTACTGCCCCCTGAGATCACAGTCAGTTGAAGCCAGTGGGACAATATGACCTACACATAGCAAAAATGCTACTTTCATCTTCCAGCCATATAGTTTTGTGACACTACTCACCCCCCCCTGCAATTTCTATACTTCCAATACAATTCTTACGATAGCCATATATATATATATATATATATATATATATATATATATATATATATATGTATGTATGTATATATATATATATATATGTATGTATGTATATATATATATATATATATATATATATATATATAATTAACCACACTCAAAAAAACTTGAACGAAGAGAAGAAATTTTAACTAAGAAATGAACTTCTTGACAATAAAAGCATTCAACAAAATAGTAAATCACACCAACAACTCTTGTAGAACTTTAGCGCTTTCGTCTTATTTATTATCAAGACTTCTTCAGAAAAGCATGTTTCATAAGATCACATATATTATATTTTCTATAAAATTTATTTAATCTCTTGTAACATTTCTCATGAAACATGTCTTTCTGAAGAAGTCTTGATAATAAATAAGATGAAAGTGCTAAGGTTCTACAAGAGTTGTTGGTTTTATTTGCTATTTTTTAAATGCTTTTATTGTCACGAAGTTAATTTCTTATATATATATGTATATATATATATATATATATATATATATATATATATATATATATATATATATCAACCTATCCAACCTGTTTTATACACCACTTCTTAACTACAATAGTCAGAGAAGTATCTCTCTGCTTCCTATTGTATTCTGTCTTAGAGATAAATATACATCTTTTTATGCAGCAGATTCTGTTGTAAGGTACATGGGTCAAGCATTCTGCCTACTAAGTCACGTATATTATATTTTCTATAAACTTGATTTCATCTCTTGTATGTAGAACAAAGAAAGCAATAAACAGAGGTGTGTCACAGAATATTAAAAGAAATAAAAAGACAATATAATTAAATCTCAAACAGAACAGATCTATGTAGACTGATGCTCTTGTGTGCTGTTTAAATGCTCATTTATTTTACTTTGCATGGCATAATAGTGTAAATATGCATGCCATGGTAAGCCAGTTGCTCAAGTAAGTAACAGGGCTTTGCACTGAGATGTAATATGATGTCATAAAGAACAAGGTGACATAATAATGCATCACTGTAAACTGAAAGATTTTTAAACACAAACCCAGAGTCAGTATATATCAGCATTATAATCAGATCACCAGTCCTAGATAAGGTATTGTGTGTTTGAGATGCAGATGTCAAAAAATTCACAATGTTTTGAAATGTCAAGAAACTATTCCTGATACCAAACATCATGATATGGTTCATTTAAAACTGGTAGACATTTCACTTGCTTCTTTTTCCACCACAAAAAAAAAGTTACAGCAGAGAAGTCAGCAACTATATGGTAAATCATTAGCTGCAAAATGTGCCATGAAATAGCATTGTTTCGATTATATAGCCATGTTCTTCAATTACAGATTTAAGGACTCATTTATGTTGTGCATAAATGTTCTAGAACATTAAACTGTGCCTTATAAGACTCAAATGCGGGTATCATTTTTATTCAGCATAATAATCCCTATTTGAACATATGTTCATGCCCTTCACAGCATTAGTAAACATATCAACAACCTGGACAGTAAGTCGGTGAGTCGTTAACATATCTGGATGTACTAAATGTAATATGCATCTTATGATTTATAGTGTCAGTACAAATGACAGGACATCTCTAGTATGAGATTTTGTTATTAGTCAGGACACTTCACACACTTTTGTTTTAAGACGGAATTAGCTTTTTAAATGATTTGGGGTCGCTTGGGTCATGTGACCAGGGAAGTGCAGGACAAACATGCAGCGAACTGTAAAGTGCCAACATTGCTGCAGACTCGTTAATATCGGTACAACATCTGCTCTTCTTTTTTATCTTTGACTTCCTGCTGCTCAGCACGTGGTGGTCTTTGTACTGTCATGTTATGCATCAGCTAGTAACAGCACTGCATTCTGCAACAGAAATTAATTGTCATTTCTCTGCCATAGGCTTTCATGCAAACGAGAAATGTAGCGACAAACTGACAGGAGGATGTTTCATTATATGGTGCTACAGCAAAGTAGGCCAGCTTAGATGACTATCTGAAATGAGCATGGACATGTTTATGCCATGCCTCTGTGTACGCTGTTTTATTTATTATTAGTACAGTGATCCCATCAAAACAAGGAGCCAGGTAAAGGCACTGACTCATTGTTAATTAAGTAATAACATTGTTTCTATAGAAATTTCATTAATACACCTTGGAATACCGGATATATAAGTCAGGTTGTAACATCAGCATTTAAAGTAATAAACCAAAATGCTGTTACACTGTATAACTTTGGCAAGTTCACTTAACCATATTACTTATCCTGGATCACCCATCAGAACGTATTATTCTCAGGTGAAATCATCAGTCAGGCAATGTACTTTTCTTGGTTATTTATCTAATCTGTCACTTTCTGTGGAAATACTGTTTCCATCGGACACATAGAGCCAGATGGCCATCTAGGCTGTGATAACTACATAGGTCTCACCAATCAAATCATGTTGCGGCTGTGATAACTACATAGCTCTCACCAATCAAATCACATTGCAGCTGTGATAACTACATAGGTCTCACCAATCAAATCACGTTGTGGCTGTGATAACTACATAGGTCTCTCCAATCAAATCATATTGTGGCTGTGATAACTACATAGGTCTCACCAATCAAATCACGTTGCCTCTTACCTTTACTTGTGTCTTGTGTTGTTAAATAGGTTTAGCACAGGCACACCCGCAGGCCTCTACAAACCAATATCAGTATTATGTATTGGTTAATTTACTCCACTATTAGCTACAGGAGCTCTGATGCAATTTTGTTACTCATGAACCTGAAACTGTTTGCCTTAGACTGCCTAACGGCATGTCTTTACTGTATGCAGCTTGGTGAGAACGTATGCAAAAGTTTAAAAGCAGTATGGCTTATTGATGCAAACATGGACTGGTTGGTCAATAATGAGGCATGGCTTTCCTTAAATGACATTGCTGTTTCTTGAGCAATGGATGTGCATGTATCTTATAAATTACCTTTCTGAAATGGTTGCTGATACATATGTTATAATGTTGGAGTCCCCCCCCCCCCCGTTATCAACATGAACTAACTGGAAATGGGACACGTCTTTCATTACAAAAATGATTTAGTTTGGGAGGCAACACTTTCCCTTAAATATTAATCCAGATAATGAGGTCACCTAGAAGGTGGGTGTGGGACTTCCTTCCTTAAACAGGTGAGGGGGGCCTTCAGCTCTGTATATGGGGAATATGTTGGGAGAGGGTGTGGGCAAAGTCTTCAACAGAAAAAATAACTTGAAGCAACACTTTTCTGAACAGTCATTTGGATAAATTCTTGCTTACCTGTGTCTATTTGGAAAAGTAGCTGTTGGCCTGTTGTTCTACACCCACACTACCTATTCTGCCTTTTTAAAGTGAATGTTTTGTTACCCAGGACCTTAAACTGACAGGCTTGAAGGGGAAGGTGCAGAGTGTATTTCTATGAAGCCTGCTGCTTCTGTGTGGTCTAATCTCAGATAATGTGTGAGTGCTAAGAGAAACTAATATAAACACAGCTTTCCCTGTGATTAGAGTGCTTCTTGTCCGTAAAATCTGAACCTTACACTGCAGCATATACAGGAAGCATGTCGTAGCTGTCTTCATTTGTGTGAAATGTCTATGCCAGCCAGCTTCCAAAGGACACATAATTTCCAGTTCGGAATATGAAAGCTTTCTCAGTCCTCTAGCTGAAAATACCCAGGGGTGACCATTCCTTTCCAGAATAACAAACCAATTGTTTCCTTATAGGTTCATAGGTGTATACTAGGCTAATGACCACAAGGGCCTTTTAGGCCTAGCCATACAGCCCAAATTTGACAAGTTCTGATACCCGTGATAAGTGTGAGCATGGGCCTGGGAGGTGAACCTTTTGCAGGTTACCTGTTTGCATCAAAGACATGGGTGTCAAGGCAGGGATGAATTTCCGGTGTTCCATCCAATTGTCCAAGTTGCACTTCAATTGGATTAGGGAGGAACTCTGCTTCACATGGATGATGGGAGCCTGTTCTGTAGATGGGTAGTCTCTGGGATACCTAACTATCTCTCCAGCAACTCCTATGTATATCACAGGCAAGGCAGTCCCTTATCCAAGGGAAGATGTCAATTTCCTGTTACAGAACACCTATAGCGTGATAGCAAAATCTGTTTAGAGAATGTGAGTGTATTTAAGGTGGACACATTCAAATTCAAGTTTCGGTTTGCTCAAGTAACTAATCAGTATACAAAAAATACAAAGATAAAACAAAGTTTGATAACATAAGATACACTTCAAGCCATAATCCATGTGTTAAAAACTTGTGATCTAAAAACTTGTAGAAACCATATAGTAGGGAAATTCCAAAGGCTGATATGGCATCAAATTTCAAAGGTACGGACTTTGTAATACAAAGTACCTCCGAAAGATAGGATGACTAAGTTCTTGTAATGATAGACAAACCATAAAACAGAACTCTGTAGATAACATGAGATTGAACAAGAAACCAGAGCAGGCTGAGATAGGTCAAGGACTGCACTTCTGAGGCCACAGTAATGCTGCAAAAAACTCCATAAGGATGTTTTAATCCACCATGTCATATGCTAATTAGAGGTTGAGAAGGATTAGAATCAAATACTTACAACTGATTGTCACCATTAAGGGATAATTAAAAAAACTAGTCAAGGTCATGTCTAGACTGAAAGACAGACAAAAATAAATCATAGATGCTGTGAAGACTAGTAGAGATGGGTGAAGGCTGCCAGCCTAGCCAGATAGAAATGTGCAGATAATCATATCATTTGCAAATACTGTGAAATGTTGAACTTAAAACAATGTGGCAACATTGCCCTCTGCTGTAAAGAAAGCTAAGTCAAGCATTTCTTGTTGGTCCTTTGAAATTAAAATTACTTTATGTCTGTTCCTTTGAAGTTAGAATTTGGAGTCAATGAGTCTGGAGTAAGCATCCTGCCTATTGTTTTAACTTAAGGAATAATTACTAGAGTTTACATGTGGAATGTCCTTTATTGTAAAAGAATGTAAATGCAGTTTCTGTCAGCCTGGGAACTCCAGAAAAGTGTAAAGAGATTATGTAATGTTTATCAGTACTGCAATAGCATTTAAACAGTGAGAACCAGAGATTATTAAGTATTTTTGTCTGACTATCCAACTCAGCACTGCCTGTTGTCTTATGTAAGTTATCTTAGACTTGTGTTTTCTTTTAGATTAGCCAGGAATGCTAAAGTTTAGACTAAGTGTTTTTCTGTTATGTCAGAACTGATTTATTTTAAGTTTCTGTGTGATCTCTGAACTCTTGAATGGCACTGTGGTGTAGTAGTAGTATTGTCTTGTGTTTTAATTATTTATTATTAAATATTTTAAAACCTTTTACCTGTGGCTGGTTTATGTAGAGATAAGTAAGCTCTAGAGTACATTGCATATTTATAGAGTTTACTGTACACAACCACTCTAATAAGCCTTGACTGATCAGTCACACTTACCAATTGGATAATAATATTGCACAGTAATTATTGGACACCTTTTTAAGGCCCTTTGGGTAGCTGATAATATTAGCGGGGTGGTGGCAGCTGGTAATACTGTATAGTCTGGGTAAAAGGGGCACAGCTGGAGAACCTGTTCTGCCTTCCCCGGAAGTGTCTGTGTGGTTGTATAACCTCTTATGTCAAAGTGTGTGTGTGTGTGTGTGTGTGTGTGTGTGTGTGTGTGTGTGTGTGTGTGTGTGTGTGTGTCAGCTACTTGGGCAGGGACATGAAGCATTGGTTGGACAGAGAGGGTGCTGGAGATTTTAGCTTGCCCAGCTATGCTGAGATCTGGACCTGATAGCTGTGCCAGTGGGGAGTCTTACTGGGGACCTGAGGAGCAAGGGATCGACCAGCCCTGGACTGACTGTGACCTCTGTGTGCTCTTAAGAGAAATTGTACTTTACTGTGTGTATTTGTTATCCTTTCCTCATATATGAGACGCCTTCTCTGGTGTTAGTGGTGAGGACTGAGGCTCCTTGATTGCTGGGCCAGGGCACGGGCATTGCATATTAATTGGTGGTAGTGGTTGGGATATCCTCACATATTGATTGTTTGGCAGTGGTGGGATATCCACATCACATATTAATTAGTTGGCAAATACTAATTGGCGTGTAGTGGTGTGGGTAAAGTGAATCCTGTAGCTTGTGTACAGTGAGCTTTGAAGATGTTTTTGTATTCTAAAACAGCCACGTAGTGAATACTCAAAGTTCAGATCACAATTGTTTTATTTCTTTTGTTAGCTTAGTTAGTCAGGGTGAGCAGGCAGCATGTCAGCAGAGGAGTATGGAAAGATGACAAGGAGCCAGCTGGTGGAGATGTGCCAAGCTAGGGGACTGGTGCATGGAAACCTGACTAAGGCAGACATGATTGCAGCCTTGGTTACAGCTGTATCAGAAAACAGCAACCAGGAGGACAATCAGACTAGCAGTGGAGATATAATTCCCTCGGAAAATGGACAGCTCAACCTTTGTGCAGTGGACCTAAAAATCCAGCTGGAGCTAAAGAGACTTGAGTTGGAGGCCAGGCGTGTGGAATTAGAAGCAAATGAGAGACTGTGATGTTTGCAGGCTGAGGAGAATGAGAAACTGTTATGTCTGCAAGCTGAGGAACAATGGAAGCAGAGGCAGCAGGAGAAGGAGATGCTGACTCTTCGCCAGAATCATGGTGGTAATGGGAAGGGAGTAACTGGACTCCAGAAGCACAAAAGGTCAGGAAATTTCTTCCACAGTTTAAAGAGGGGGATAATTTTGATAGTTTCATTCATATGTTTGAGAGGGTATGTAAGCAGTATGAATTGAATAAGGGCTCTGGGTACAGTTCCTAACCCCCTTACTCCATAGTAAAGCTATAACTGCATTATCTAAAATGCCTGACATTGCATATTTTGATTATACTGCTGTAAAGAAATGTCTTTTAGAACTGTTTAAGCTAACACCTGAAATGTATAGGAAAACAAGGCAGATGAAAGTGTGTGTGTGAATATGTTGCTGAATTGAGCACTTATTTCTATAGGTGGGTGAGTGGATGTCAGGTCACCACTTTTGAAGGGCTGGCAGACCTTTTGGTGAGGGAACAAGCCCTTAGCACTTTGCTGAGGACATGAGGATCTGCTTAGCTGATAGACAATGTGCTACTTCAGATGAGTTGGGGAAGAAGAGAGATCTATACCTGGCAAGCAGGGCAGCCCTGCACAGGAAGGGGACCCCCAGTACTGCTCATGAGTCTAAAGGAACCCATGGTGGGCAGCATAAACTGCCCCAACAGAATCTGCCAGTAGCAGGGGAAGCTACTAGTCCAGGTACACATCCAGGAGTTAGGGTTAAATGTTTTGAATGCAACCAGAGGGGCCATGTGGCATACAGGTGTCCACGGAGGCAAGTTAGGGAACCAAACATTGCAAGGCCTGAGACAGGTAGCTAGGGAGGCACCTGATTCTCAAGGAAAGGGGGAATCTGTATACTGGGACAAAGGGTTACTATACAGAGAATGGACCCCTGATTGAGGACTAGAAGGTGAGAGAGTACAGCAGTTGGTAGTGCCTAGAGCCTATCATCTGGCGCTTCTAGCCATAGCCCATGATATTCCCTTTGCAGGTCATATGGGCATAAAATGTACAAAGAAGGGTATTATGCAGAACTTCTATTGGTCTAGAATTTCCAGAGATGTAACAGGGTACTACAGGACCTGTGAGCAGTGCCAAAAGGGAGGCAAGGCAGGAGACAAGGTGAGAGCTACTTTGATGTCTTTGCCTGTGATTGAGGAGCCATTTCAAAGGGTAGCTATGGATATTGTTGGTCCTCTGAGTGCCCCAAGTTCCACAGGGAAAAAGTATATCATAGTGGTAGTGGATTATGCTACACGATACCCTGAGGCAGTGGCTCTGTCCTCCATTGAAGTAGAAAAGGTGGAAAATGCTTTGTTAGAGATTTTCAGCAGGGTAGGTTTCCCAAAAGAAATACTGACTGACAGAGGTGCCGATTTCATGTCAGACCTGCTGGCTTGTCTGTGGAAGTCCTGTGGGGTGAAGCACATGAAGACCAACCCTACCATCCCTAGACTAATGGTCTTGTTGAGAGGTTAAACTCTACAATCATGTCCATGCTACAGGCATTTGCAGATCAGTTTGAGAGTGGGACAAATATTTGCCCCATCTGTTGTTTGCTTACAGAGAGGTTCCCCAGGAATCCACAGGTTTTTCACCCTTTGTGTTGCTGTATGGGCATAGGGTGAGGAGACCTCTAGATTTAATTTGAGATGAGTGGGAAGGTGAGTGAGAGTCTCACAAGGAGTCTGTTGTGGCATATATCCTAAACCTCAGGACAAGGCTGAGAGAACTCATGGGCTTGGCCCAGGAGAACCTGGTAGAAGCCTAACAACAGAAAAAAAGTGTGGTATGACAGGAATGCTCAAGGTAGAGAGTATGCTGTGGGGCAGCAGGTAATGGTTCTCATTCCTGTCAGACACAACAGGCTGCAAGCAGCTTGGGAGGGACCCTACAAGCTGGTAAGAAAGGTAAGTGATGTTAACTACATGGTGGAACTGCTAGGCAGAAGGCAGGGGTACAAATCGTATCATGTTAACATGATGAAACCTTACCATGATAGGGAGGCCCTTGTGCTAAGCATTTGCAGTGGATTGCAGGAGTCTGAGGGAGATCTGGGGACTGATCTCCTCAGTGAGGCTCGGGGTGACACCTCAGTGGAAGGATTAGCAATGTCCCAGGAGCTGTCTCCTACACAGATTCGAGAAATCCGAGCAGTGTTACATTAATTTGGGGACATGTTCTCTGGGAAACCAGTGTGCACCCACCTAGTGCAGCACCAGGTGGATACAGGACCCCAAAGGCCTATTAGGCAGACCCCCTTATAGGGTGCCTAAGAGAGTCAAACAGACTGTGAGGGAGGAGGTACAGGAGATGTTGGAACTAGGGGTGATTCAAGAGTCCAACAGTCCCTGGGCCTCCCCAGTGGTGCTGGTGCCAAAGAAGGATGGCAGCACCAGGTTCTGTGTGGACTACAGGAAATTAAATAGTCACAAAGAGTCAGATGCTTACCCCATGTCTAGCACACATGAGGCCCTAGAGCAGCTAGATGGGGATAAGTATCTTGCAACCATTGATCTTACCAAGGGTTACTGGCAGGTGCCCTTGGCTGCCAGTGCTAGAGAGAAGTCAGCCTTTGTGACTCCTTTTGGCTTATACGAGTTCACAAAGATGCCCTTTGGGATGAAGAATGCCCCAACGACTTTCCAGAGGCTGGTAGATCATATCCTAGCAGAAGCAGGAGGGTTTGCCCTTGCTTACCTAGATGATATTGCCATCTACAGCCATTCCTGGCCAGAGCACCTTCAGCATGTCAAGGAGGTGTTGGGCAGACTACAAAGGGCAGGGTTGACCATTAAGCCAAGCAAATGTCAGGTGAGTATGGCAGAGGTCTCCTACCTAGGACATAGAGTGGGGAGTGGTAAGATAAGGCCAGAACCTACCAAAGTGGAAGCCATTCAGGCATGGCCTGCACCTGTTACCAAAAAGCAGGTGAGGGCATTTTTTGGGACAGCAGGGTACTACAGAATGTCTGTCCCCAGTTATAGTGCCATAGCTGCTTCCCTCACAAACCTGACAAGGAAAAACAGGCCAGCTAAGGTAGTGTGGACCCCAGCATGTGAGCAGGCATTCCAGAAGCTTATAGAAGCTTTGGGAGGAGCCCCTGTGTTAGCCAGTCCAGATTACAGCAAATCATTTGTTGTGCAGGGGGATGCTTCGAACCATGGGGTGGGGGCTGTACTTAGCCAGATTTCTTCAGAGGGGGGGAAGAGCACCCAGTGGTTTATCTAAGTCATAAGGCTCTAACCCAGGGAGGAATGCTATGCAGCTGTATAAAAGGAATGTCTAGCCATAGTGTGGGCACTGCAGAAACTTCAGCCTTATCTGTATGGAAGGAAATTCACTGTTGTGACAGATCACAACCCCCTAACATGGTTAAACAGACCCAGTCAGCAAAATGCCAAGCTGCTAAGATGGATCCTGGGGTTGCAAGCATATGATATGTCTGTGCAGCACCGCAGTTAGAGTAGTAATGCCAATGCAGATGGGCTCTCAAGACGGGGAATGGGGTAGGTACCCACAGATAGACCTAACCCTCTCAAGCGGCATTTCTTAAGGGTCACTTGAAAAACTAGCTTGGGTTCTCTGGGGGGGGGGATGTGAAGACTGGTAGAGATAGGTGAAGGCTGCCAGCCTAGCCAGATAGATTTGTGCAGATAATTCTATCATTTGTAAATACTGTGAAATGTTGAACTTAAAACAATGAGGCAACATTGCCCTCTGCTGTAAAGAAAGCTAAGTCAAGCATTTCTTGTTGGTCCTTTGAAATTAAAGTTATGTTATTTCTGTTCCTTTGAAATTAGAATTTGGAGTTGATGAGTCTGGAGTAAGCATCCTGCCTATTGTTTTAACTTAAGGAATAATTACTAGAATTTACATGTGGAATGTCCTTTATTGCTCTAAGTGAAAAATAATGTAAATGCAGTTTCTGTCAACCTGGGAACTCCAGGAAAGTGTAAAATAGATGATGTGATGTTTTTCAGAACTGCAATAGCAATTTAAACAGTGAAAACCAGAGGTTATTAAGCATTTTTGTCTGACTGTCCAACTCAGCACTCTCTGTTGTCTTATGTAAGTTATCTTAGACTTGTGATTAGCCAGAAACTATAAAGTTTAGATTGTGTCTTTTTCTGTGATGTCAGAACTGTACTACTGATTTATTTTAAGTATTTCTTTGTGATCTCTGAACTCTTGACTAGCTCTGTGTAGTAGAAAGTATTGTCTTGTGGTTTTAATTATTTATTATTAAATATTTTTGAACCTTTTACCTGTGGCTGGGTTGTGTAGAGACAAGTTAAGCTCTAGAGTACATTGCATATTTATAGAGTTTATTGTACAAAGCCTCTCTAATAAGCCTTGACTGATTAGTCACACTTAACAATTGGATAATAATATTGCACAGTAATAATTGGACACAATTTTAAGGCCCTTTGGGTAGCTGATAATATTAGCTGGGTGGTGGCAGCCGGTAATATTGTATACTCTGGGTAAAATGGGCACAGCTGGAGAACCTGTGCCAGCCTTCCCCAGATGTGTCTGTGTGGTTGTATAACCTCTTATCTCAAAGTAAGTGTGTGTGTGTGTGTGTGTGTGTGTGTGTGTGTGTGTGTGTGTGTGTGTGTGTGTCAGCTACTTGGGCAGGGACACGAAGCACTGGTTGGACAGAGAGGGTGTTGGAGATTTTAGCTTATCCAGCTAGGCTGAGATCTGGACCCTATAGCTGTGCCAGTGGGGAGTCTTATTGGGGACCTGGGGAGCAAGGGAGCAACCAGCCCTGGACTGACTCTGATCTCTATGTGCTCTTAAGGGAAATTGCACTTTACTGTGTGTAT